>NC_047116.1:39709748-40064748 GCF_902500255.1 Thalassophryne amazonica
TGGAAACTTAATTGACAGACTAAAGCAAAATTCTGACCTGTTGTGCACATTTGCAGTATTAAATTGTACTTATTGGCATCTCTATTGTCCATTCATTTACGCCCCCTGGTGTGGGTCCGTGTCTTACACTTTCCCCAACAGTTTCTGTCTGGTAATCAGAGCATTTGTAAATTGCAGGTTGGAATCCCATGAGTGACATTTATTTTTTATTTAACCAAGGTTATTTAACTGCAGGGGTCTGTATTGCGTCCGCTTTAATTTATTATTTATAATCAACCCAGTAATATTCACTAATTATACAGCTGGTGTTTATTTTATGGTTCTCCACATCAGCGGCACAATAGTTTTGTGCACACTTGTGCATGACACCGTCGCAGCAGGATTGTTCACGCCTGCCTGTCGGCTCAGTGTTTTTGTGGTTCGCTCATACGAGGTGTTTCACCGTGATTTGCCCTGGTTTGTACTCATTCGCATTATGTTTGAAGGGGCCCTTATATTTTTGTTCAGTGTATACATTTATACACACACATAATTAAGACCCATGGGCCAGAAACGGAAACATTTATCCATAGATATAATTATACAAAACATTAGGAGAGTCTTTGGGATTGGTCTGTCTTTACTGTAAAATAGTATGCAGATCTTGAATCCACTGAAAGAAAGCAGGAGCAGAGGCCACCCTGGTGTCATACAGGGACCATCTGGTGGCGGTGGAGTGGAGGCCATTGTTTTTTTCTGTTCCACAACTACAGGTGGCAGAAAGGTGAGTTTAAACTGACATTTTTTAAAGAACACACATTTCCTATTGGTTGTGAGCAGATGACTAAAATCTGGAGCAGTTGCTTCCTATCAGAGGTACAGCCATTACTGATTAGGCAAATCTTAATGAAGGTTTCAAAACTGACTATTTTTGGTAGAACTTACACTACATTAAACAACATAACATTAAGGTAAGGTGACATGTCCATTCTTACTTCAAACAATTTGAACCCTTTGAGGATGTTGATGTCAGTCTCTTTCCAGGTGCCAACATTTCTCTGTGTGTGTGTATGTGTGTGTGTAAGATATCTGTCATGGGTCCTATTAAAAGAATTTTACAGCGCAAGTATAATAGGTCACTCTGGATGGCCATTCTCAAGCAATCTGAGCACCATCAGCTGATCCAAACTGAGAGTCCATTTAGGGTTGCTATACACAGGAGAGAGAAGTGAGAGTGAAAAGATGGAGAGAAAGAGATAAAAATGTGCAAAAAACCTAACATTCCCTAAAATGTGCAAAAAACCTATCTAACATTCTCTACCATTTCCCTGCATTAAATCAGTACAAAAAAAAAAAAACTTACTTTTACCCTTCAACACTCAAAAAAGACAAAATAACACCCCTCTGGCCATGCACAGTCAAGGCCAATCTCTCCTGCCAAAGCTTTGTGATCTCTTTTTACATTCTATCACCTATTTCCACATAAACTTTCATTGCCACAGTCATTTCTGTGGCTCCATTTGCATTAAAATGATATTGGCACTTGTGCCTGGACAGCTGGACAGTCCTGTTACCCACAAATCCATGCTGTTCCCTGTTTGGGAGCAATATTATTTCTAGTTTTCTCAGAATAATTTTCAGACAGAATTAATCCCTGAGTCCCTGAAGAGAGATACATGCTCGAGCAGACTGTAAATGAGACTGGATTAAGTTCTCTTCATTTTGGAGCTGCAAGACACAAATGCGAAAGTAGAATGTGTTGATTTTATAGACAATTATTTCCATACGGCTTCAGTCATTTACAGTATGCAAAAACTGAAGTTCCTCAAGCTGCTTGTTGATGAAAATTGACACTTGTGCCTCTGTCACGCTCTCACCCACTCACTCTTTGTCGCTCAGGACCAATCCCAATGCCTACCCTCACAGACCCACAGGCTACATCTGAAGAAACATACTTGCTCATTATGTAGTTGTCAAAAGAAAAAAAAAATCATCACAATTAGTAGGAAACACTCAAAAAATGGCTCTTTAGATGATCTCAATTCAATTATGAACAGGATTTTGCATCTCATAAATACAGTAGTGTTCAGAATAATAGTAGTGCTATGTGACTAAAAAGATTAATCCAGGTTTTGAGTATATTTCTTATTACATGGGAAACAAGGTACCAGTAGATTCAGTAGATTCTCACAAATCCAACAAGACCAAGCATTCATGACATGCACATTCTTAAGGTTATGAAATGGGGCTATTAGTAAAAAAAAAAAGTAGAAAAGGGGGTGTTCACAATAATAGTAGCATCTGCTGTTGACGCTACAAACTCAAAACTATGTTCAAATTGCTTTTTTAGCAATCCTGTGAATCACTAAACTAGTATTTAGTTGTATAACCACAGTTTTTCATGATTTCTTCACATCTTCGAGGCATTAATTTTGTTGGTTTGGAACCAAAATTTTGCTCATTTACTAGTGTGCTTGGGGTCATTGTCTTGTTGAAACACACATTTCAAGGGCATGTCCTCTTCAGCATAAGGCAACATGACCTTTTCAAGTATTTTGACATATCCAAACTGATCCATGATACCTGGTATGCGATATATAGGCCCAGCACCACAGTAGGAGAAACATGCCCATATCATGATGCTTGCACCACCATGCTTCACTGTCTTCACTGTGAACTGTGGCTTGAATTCAGAGTTTGGGGGTTGTCTCACAAACTGTCTGCGGCCCTTGGACCCAAAAAGAACAATTTTACTCTCATCAGTCCACAAAATATTCCTCCATTTCTCTTTAGGCCAGTTGATGTGTTCTTTGGCAAATTGTGACCTCTTCTGCACGTCTTTTATTTAACAGAGGGACTTTGTGGGGGATTCTTGCAAATAAATTAGCTTCACACAGGTGTCTTCTAACTGTCACAGCACTTACAGGTAACTCCAGACTGTCTTTGATCATCCTGGAGCTGATCAATGGGTGAGCCTTTTGCCATTCTGGTTATTCTTCTATCCATTTTGATGGTTGTCTTCCATTTTCTTCCATGCATTTGTTTTTTTTTTTGTCCATTTTAAAGCATTGGAGATCATTGTCGATGAACAGCCTATAATTTTTTGCACCTGCGTATAAGTTTTCCCCTCTCCAATCAACTTTTTAATCAAACTACGCTGTTCTTCTGAACAATGTCTTGAGCATCCTATTGTCCTCAGGCTTTCAAAGAGAAAAGCATGTTCAACAGGTGCTGGCTTCATCCTTGAATAGGGGACACCTGATTCACACCTGTTTGTTCCACAAAATTGACGAACTCACTGACTGAATGCCACACTACTATTATTGTGAACACCCCCTTTTCTACTTTTTTTTTTTACTAATAGCCCAATTTCATAGCCTTAAGAGTGTGCATATCATGAATGCTTGTTCTTGTTGGATTTGTGAGAATCTACTGAATCTACTGGTACCTTGTTTCCTATGTAACAATAGGAAATATACTCAAAACCTGGATTAATCTTTGTAGTCACATAGCACTACTATTATTCTGAACACTACTGTATATGTAGCCCCAACTCAAATAAAACACATCCACGCAATATAAAGTCATTTAATTGAGTTGGGACTACATATATTTATTAGATGGAACTCCTGCCCATAATTGAATTGAGATCATCCAGTGAGTCAGTTTTTTGAGGGTATCACACAAACAAATGACTCACTGGATGATCTCAATTCAATTATGGGCAGGCTTCCCATATAATTAAATTAAATTATCTTGCATGGATGTGCTTTGAGGTGGGGCTACATATACATATTTATTCGATGGAAATCTTGCTCATAATTGAACTGAGTTCATCCAGTGCATCAGTTTTTTTTTTAGTAGATATTTAGTTGCAGTGGAACGGTACCTGAATAACCTTGTATCTTCATAATATGCAGAATGATTGCACTACCTTATCCCATTAGGCAACTGGAACCTGGTAACTAAAGGAGAACCTACCAGGAGATTCAAAGAAGATAGTGGACGTACACAAAAAATGGCTGTGACATCCAAGGGGCCAAGGTACTGTACAGATATCATTAATTAATTTATTAATTTTATTAATTTCCCTGGAGGGATTTTGTCCAAGGGATCAATAAAGTTCTATCAATCTAAATACATTATTAAGTATCAAGATCTTTTGATACAGTCTTGGTCAAGGCATTAACTGGAATTGGGGGGGTTTTTGCCATAAGGTATTGTTTTGCTCATTGATTCTGTGTAAGTTTGCTGAGTGTGTTGTGCAGACACCTTACCCAATTTAAAATTTTCTTGAGCAGGTGAGCCTTGAAGCTGTTCGTATGCTTTAGTGTCACTGATTTGCAGGTGGTGAAACAAATTCATTGTCAAGCTGTTATTAAAAATGCCGGGTGGGTTCTTAAGCTGAAAGCAACATTTTGATCTCTTGGTGAAATTACTGACCAACTACAGAGGCAAAGCGATGACCTGCCAATCAGAGTTGGAGCTTTACAGCAACATAAGCCAAGCGGTTGCTACATCTCCAGCTAGGCAGATGAGAAGCCACTCTCACTGATAGCAGCATGACGTACATTGGTTGCACGCTCAAACAAAATAATCCAAGATGCCAGGATAAGCACCAAAACAGATTTATTTCTATATAAATATAATGTTAGGCATTTTTTCTCTTATATTCTCTGAAACTTTGTGAGAAATGAACACTTCTTGATCTAAAAATGCTGTTTTTGTAATCAGATAACACATCTGAGGTATTTTACATCTTACGAAGATGTGAGCATGATAACTAGTGATACAGGAACATAACTGTGAAAGATGTTGGACTGAAACAAAATCAAATAAACTGTGGTTCTCTTACGGCCCTGTCCCACTGGCGTTTAGGAGGATTTGCGGATGGAATGAGGAGACAAAAGCTGAGCGTACGCAACAAAGGTGGGCGGAAATGACAAATGTCCTGGGGTGGATCAGCGAATACATGAGGATATAACGGAACAGAAGCGAAGGTGACTGCGGAGGCGCCCCCATGAGGGGCACAGCGGCCGTGATGCACTCGCTTCATCCGTGCCCACTGTCTGCATTAGAGGATGACATTTTTCGGGAATTCCCGTGGGTCACGTGATTCCTGCAGGATTCCTGCGGGATGGGAGTCAAAATTTTATCAATCCTGTGAAATGAATGGGAGCGGGCAGGAGCGGGAATGCCAAAAATAGATGATGATTTTCATCTATTTAATGCCGCGCTCACACCGGGCGCGATCAGACGCTACAAATTCACGGGGGTCACGTGGCGACGGACGCGCCTCCTTCGCCCGGTGTGTCGCTCTGCTTTTGCTGTGAAAATTCACCCCGGTGCATCATCAAATAGGAGGAGCTTCCATTCCGCTCACCGGCTCCGGTTGTCAGTCAAGTTAACATGACGGACCTTGATCACACGGATCGAGTTATGAAAAGCTCCCAATACAGAGAGTATCATCATTTGCTGCAGGAGCTGCATCTGGATGATGGCTGCTTTCAGTGGTCCTTCCGCCTCTGCAGGACCCAGTTTGAGGACCAAGTGTCCCGTTCACACGCGCACATGTAAACAATAATAAAAAAAAAAGAAACTCCGCCGCTTGCTGCAGCTCACTCTTCCACCAAAAGCCTCTGTCATAATTGTGTTTAGAAACCACTCACCATTTGCTTTAATTATGCATCTGTGTAGTTAATAAGTAAAATAATCTCCATTCGCTTGCGCGCGCACGTACCATAAAAAGAAACAGAAGCTCCGCTCCTGCTGCTGTGGTGCCGCTGCTCGCTCCAAAAACTGTCATAATTGTGAAATAAAGGACAAAAGAGACATAAGTCCTGCTCACAGGCTGCTACCAGCGACAGGACATGTTCACATCTTCAGTCAAACTCCAGACATCTCCACGTCACTACATGTTCAGTCCCTGATTGATCATCATGGCGCGAGACATACAGGAGTGGGACTGATTTTTTTACTCCAGTCCAGGATTGGGACAGGATGGGATTTTTTTCTGTGAGCGGGATGGGACGGGAGTGAAAATCCACTCCTGTGTCATGCTCTAGTCTGCATGCGTGACATACCATTTGCGACCGTGATGTGGCCGTGCTGGGCACGCGTCATATCTGTTTTGCACGCTGTCTTGGTCCGTCGCCAAGCCGCGCCAACCCGTCGGTTGTGGATTTCAGCGGATGACAGGAGATATGTGGCGCATTGGTTGTGTATGTCCTGCGTATGTCTTCAGTATGTGTTCATGCAGTGATGCGGATCTCATCCACAGCAGGATTTTTGAGCCGCTCAAAAATCCTGGCTGCGGACATGCGTGCCTCTGCGGATGATCACGGACGTGTTCGGATGGCGACGGACTCATACAGGAATGTTACATGGTTATTGCGGTTGTTTGGCGGATGTGGGCCAATTTTGTGCATATTCCATCCGCAAATCCTCCTAAACGCCAGTGGGACATGGCCCTTATGCAGTCAAGAGAAAAATCTCATAGTGGATGTCAGGTTTCCCCATCTGTTATTGTCTAATTCAACATTGTGTACAGTAATGCCATGTAATCACGATCTGGCCATGCCCAGGAATGCCCATCAAGCAACAAATGCCTACTGCTTATTGCCTTCATTTGTAGCTAATGCGACCATAGCTGTTGTGAAAGTGTAGGAACACGGACCCACAACAGGGGCGCAAATGAACGGACAATGGAGGAAGTCAAATAACAACACTTTACTGTTGTGAAGAAGCACAACCAACACGGCGAATAACAATTGTAGTCAAGTAGTCAATTCACAATAAATGTGTCACGTGGGCAGGCTTGAAGATAAGAGACGTCCGTCCAAAGCAGAACCGGAACCACACGATTTCCTCTGCCACCGAACCCCGGGAATACTGGAGCCACCAAGTCCCGAACACCCAGGTGGCCACTGCCTCCGCTTGTCGGATCTGGTACTGCTGGCGAGGAACAAAAACAGTTAGATGTGGGTGCGTGTGCACCCAGCAACACGTATGGTGGGAAAACCACCTCCACCTCTCGTCGAAAAAAGAAACAGAATATCTGTTGTCCAACACACACAAGCAATAGATATTCCTGTTAGAAAGTCAACACAGTCAGCTGAGATCGTTACCTCCTTGGTAGAGCGATATCTCGGCAAAGAAGTGGAGATGACGTCTTGCAGATATACCGCTGCGGATCAGATGATTGGTAACAGCTGTCGTAGGTGACAGCTGTCACCCCGGCTGCTCCTGTGAGATGGCAGCGCCCTCTGGTACCTGGAGCCCGCACTCCAGGCAGGGTGCCCTCTGGTGGTGGTGGGCCAGCAGTACCTCCTCTTCAGCAGCCCACACAACAATAGCTGGGGCATAGGATAGGGATTGATGCACTTTGTGGTTTGGGGCTTTCAAATTGGTAGAAGTAGGTGAGGATCAGGTGAACACAGCTGAGTACCTTAAGCCCAACCAGTGGACATCCGCTAAGGTGATTCTTCATCTGTAGCAAAAAACACTATTTTTCTTTTAAATTAGTCATTGTTAAGGTCTGACTGTATGCATCAACCAAAACGTCTCAATACAAAAGGTTTTATTTCTCCCCAAAATAAATGTAACTCAACTGTCATAGAATGTTTGCCTTAGTGTGTGTCATAGGTCTATGAGCCAGTCAGTGACACAAGCCACCTTTTCACAATATTCATACAACTGGATCTGGAGTGAAGAGAAGCCATGTTGGAGTTATGTGTTTCTCTGCTTAACCCAAACACGGCAACCTTATAAGCTACTGAAGGTCAAAATGTCCTGCTTGTTTTTCATCCAGAAAGATTTCAACAGCCCTGGTGATGCATATGGTTCCCTTTTCATCTGCCCTTCCCCACAGTCTGCAGTTGTCGTCAAGGCCACTTCAGACTCTACGCATACACGGACATAGACTGATATGAACCACCTGCACAAAAGGACGCACACTCCCTCCCACCCCCTTGTGTTTCTGTCCCCATCCACCCCCCCCCCCCACCCCGGCCTCCGCACTTGCCACTCCACCTTCCCCCTCTGCGCAGCACCTGCAACAGCCCCCACTACCCCCCCAAGCTCGGCTGTGCTGTATTTCTGCTGTGGCCTACACTCACTTTGCCTCAGGTGTGATGACGGACTGTTTCAAATGTATATGTGCGGTTGTTTTAATTCTGATGTGTGCTATTATTACGTTCAACAAGTAATAATTGTGGATTAATTGTATTTCTGTCTGAGGTAATTGGGTGTGAAGATAATTTTGTTGCACTTGGTGTAATGACAATAAATCAATAATTCATTCATTCATTCATGGAATGAATAAACAGTGAAAACATAAGAGATACTAAGTTTAGAAATCATCATCTCTCATGTGACCTGGCTGGCAAGGACAACACCACAACTAAAAAAAAGAATTGGAGTGCATGATGACCACGATGCTCAATCCCTCTAAAGGTTTAAGTTATAAGGTTTGTTATGTTTGATTTTGGCTATTGGTTACTTAAGGTTAAAAAAAAAGAAAGAAAACACTTTTTCCCCTCTTTTTTAAAGCAATATTCCATGGGACCCAACTTTCATTTTCAGGAAGCCATCATATCATCGAGTGCAGATAATTGAATCACAGCAATACTGAGTCAAGTCTTTGGCTTAACACAAGAGGCAGTGGTGTGTGGCAGCAAGATTTTAGAAGGCAGCAAAATATTTTTTGAAAGTAACCTGAAAATCTGTGGTTCACACGACCTTAGTAGACAGAAATCCTGATATCTACCAGCATAATTTGAAAGTCCTGTGAAATTAGCGTTGAAAAACACAAACTGATCCCAAATGAGCCTAAATTTTCCCTGCCTAATTGTACTTTATCCATGAAATTCAAAACCATCCAGTGAATGTGTAGACTTTCAATGTGCCCCTTTGATTAACCCATTTAAAATTCTTGATAACGTCAGATTGCACATTAAAACAACAATCATGATGTTATTGCAGATGATAGACAAGTAAAATATGCAGGGGGGATGTCCTATATTGACTCAAAAAATTTTACCCTCAATCTTCACCAATTAAATCCAATAACTCACATTTTTTTGGATCACAGTTTGTTCAGATGTTAAAATGTTGTAATCAAATTTGAAACTTTTGTAATTGCTCAGTTATATCTTTCTCCCAGATGGACTGTTGGCTTCAGGAATGTTCTTCTAATTAATACTAGGTTGTAATTGTTTCTCTTATTTCTGTTACCTGTCTAAAACTTCTGTTAGTTTTTAAGTGCAACCGCTGCAAATTTTAGCTCATTATTTTACCCCTGTGTGAATCTGAGTGGTTAGTGTGTTCGTTAACAGTTAGCTTGCACTAGCTTGGCTACACGCTTGGATTTTCTGGTGCCCGAATTACATTACATTACTCTCTACATTAATCTTGCGCAATGTTGAAAGAAATGGTGGCTCTTTTAGAGAGCAGTGTCCATAAACTAGAGCAGTTTCTTAGTTCAGTGGAGTTAGATATTACGGGCACTCCAGATAGTCTTAGTATCAGGCCAGCTTGCATGTCCATTAGCATTAGCTTAGCAATGCCAGCTAAAAAGGATGGCTTTCAGACTGTTGTTAGGGGGAAGACGTCACGTAGGGTGTGGTGTCCGGATCACAGTTGCCACTGTGAACCATTTCTCAGCCTTGGACATAGCCCTCCAAGTCCATGGGTGACTTCTACTCCTATCTCCTGGCTGAAATGCCATGCATTAGGGATAGAATCCCCTGTCACCCACGAAGTTAGATTACAGACACTAGCTGACATTAAATGAATTCCTGGGGCCAGAGCACCCAACATTGCCTCTCACCTTTGGGTGCTGATTTTGCACAATAGTAGTCAGCCAAATGAACATGACACTAGATATACCCACATAGTTATTCACATCGCTGCCGATGATAAGATGAGACATTCAGAGGTCACAAAAATGGACATAGAGAGGACTTGTTACCTTGCATGTGTGCTTGCTCTAGAGGTTGGTAAGGTTAGACCATACTTATGTGACATACCTTAAGGGAGCTTTATTGTGATTTGGTATGATATAAAATGTAATAAATTGAAATTGCCTAGAATGTTCTACAATGCAACAGAAAGCTGTGCCCACCATTCAATGTCTTAAGTTTGCATCAAGCAGAGGTCATGACATTTCTTTAAAAACGAGAAACTCAACATAGCAAGGTCTGGTATATCTCCAGGTGTCAAAGGGAGACCCTCCGAGCCGACACAGGATGGCTTGGTGTCATAAACCCCCACCCTTTCCAGGATTTAAGCCGCCCCAAAGTGCATTCCTCACGGAGCTGAGAATCTCCTTATCAAGATTCCAAACCAGATGTGTTAGCTCCTTTCCCATAAAAAACAGACCACAGAAAGACATTCTTTCTTCCCAAAAGTCCTAAAATATATGTCTTTACACCCAGATTCAAGAAAAACAGCTCACTGAAGAATTGCCATCAATTTGTTGATCACAGTCCAGTTTTTCTGATTAAAATTGACCCAATATTGACCTATTTCACATTGTGTGATGAAATCCAAAACCCAATCCATGGAACAAGCATGACCCCTGGTTGACGAATTGGGGAAGGGCATGTGGCCAACTTGTGCATATTAAATTGTAACCACGTTTTTAAAAAATGCATTGTATTGTAACAAAAAAAAAGGAAAGAAAACAACATGTGACCATTTAACCTCACATATGAAAGTGATACACCTGGTATTTTTATACTCTGCTCATTGTGGAAAGTTTAGCGAATGTGCTTTTTCACATATAATTGTGTTGTGTGTGTATTTCCACAAAAAAACATTTACAAGAGTTATCCTACAGCACTTGTTTGGTTTTAAGGCAGGAATTTAGGAGCAGACGCTGATTTATATATATAAAACCGGACAGAGAAACTCAGAAAAAACTACAGTACCCAGAATTCTTGGGGGGGTGGGGGTGGGGTGGAGCTTTTAACCCTTTAAAAGCCTGCGCTCCCGGGAACTCTTGACTCTTTTCTTTTACGCTCTTCACACTTACGCCATTCTCTCTTTTGACCTTTGCTTCTTTTTCTTTTTCCTGAGTCTTAAGACGCTGCCTCGAAATCAAGCATTTATGACTCTTTGTTTGAAACCACATGCTGCTTAAAACTTACGAGGTCTGTTAGAAAAGTATCCAACCTTTTAATTTTTTGCAAAAACCTGATGGATTTGAATCACATGTGCTTGTTGAGCCAACCTTGAACCTTCTTGCGCATGCGTGAATTTTTTCACGGCTGTCGATTGCGTCAGTTGCTGGTAAGCATCATTTGTGTGAGGACGTGTGTACGTAGTGCTCTCGATGGATTTTCATTGCAAGGAAAATGGCGGAACAACTGGAGCAGCGCTATTGCATCAAATTTTGCCAGAAACTGGGCGACAGCCAGGTGGAAACCATTGGGAAGATTCAGATGGCTTTCGGTGGCTTTTCAGTCGTGTGACTATCCGAGAAATTGTGGAAGAGGCGGGCATCATTTTTCCGGAGTCCAGCATGTCTTGTGAGACTTCAATACAAAGGTGCTTTTGCTCCGCTGTCAGCAGCTTCGGCACAAATTTCACCACCACTCTTTTCATGGCCAAATCTTCTGTCACAGTGGAATGTGCTGAAAAAGTGCTGATGTCCACCTCCTCCGCAATTTCTCGGATAGTCACACGATGGTCCCACATCACCACAGCATTCACTTTGGAAATGATCTGGTCATTTCAGCATGTTGATTGCCAACCGGAGCGTGGCTCACTCTCCACTGCTGTGCGGACGTCTTCAAACCAGTTGTACCACTCCTTAATCTGTGTGATGCCCATAGCATCATCACCAAAAGCCGTCTGAATCTTCCGAATGGTTTCCACCTGGCTGTTGCCCAGTTTCTGGCAAAATTTGATGCAGTAGCGCTGCTCCAGTCGTTCTGCCATTTTCCTTGCAATGAAAATCCGACGAGAGCACTACACACTTCCTCACACAAAGGCTGCTTGCCAGCAAATGACGCAATCGACAGGCATGAAAAAATTCACGCAAGTGCACAAAGGTTCAAGGTTGGCTAATGCAAGCACACGTGATTCAAATCCATCAGGCTTTTGCAAAAAATAAAAAGGTCAGATACTTTTCTAACAGACCTCGTATTTCTTGTTTGTGCGCGCCAACAAGAAATTACTTTTCCTTTTTTTTTTTACAGATAACTTTTGCTCAACTTTTGTAAAGTTAAATGCGCAGGCACATTTTACTTCCTTTTTTGATTTTTCAAATTAAAACCTTTTTCTTCTACAACTCCAAATTCCTCTCGTGAACATTTTTCTCATAAAGTGAAATATTTTTGTATTGAGTTTTTGATTTGACCCGGCTTCCAAAAGACGATGACAAAACATGAATTTTTGATTTTTTTGATAGAGAATAAAGATGCTCAAACCTTTACTCTGACAGCCCAGATGAAAGAGCGCTGCAGAGATAAAAACACCCAGGTCAGCTGAGACGTCAACAGCGATTTGAACCGCAGCCGCAAGTCACAGCATAACAACCGAAAGCATCCCCGGTAACCAACGAAACCAGGCGGGTTGACCAGTGAAGCAGAGTCTCTTTGTCAAGGTCCCTGAAGCAGCTGTGTGACGGATGGAGCATCGACTGAAAAGGAGATAATTCCAGCACCTGACCAATGGAGACCGATCTGCACAGCACCTCCAAAGTAAGACCGGGCTAAGGTGTCAGATAAAAAGACAGAGTGGCTTTATTTAACTCTATTCAACAAAATCATTAATCTTCTCTCACGTCAATAAATACCAAAGTAAATTCCCTGCTGATAAGGACGAATTTCACTCATTAAACTCCCGCTACAAAACTAAATTATCTGAACGTCAAATAATCAGTGCTCATTGAATTTCGTCATCATTAAATTGCTTCCTGTGCTATGTCCTGTTATTTGACTCCTGCCTGAGATAAATCTTAAACGTGTGAAGTTGTTTGTGATTTTGTATGGTTTTACAGAGGGTGTCGGATCTGACCTGCAGGACTTACTCCTCATGATTAGAGACTGATTTAAATTTTTCCTACTGACTGACCCTAAAATCAGCGATATTATAACCTTGTTAATATCATTCAGTCATAGGTGGTGCCCCAGTCTTCGAGGAAAATTATCCACAAGTGATAATTTCAAATAACCTAAAACACATATTATATTCTTCCAGGTTCTGCAACAACGATACTTTTATGACCAATTACAGACCTCAAATGGGTATATATATCGCAATAGTAAAAACATGACATCATTAAAGTAACTTGTCATGTCCCATTCTTATTTGTACCAATTTGAACCCTTGCAGCGTCTTACTTTCAATCTCTTTCCATGTGACTACAATTCATTCTGTGAGGGTTCAGGAGTCAGGGCTAAAGGAGAGACTCTGGGACTGGACCATGCACTCTGATTTTCTGCTTCACTCATTTATAAGAAACACATTAATTGCCTGCTTTAATTACTGTTATATATATCCACTCTTTGCAGCATTCGCCATCATTTTCAAAATATTATTGAACCACTCACTATGTTAAAAAAAAACAAAAAAACAAAAAAAAAAACACAGGATTGTGATATTTTCTCTCACCTTAAAATTCAAATGATGGTCAAATTGATAACAGCATAATTTCTTCTGGATGTATAATGGTTTAATAAGGTTCGAAAAGCACTGCTCTATGACTCAGCGCCACTCTTCTGCAAACCTGTCATGCATTCATTAATTAGAGAACAACTCATAAAGCTTCCTTTGTAGTTTTGCTGGGGTAGGTTATTACTGTGGTTACACTATGCTACTTTAATTAGACTTGCATATGTACAATCTGTGGTACTTGATCATTTCCTGAAGTAGCCCAGCTCCACTCTACAGTGCATCCAGAAAGTATTTACAGCACTTCACTTTTTCCACATTATATTATGTTACAGCCTTATTCCAAAATGGATGAAATAATTTTTTAACTCAAATTTCTACACACAATACCCCATAATGACAATAAACAACAGGTGTGCTGAGCTTGTTGCATCATATTCAAGAAGACTTGTGGCTGTAATTGCTTCCAAAGGTGCATCAACAAAGTATTGAGCAATGGGTGTGAATACTTATGTACACGTGCTTTGTGTTGTTTTATATCAATTTTAAAAATTAACAACTTTTGATGTTATCATCACTCATCACTCATCTTCACCTGCTTATCCAGGATTGGGTTGCAGGAGCAACAGCTCCAGTGAGGGACCCCAGACTTTCCTTTCCCGGGCCACATTGACCACCCCTGACTGGGGGATCCGGAGCTGTTCCCAGGTCAGTGTGGAGATATAAACAATAGGTCTTGATTGATGAGGCTGTTATTAAAGGATGGCACATAAACATTTTTCTTATCAAAGTGGGCTGCCTAGGTTTTCCAGCAACATCTGCGCACTACTTCATGCAAAAGCTCATCCTAGAGCTGAAGCACATGAAGAAAGACATCAGGGAAATAGCTCTGGCAGGTGAGATTAGCTCAAGATGACTGTGGTTGAAGAGAGCCCACAGTTGGAACTCTTGTGCAGGTGAAGGCTAACCACACTTCACTACCCCACTCAAACAAAGCATGCACGTTAAGGGGCGAAACACTTCTGAACTTGAGACATCTGCTGATTACGCAGAATAGTTCTCAATATAGTGGAAGCTCAGACCACCCTCCCATGAGGGAACACCGGCACAGGGTGAATTTTGCTGCACTCTAGCAACACCATATCCAAGTATGTCCAGCAGTTTCTGCTTGTAGCAAGGCTTTTGATGTGTCTCTCACCTGAGCCTTGACTGATGTTTTCAAGACATTTAAAAATGAGTTGTTTACACTTTGAAGAACTTTAATTAACATTATTTTGTTCAGGAGGTTCGAAAAAAATACTCATCCTGTTATTAGACATAAAATACAGTCTTTTCTGTTTTTTTTTTCTATAGTATATTTTAAAAAGACCAATAAATCATTCATGTTCATACAAAATTTTGATGCCTTCTTCCATTCTATACATCTTTACACTCTCATGACACCACCCACAGCTATTTTACACCTCACTTTCTCATGATTTGTTATGGAAGACACCTTTTTTTAATCAAATGTTGGGTTATTTTATTCTCTTCCACAGTTATTAAAAGACAGGTTCAGGAAACAAATCTGCATTGATGATACAGCCATCATAATGATACAATACATAGTAGCCTATTTGTTCTTCTTGTCCAATTGAACATCACATTCGATTTATGATGTCATTGCCAGTCTGTGTGGTTGCTGTCCAGGGTGTTGTTTTCCATGTTAGAAAGGGACACATTTTTTGTGATACGATTTGCAGTACAGTTTAAATCACACAGTATGTGATGCCTATAAGAGGTGTTTATTTTTGGTTGAACTTTACCCTAAAGCAAAACACTACAACCACATAAATAAATAAAGGTCAAGCTTTATTTATTTATTTACGTCCAATGAATTGTTAGATGTTATTGCAGCAAATGTGATAATGTCGTTGTACATTTTGTACAACTACAATAAAATAGCGTTCTATTCTTCTGACTCCTCTTTGACAAGTTTAATATTATTTGAAGAAAAGATTAATTTTGTCCAACTTATACAACTATTTCTGTAAGATTTGTTTTCTAGTTAACAATAGCTATCAATATTTAATTAGTTAAATTAGTGACAGTGTTGTGGTTGTGACCCAAAGAACCAGGATTGAACTCAAAAGCAGGGAGGCTGAATAGATGAAGGAAACCAGATTTATTGTACAAGGACAAATGATGCAGAAATAGTGTGTACTGATATGGAGGTCTGCAGAGTGGAGACCCAGCCCGCACTGCAGTGGAAACAGGAAGCCGCAGCCCGATGAGACCAGGTGTGCAGGTGGAGATCCGAGGAGAGGAGTTGGGGGTAGTCCGTGGTCCAGGTGGCCCCCTGTGGAGCTGACGGAGAGTGGTGTCACTGCAGAGGAGGAGAGACAGTATGAGTGCAGCAGCTCACAGTCACTCAGTAACCAAAACTGAACAGATGGCTGGAAAGCTGCAAGGCGTCAGAATGCATCAAAAATGCAGTTTGCAAATCAACTTGTCAAACAACACTGCAACGGAACGCAGACAGAAAGGCTGTATGCAGAAATAGAGAGGCCAGGTACTAGGTAGTGAACACTGAGTTTCTGGTGCCGATTAGCTGTTGAACTAGGGTTGATATGGAGGCAGGTTAATTGCAGACAGGTGTGCTCATCAGCTCCACAAGGAATGCCACCTGGAAAGAGAGAGAGAGACAGAGAGAGAGAGCAGAGTAGCAGGTACCAGGATGACACAACAGTCCCCCCCACCCACCCCATTGGGAGCCCCCAGACGACCTACCGGGCCGATCACAATGCTCCCAGTAGACGTCCCGGAGGAGGGAAGGGTCCAAGATGAGGCTCTGCTTGACCGAGGAGCGTTCTTCAGGCCCATAACCCTCCCAGTCCACCAGATATTGGAATCCCCCGACCCCTCCGACAAACACCCAAGATCTTGTTGACCTTCCAGGCCGCATGACCATCGATGATCCGAAGAGGAGGAGGAGGCAGATCAGGAGGACACAGCAGACTGGAACTGACAGGCTTGAGAGGAGACACATGGAAGACTGGGTGGATCTGCACAGAACGAGGTAGACAGAGTTGCACAGAGGTCGGGTTGATCACCCGATCAACCACAAATGGTCCAATAAAGCGAGGTGCGAGCTTGGGAGACTCCATCTGCAGAGGAATGTCCCATGACGTGAGTCACACCTCCTGCTCATGCTGGTAGATGGGGGCCGGGGTGCGGTGATGTTTAGCATGATGTTCCATATGTTCCTTAACCTGCAGGAGGGCGGAATGGGCTGTCCGCCACACTGGAGGTGGGCCTGAACAGATGGCACGGCAATGTCAGCTTCTTGCAGAGGGAACAGAGCAGGTTGATAGCCAAGCAAGGCTTCAAAAGGAGAAAATCCAGTAGCAGAGGAGATCTGAGAATTGTGAGCATACTCAACCCAAGGGAGGTGGTTGCTCCATTTGGCCGGGTGGAATTACGAGATACACCTCAGGGTGGATTCCAGGTCTTGATTGGCCCATTCTGCCTGACTGTTGCTCTGCAGATGGTAACCTGAGGAGAGACTGACCGCCGCACAGAAGCTCCTCCAGACCTGAGAGATGAATTGGGGTCCTCGGTCCGACACTACATCTGAGGGTATGCCATGCAACTGCACCCCATGGTGGACTAGGAGGTCAGCAGTTTCCTGGGCCAATGGTATAGCTGGCAGAGCCACAAAGTGTGCCGCCTTGGAAAACCGATCCACGATCGTGAGGACCATAGTGTTACCCTGGGATGGAGGCAATCCCGTGACAAAGTCCAGGCAGACGTGGGACCCTGGGTGGCTTGCCGTGGGAAGCGGGTGAAGAAACCCAGCAGGAGGACGATGGAGAGAGTTGCCCCTGGTGCAGATGGCACAGGCCTGAACATAGGCGCGCATGTCCGCCCCAACTGAGGGCAACCAGAAGCAACAATGTACCAGGTCTAAAGTACGGGAGACTCCAGGATGGCAGGCGAGCTTGGAGGTATGACAGAAGGTGAGGACTTCTGATTGGGCTTCTGGTGGAATGAAAAGCCACCCGGGAGGTCCTCCTCCAGGATCTGGGTGTCTGTCCAAAGCCTCCTGGATGACCCTTTCAACATCCCAGGTGAGGGCCCCCATGACCATGGAACGAGGCAGGATTGGGTCTGATGTGGAAGGAGGATCCGAGAGGTCGAACTGGTGAGATAAGGCATCTGTGTTTCTGTTCTTGGTCCCAGGTTGGTGGGTTAGGTTGAAATTGAAGCGTCCAAAAAACAGAGACTACCTCGACTGGCATGAGTTGAGACGTTTAGCTGTTTTGATGTATTCTAGGTTTTTGTGATCTGTCCAGACAGTGAATGGAACTGCGGCCTCCTCCAGCCAGTGTCTCCACTCTTCCAGAGCCTCCTTAATCACCACAAGTTCCCGGGTTCCCAACATCATAGTTTCTCTCCGCAGGGGTCAGCCGGCGGGAAAAGAAGGCACATGGATGGAGTTTGTCATCTGTGGCTGCCCCCTGAGACAGGACAGCACCGATACCGGAATCGGAGGCATCAACCTCTACTACAAACTGGCAATCCGGATCAGGTTGGAATAAGATCGGGGCCGTGGAGAACCAGTGTTTGAGTTCTTGGAAGGCTTTGTCAGCTGAGGCAGACCACTGAAAAGGTACCTTCGGGGAAGTGAGAGCTGTGAGAGGCAAGGCAACAAGACTGAAGCTCTGAATGAATCTACAGTAAAAGTTGGCAAAACCAAGAAACTGTTGTAATTGCTTTCTGGAGGTCAGAACTGGCCACTGAGTTACAGTAGTGACTTTACTGGGATCAGGCTCTGACAGAGTTGGGAGAAATTATGAAACCAAGGAAGGAAATGGTTGGACTTCATATTTCTGGGCCTTCACAAACAGCTGGTTCTCCAACAACCGCTGGAGTACTAAGTGAACGTGCCTGATATGTTCACTGAGATTTGGTGAAAAGATGAGGCTATCATCAATATAGACGAAAACAAATTGGTTGAGGAATTCCCAAAGGACATCATTGACAAGAGCTTGGAAGGTGGCGGGAGTGTTTGTGAGGCCGAAGGGCATGACCAGATATTCAAAATGCCCAAGAGGTGTGTTGAAGGCTGTCTTCCACTCATCACCCTCCCTGACCCGACCTGACCGGACTAGGTGATAGGCATTTCTGAGATCCAATTTGGAAAAAAAAAAAAATCAAGGACCCCTGCAGGGGGCTGAACGCAGAATCCAGTAGGGGGAGTGGGTACGGGTTGCGGACTGTTATGGCATTCAGCCTCCGGAAATCGATGCAGGGGCGCAGGGTTCCATCCTATTCCCGACTAAGAAGAAGCCTGCCCCCAGCAGGGACAATGAGTGCCGTATCAGCCAGCAGACAAGAGTCCCAGATATACATAGGTCTCCATTTTCTCGCGTTCCAGGCGTGACAGATTGTAGAGCTGACTGACCGGATACTTCGCGCCCGGAAGCAAGTCAATGGTGCAGTAGTAGGGACGGTGTGGGGAGAGTGGCAGAGCATGATCCTTGTTGAACACATCGGCAAGATTGTAATACTCTGTGGGAACTACAGAGAAATCAGGGGGTGAAGCATCCTCCTCCTTAACCACAGCACTGGGTGGAATGGATGATCGGAGACACTCACGGTGGCAGACCTCGCTCCACTGTGTGACAGTCCCGGTTGGCCAATCAATATGGGGATTGGGTTTGATTACCCAGGGATGACCTAAAACTGGGGGAGTGGTGGTGGTGAAAGAAAACATAAAGAACTGGATTGTCTTCCGATGGTTCCCAGATACCAATAAAGTGACTGGTTCAGTTTGATGTGTTATAGCTGAAAGGGGAGTGCCGTCTAAAGCATGCACTGAGAGGGGCATGTCCAGTGCCACCACCGGGATGCAAGAATTGATTACAACATTGCAATCCAAAAAAATTCCCTTCAGCCCCAGTGTCAATTAGTGCTGGGATAGATAAAGAACTGTTGTTAAACAAAGAGTGCCCGCGATTTGGGTGCATCTGGAGTGAACACCCATGAATGTTATCTGGCTCACACATAGCCCAGAGTCTTAGGATGAGCGTTGGTTTTTGGCCGCACGGGGCACGAACTGCTGATGTGGCCAGTGGCAGCACAATATAAACATTCCCCAGCTTCCAGTCTCCGCTGGCGCTCCTGGGGTGATAATTTGGCCCTGCTGAGGGGCATGGGCTCATCAGCAGGGAGAGCTGGAGATTTGGGGATGTACACAACAGTGGAGATTGGGAAAGAAGGACCCGGTCTAGACCATGTAGTGAAATGAGCGGCAGCACTCCGGTCAGCCCTCCACCTTTTCTCCGCCGACGTTCCCTTAACCAGTTGTCGAAATGGATGGCTAATGAGATTAATTGGTCCAGAGATTCTGACTCATCTCAGACCACCAGCTCGTCTTTTAATGTCTTAGATAGTCCATTAATAAAGACGCTTTGCAGCGCTGCGGAGCCTCCACAGCAAGAACCCGGAAGTCGACTGCATACTCCATGGTGCTCTGCTGCTCCTGTCTCGGGGACAACAGTTGTTGGAAACAGAATGGCTATGTTGGGGATGATCGAAAACTAAAGAAACTCTCTGGAAAGATGTGAAAAAGAGTTAAGCACAGGTAAATCCGTGCTCCAGAGGGCGGTAGCCCAACTGAGGGCCTCCCCCCAGAGCAAATTGATGACGTAATATGTTTTGCTGAGATCAGAGGAACACTGAGAAGGTCGCTGGAAGAAAATAAAAGAATACTGCATGAGGAAGGAAGAGCACGTCTCAACATCACTGGAATATGGTTCTGGATGGCAGATAAACGGTTCAGAGACTAGATTGGGGGATGCGGAGGCCTGTAATAGTTGAACAGGAGTGGAAACTGGAGCAGGAGGTGTGACCAAGGTAAGCTTATTGACTTTTGCTGTTAGTGAGGACAGAGTGGTGTGTGTGTGTGTGTGTGTGTGTGTGTGTGTGTGTGTGTGGTGTGTGTGTGTGTGTGTGTGTGTGTGTGTGTGTGTGTGTGTGTGTGTGTGTGTGAGAAACTGTTGGGTGAGGTCATGGAGTGATCTGACAGTGCTGCAAATTGTTGCTGCTGCTGACCCAGGAAGGTGCCCTTGGTGGAAAGAACTTGTTGGAGTTTGTCTGACCCTGCAGAGTCCATAATGTTGGCCAGAAACTTCTGTTGTTGTTGTGACCCAAAGAAAAGCAGCGAGGCTTAATGGATGAAGGATGCCAGATTTATTGGACAAGGACAAATGCTGCAGAAATAGTGTGTACTGATATGGAGATCTGCAGAGTAGAGACCCAGCCCGCGTTGCAGTGGAAACAGGAAGCCACAGCCCAATGATACCAGGTGTGCAGGTGGCGATGCAAGAAGAGGAGTTGGGGGTAGTCCGTGGTCCAGGTGGCCCCTGTCCGCACTTGCGCACACATGTGGAACACAGCACTCCAGTCCCATTTTTGTCATTCAGACATTTGGACATCTGGCAGTCTGCAGTGCCTTTTATAGAGTCTGACAGCAGTCTGTGTCATCTACCTGTTGTATAAATGTGTTTTGAATGCCATTGTGCAGGTGTGGATGAGATGATCCAGATGCTTTCTGACACAGCTGACCATGCCTCTTTTCCTCCCGACTGCATCGCATTATGGCAATATTTGCCATGTTGGGCATGGTTCCTGCACATTCTTGCTATGTATGACAGGGGCTTAAATGTAATTATATCGCGGCTCACCGGGCTCAATAAAATGTAAGGAATTTAATTAATAATTTTAATATTGGGTGGCCTTACACAGTGCACCAAAATTATATGTAATGAATAACTAATATTAATATTTGAAGCACCTTACCGGGGCGCAACCATACAATATGTAAGAAATTGTAATGTAATCAAAATTGCATTGTCTTATACGTGCATACATACTTCATATTTTTATCCTGAGATGAATTGTTAATAATGAGACATTAAAAAGGGAAGCAGTGAAAGAAGGAAATGCAGAAATTTAATGAGTATAAATCTGGTTTGAATTTAACAGTGAATTTGGGTTCACAAATTATTATAGTAAATTACCAACGATCATTTGGTGACACAGGCTGCAGATCCAGCTCATTTTGCCAGCAGGCCTGAATGTGATAGTTCGGCCGTTCCAAGGGTGACTATTAATTCTAATCATGCTGGTTGGGTGTAGCGCGGCTCTGAGATGCACTGACTTGCTGTGCAGCTCACCTGACCAGGCTGTTACAGACACATAGCCATGCCCTCTCACTGGTTACATAATGTATGTGAATTATGATGACCATCGTAGCTGTAACACCACGTGTAGCTGCCTGGCACCCTGCCCCACAGTGAGTCAAAAGCTCTCTGCAGTGCACCACTTACACCCATAATGAGCATGATATTACAGATCCATTGTACCTGTATTACATGGACCCTGTCTCAGAGGATTGTATCGCCCCGCATGTTGGATACAATGATACAGGTACATTATCTGTCCCATAAGCCGGATGTCATTGTACCTCTAATCTCGAGCCTATTATGGATGTGACAGCCCAGGCAGCCATGTGCGGTGCAGCATGGCTCTGAGACACACTGATTGGCTGTGACACACAGTGTATTTGGCATCAGTGTGCAATGTTTACGTGTAGTGCACATAATGATTGCATGCCACAGACTTTGCACATTACAATATTTCCTTTGCATACCCTGAACAGGATGCAAGGGGTTGTCTGGCTCACCGGGGGCACAATCGGGACATGCCGGCAGGATTTGGTGTGCCTGATCCAGAATGCGATCAGAATGCTGTGATTGCATTCAGACAGCGGTACGGTTGGACATCGACCACCGTTCGATCTTTCACCAGCTCCATTGCAGCTTGACAGTGGTGTGCGTGTGACCACATTCGTGCTGGGTGCCCGATTGTGGCCAACTGTGTGGAATGTACCCACGAATGCTGTCCGAGGTTTTGGGATGCAGCTCGATTTTGCCCGGACTGTTGTTGAGTATCCATTCATGAGGCATTCAGGCTCATTCATGCTCTGGTGTGATGGGGAGGAGGGTTGAGACATTTGACAAGGAGGTTGACATGCTCAAACCATTCATACAGCCCTCCGAATGCAATTCGAATGCTTCAAATTGCCGTACAAATATCTCAACTGCAGTCACATTGCAGTATGACTGCAACTCACTAGTGTTAGACTTCCAACATGAGCACAACACAAATGCGGAGTGCATGTGCTCTGGCGCACGAATGTGCCGACTGCTGTACGAGGCATTCGAGTGCAGCTCGATTTTTCACAACTATTGTTCAATTTCTCATTTGCACATCATTCTGGCTCATTCGTGCTCTAGTGTGACGAGTGTTTAAGCAAGACACACTGATATCTCTCAGACAAATAGGATGTGAACCAAAATAAAACCCACCCAGTGATGCCAAAGTGGTTTTTTGAGCATGTCCAATATACATTGACCAGTTGTATCAAAGGATGCATTAAGGTTGACCAAAAGCAGTGCTGTGGTAGTGTCTGAGTCACCATCAAAAGCTAATTCACCATTTTTGCAAGCGCTGTCTCTGTAGACTGATATACCCTAAAAGACAACTTCAGTGGTTCAAAAAGATCAGTATTGAAGAAGTAGTCCACAAGACGCTAAAACTATAGTTTCAAGGATTTTAGAACAAAAAGCAGACTTTGAAATTGTTCTATAATTTGTCAATGACTGAAGATCTAAGTTGAGTTTCTTAAGAGTGTGTTTAATCACTGTGTATTTCAAATGTGCAGAGACAGAACCAGCTAACCAGCTGTTAGTGACAAGTTAACAATACTCAAAGTAGATCCAACTAAGGGCCACAGACTCCTAAATGCTGTAGGCAGTGAATCAAAAAGAGAAGTGGCAGTCTTGGTGCTATTTCCAGCTTGTGAGAACATACAAAGTGAAATAATGTCAAAGTCATTTTCCATAAATGTTTAAATTAGAATAGATATCTAAGATCATAGGATCACATGGACTGACTAAAGATTTGTAATTACTTGACCTGATGTCCTCCAGTTTCTTCACAAAAAAGCATATCTGCCAACATTTGAACTTACCAATTTGGGACACCCCACGTGGTTGTGAGTGCCAAGGGCGTGAGCGTAACTAGGGGGGTCTGGGGCATGCCCATACCCACACAATTGAGGGACTAATGGGCATCCCACACACCCCATGTGGGACGCGGGACATAAAGGTAAATCCCAGGACTGTCCCACCCAATACGGGACGGTTGACAGTGCTGAAAAAAATCATGAAATCTTGAGCTGTAAACAGCAAACTACCAATAGATGGGTGCACCTGAGTATGTTTGGCCACAATATTATAAGAAGTTTGGATTATGCATATTATTAATTAAGTGAGAGTAATGTTCCCTCTTTGCAGCCAGTAGTATATTTTTAAATGACTAATCTCCAAGCCTGAAGTAACTCAAGAATTAAATGTTCTTGGAAAAATGTCACACTTATTTAACTGACACAGTTGAAATCATCAATTATACTGGTGCACAATTCACTGAAAAAACACATTTAAGATGTAATAAATGGCCACATTGTAGAAAGAACACAAACATGCTGCAGCTACATCAGTATATACTGTGAGTAACAGGTTACAGAGGAACAAGAAGTACACAACATGCTAATTGATTTTCTGTCAGCATCCTGACATTTGATAAATGATGAGAATCTTGAGAAATTGGAATTTGGTGGGCATTGTTTTAGCCTGTGTTAGATTTGAATTGATTGAGTTATCTTGTAAGTCAGGTGAGGTCTGGGAACAGAACATGTGCCTGTGCTGTGTGTCACCACAATTGCAACACTGCAGGACCCCACTGGGTCGTAGATGGCAACCACTGGTCTATCCCCACCTCTCATAATTAGCCATCTATCTACCACAACAGCATAGGTCTTGCCATTGCCTTTTGCACTCAAAGTAGTCCTCAACATGTCATAGCCAAGTTCCCTTATGGCACGCCTCAAGTGACCTTCTTGAACCAGTTCTTTGACATGAAGGTCCAATTGCCTTTCAACTTTTCATTTTACACATTGATGTGAAAAATGAATGGAAAGGGCAAAGGGTGAAAAGGTGAAAGGGTGAAGTTGTAGGGCAAAGGGAGGTTATTAAGATTGGGCCAAAGTCATTTCAGTGGTACCCAAGGATCCTCAGATGAGACATAGATCCAGCTGGTACCAGGTGTCACAACCAGAAAGTAATACAAGAACTAGGTCCCCAAAGACTTGGACCTTCATGCACCTGCAAAGATATCAACATTACCAAACACCTCTGTCCAATTACTTCATTGCTCCATAGACTCTTCCAAGCCATCTCTCTGCCCCAGTGACCTCAAGACATTTACTTATACACTGACAAGGTAAGTGAAATGATCTACAGGTTCAACCCTGTCACAATCTGAACACAGAATTCTGATGACCAAATCCAGAAAGTCAGTGAATCCCATGTTCTTAGCCTTAGGACAATTGGAAACCCAGAAAGTCATGTAATTAAGTTAGGATGATTAATGAATAAATGCAGAACCCTCACAATCATATTTAGTGCCATGATACACAGTGTTTAATGTGCAGTAAAATTATACCATGCATGTGAGTGGTTTTGGATGACAAAAAAGAAATAAAATCACTGACAGCGATAGAGTCAGTGTATACGTACACACTGACAATATAAGAGTATACAGTCCATGTAGTGAGTGTCACCTAACTGACAATGATCAACACCTTCATTAGCAGTGCTGAATGGGTTCTATAAATGAGGGATTTTCAGAGCAGGCACACTGTGCTGATCCATCCGACAACTTATCAATTAGAGATGTCAGGTCATAGAGGAAAGTTATTTCACATGCCTACAGACAGCCAGGAGAAACAGTGACTGTTTCTCAGTGTTTTATTGGGGTAGCAGCTGCTTTTGTCTTCAGGCTGAAGAACATTCTGTGAGCCTCTTTAAAGTCTTGTTCAGACTGCCTGTAAAAATCTGATTTACTGTATGCCCATATCCAATTTGAGTCAGAGTGCATGCTGCAAGCTTGGAGAGTGAAACGTCAATGTATTTTTTTTTTCCCTCAAATCAATTTCAAGCATCATTTGTAGGTAGTTTGAAATGTGGGTCACATAACATTTTTGTAAATCTGTTTTGGTCTCAATGCTCAGATCGGATTACAACTATTTGTCATTTTTCATGCCTCATACTTAAACTCACTTAGGCACTCTATATTCCATCAACAGGAAAAAAACTAATAATTTTTAAATAACTTTAACATGTGGAAGAAAAAAATAGCACCATTTGATTATTTAAAACCTCTTATGCAATTTCTGTAATTTTAGTCTTTTGAAAGTTTCATGAACACTGACTTCTTTAGAATTTTGTAATCAGGTTTGGTAAATTTGATATTAAACAAATAACATTGCAATTGGTGTTATGATACATTGTATGGGAAATAATTGCCTTGTTGCCTCTTGAGGGTCCACTAGTCCTAGGGTCCGTTGGTGTTAAACTCTTTATGTTATTTGATGGTGTATATTACAACTCCAAACTGATTTTAAAGTTCAATTTACAAAAATAAAACATATGATTTTGTTGACATACACCATTAATTTTGTTTAATTGTACTGTTGTCTATAAATCTGTTGAATTCAAAATTAAATGTTTTGTTTTTAAATTGTCACACTTTTGTAACATTACTTATCCTACTTTAGTGCAACATATAGCATAATTGTAAAATAACTTCAACATGGAATCCTTAATACTAGGATTGGTGGACCCTAGGACTAGTGGGAAGTTCCCTGAGAGATGATTCAATAGGAATGTCATGTTGCAGTTTATTTTCTCTGTTGATGAATATAGAAGCATTTTTGTTTTGTTTTTCCTTTTGAATTGATAGGTGCTGCAATGTTCCTTTTATTTCTGTTTTTGCTGATGAATATTTTAAGACTACTTCTGTATGATGTGGATATCCTTTTGTTGGATGTTTTGTTCCCATTTTTGTTTGATCTTAACTACTTGTTAAATGTGTGAAGTACCAGTTTTCTCCTGTTTTATTCTGAATTAAATGGATAAACAAATCACATGTAAATCAAATTGGAACTTACTACCTTTTCATTATGAGCTCATTTTTTTTATTTCATTTTGGCGCTTTCACATTGTTATTTGGTGAGCTGTTTTCTCTACATAGTTCTAGGGCAGAGCTGCATAATTCAGATACAGGCGCGACTGCAAAATGTTTTATACACAAACAGCATCTGATCTCAGTCCAACTGAATTCTTAATCTGCTGAAGCCCAGATGGAATGAAACAAGCAAGATGTGTTGATGGCAGCAGTGAGAGGCAAATACAATGCAGGCTGATGTGCAAGAAATTCCCACTGCACAAAATAGTATCACTTTAATTCAATGTATTTTAATTTCCAAACTTGTCCTCTGACACGCCGAAACGGAGGTGTTCCTTCCAAAGCAAATCGGTCGTGATGCGCGAAGCCTCCGCGCGGCTTTCCATGACAAAATATGTTGTTAAAAATGAAATCTGCTGGAAAATGGCTGATGTCCAGCTCTTGTGATAACCAGAGAAAGAGCACACGACGGTCTCGTATCCACAGAGCCATCAGCTTAGAAATGGTCCGGTGGCTTGTGCCGCGTCGTCGCAGTTCGGAGCACGGCGCGCTGAGCATCCTTAAAGGGGTCCTTAAAGCTGTACTAACAGACCTTATTCTCTGTGAAGCCCGTAAAATTTTCACCGAAAGCCAGATAAATTTTTCAAATGGTTTCCAGGTGCCAGTCTCTAACAGCTTCTGAAAAAATTCTGATGGAAAAAAACCCCAAATCATTCCGCCATTTCCAGACAATGAAAATCCGACGACGGGGCGGGACCACTCCTTCCACAAGGCACGCTCACAGGTGAATGACGTCACCGACAGGTGTGGAAAAACTCACGCATGCGCACAAGGATTCAAGCTTGTCTGACGTGAAAACATATGAATCAAATCCATATAGTTTAAAAAAAAAATAAAAAGGTACGATACTTTATGGACAGACCTCGTATATATCCTTCTTCTGCATGTGTGAGTATACAAACTTATATATCTGCCTTTTTTTAATGGCTTATGGATATCGTGCCAGATAGGCCATTTAGCAAAGCCAGTGCTTAAAGTATCAGTTGGCCCAAAGATTTGTTGTCTAAACCTAATTATTAATGCTGTTATGTAATTTTTTCCAAAGGTCTTGATTGTATAGTACAATGCTTTTCAGATTGGTGCTTTGAAATAAAGTGTTTCAGAGACAGCAGGTTTTTTTGAGCTCCTGAATACATTTTGGACAAATTTCTTTGTAATTCTAAAAATGTTAAAAACAGAGAATACATTAGACATTGCACCCTGAGGATTCCATGGAGTCCCCAGTGAGTCCATCTCAAAGTTTTTTTTTTGTTTTTTTTTTGTTTTTTTTTTTCTTTTCATATGTTTCTGGGCTCCAGAGGGATAGCACACTGTATAACATTGTTTTAAGAATGAAGAAGTTCTATCTCCATATTTTGATAGTAAGATCTGACTGAATGAAGATTGTTGAGCATTGTTTCTTAGTTGACATTTTTCTTGTGGATTATAATTATTAATTGTTCAAAATAATTTTTTTAATTCACTCGATAAAGCTTAAAGTCATACACTCAACAAAAATATAAACACAACACTTTTGGTTTTGCTCCCATTTTGTATGAGATGAACTCAAAGATCTAAATCTTTTTCCATATACACAATATCACCATTTCTCTCAAATATTGTTCACAAACCAGTCTAAATCTGTGATAGTGAGCACTTCTCCTTTGCTGAGATAATCCATCCCACCTCACAGGTGTGCCATATCAAGATGCTGATTAGACACCATGATTAGTGCACAGGTGTGCCTTAGACTGTCCACAATAACAGGCCACTCTGAAAGGTGCAGTTTTATCACACAGCACAATGCCACAGATGTCGCAAGATTTGAGGGAGCGTGCAATTGGCATGCTGACAGCAGGAATGTCAACCAGAGCTGTTGCTCGTGTATTGAATGTTCATTTCTCTACCATAAGCCGTCTCCAAAGGCGTTTCAGAGAATTTGGCAGTACATCCAACCAGCCTCACAACTGCAGACCACGTGCAACCACACCAGCCCAGGACCTCCACATCCAGCATGTCCACCTCCAAGATCGTCTGAGACCAGCCACTCGGACAGCTGCTGAAACAATCGGTTTGCATAACCAAAGAATTTCTGCACAAACTGTCAGAAACCATCTCAGGGAAGCTCATCTGCATCCTCGTCGTCCTCATCGGGGTCTCGACCTGACTCCAGTTCGTCGTTGTAACTGACTTGAGTGGGCAAATGCTCACATTCGCTGGCGTTTGGCACGTTGGAGAGGGTGTTCTCTTCATGGATGATGCGAAGGAGATGTGTTGCACTGCATGAGGCAATGGTGGTCACACCAGATACTGACTGGTATCCCCCCCAATAAAACAAAACTGCACCTTGCAGAGTGGCCTTTTATTGTGGACAGTCTAAGGCACACCTGTGCACTAATCATGGTGTCTAATCAGCATCTTGGTATGGCACACCTGTGAGGTGGGATGGATTATCTCAGCAAAGGAGAAGTGCTCACTATCACAGATTTATACTGGTTTGTGAACAATATTTGAGAGAAATGGTGATATTGTGTATGTGGAAAAAGTTTTAGATCTTTGAGTTCATCTCATACAAAATGGGAGCAAAACAAAAGTGTTGCGTTTATATTTTTGTTGAGTATAATATTAAACTGCCTACTTCTCATATTATACAAACAATGGATGTTTATGAGTTCAATGGTACGAATACATTCCAGCTTTCACCAAATTAAATATTCATTCCACTGAAAAAATGTAAAACCGTCATTATTTGCTTTGATGTCAACAGTCCAACACAAACTTTAAATAGGAGTCCAAAATTGTTCTCTGTCAATTTGCGCAAAACAGTTAGACAGTTCAAAAATAATTCTGATGATGTAGCCCATGATGCCATGCACTGACTTCATGTAATTCAAAATAAAAAAAAAATCACGTCAGAAATTTGTCCAGGTTTTCATGCGAGCCTCGTCATTTTTTGTTTATTTTTTTTTGTGTGTGTGTTTTAGAAGAATTAGCACCGTGAATTAGCTTGCTCAAATCGTCATCTGTCAGCATAACAAACTCCACCATGTTTAGATAAACGCCGCCCCCACTAGTGTGTGTGTGGGCAGGGTTCGCAGCGTGCAATGGTACAAAACACATGCAAGCAAATTTGCAGGGTAAATGGAACCAAATTTGTACGCTAAATGCAACACAACACAAATGGGATGAATAATCCATGTCATGTGACCAGCGCCGCCGTTCGACATAAGCAGACTACGCAGCCTGCATGGGGCACCAACCATGTTGCACTAGTTTGCAGGGCCCTCCAATTGACTGAAAAATGTGTTGAAATTATTACATTATTACATTTCAAAATCAGTATGAATTATTTATGAATAGGCCCATCGTTTTTTGTCTTTAAACATTGTGTAGGCCCCTACCCCATTACTTAATTGGGGCAAATTAACAGTTTTTTTTTGCCTAATATAAAGCCCCCATCCACCCCTGCCCCAATTCCCTGAAATGGTACAGCCCTGTTTGCGTCTTTCTCTGTTCGCTGTGTCGGCTAACCAGGGTTGCCAGATGTGACGATTTCCCAGTCCAATAAATGCTCAAAATGCATGGAGGCACTAAATCCTGTGCAATTTGAACTGATTTTTAAAATGTGTGTGGCAATTCTATACAAAAAACTCATCAGTGCCATATTTTTACCCTAAACAAACCATTGGATGGGAAAACACCCAATCTGGCCACCCTGCGCCTAACTGAAGTAGCACTGCTAGCCCACATTCGATTCTGACATGAGACGACAAATTGCCACTATGCCACAATTAAACAATGAAGTGACAGTAGAAGTCTGGAGCTGAAAAACGGAGGAAAAAGAAACAAAAAGATGATGCCCCTGCATCTATTGCTGGTAAGTACGTGTTAAAGGTTTAAATTGTTTTGATTACTTAATGTTCAGTGGTGCTGCTTAAGCTAGGTTGCGTTGGCTTTGCTGATGTGATGTAGCTTTAAACGCTAAACTAATCTGGATATACAAGGCATGTGGCACGTTTGCAAATAGTTGGGCCGTGTAGTTTGAAGATTTTGAGTGCCTTATAAGTCAACAAAGTCCTAGTTAGCCGTCAGTGCACTACTTAGGTCCAAATCTATTCTGCCTGACAACAAGTGTCAAAAAGTGAATTTTTTGTTATTTGTTTTGTTTTTTTTGTTATTTATTATTTATACATTATAAATGGTGCTGCTGTTCTTTACTGTTATTGGCCTTACTTATTATAACATTGTAAATGTTCATTGCTATATGTGTACTTAATGTGAATTTTAATAAATAGTAACAGTTTGCGTAGAACTTTTGTGTGTGTGTGTGTGGGGGGGGGGATCATTTGATCCAATCAAATGACAATGATTCCACTCAGCCGTTATATAAATCACAATCATTCTGTATACAAAATATCTCTTAGCTCTATTTATGTTGGACATCTGACTGGCCAAAATTTCAAATCAATTTAACTTTAAACAATAAAAAGTCATCCTGAACATGCTTTCAAAGACCATATAAAAGGAAAACATCACATGCTCTGCTGCCAAATTGGTGAATATGTCAGACAGTCAGTGGATGCTATTTTCGTACACTAGCATGCACATTTCTTGTAATCACGATAAAATTGTGTGGCCAGTAGAACTTTGGTCAAGGAAGGGTTGAGAAATTTATACATTTGTACTTGAAAATTCTCTAACAAAGAGCTAGATTGACAAAATTGGTTCTGATCTCTGCCAATTGGCAGAGGTGGCACTTTGATGGTCACAATGGCAAAATATTAGCATGGTAATTTGCTGCTGCTATCAAGAAAATGAGTGAAATTAAAAACATGCCTCAGTCTGGTTGTGCCATACACCTTTGAAATTGAGGTTGTTGGATTTTGTTGTAGCACAGTAAATGAGAATCACACTGGCACATGCTAACCTCCAATCACATAGTTAAATATGCTAATTCTTGCTTAGGCTAACACAAAGTCGCATTCACACACTGTGTCCAGTTTTAAATGAATGTATAACCTTTTGAACATACATTAGCTGAAGATGTTTTATTTATTGTCTGGCTACACAGACTTGGAGAATGTGTTTTTAATGTGTTAATTCTTGTCATTGTGCTTGCTATAGTGATAAATGTGGTGATATGTTAAAAGTGAAATTTAATTTTACTCAGATTATGAATCATAAACACTCTGATAGCTCCAACTCTCTGACTCATTAGCTGGACAAGTGTAATCACTTTCTGTGTGATTGCCAAATTAAAAAAGTGATTTAAAAACAGAGTTGTTTGGTCTCAAGTATCAAAGTCATTGCTTTCTCATTCATTCAGCTGATTTATCAAACTATTAAATCTGTGTGAGAGAGAGTGGGAACAGATGAAGTACAGCAAGCCAAAGGACAAAATCTACAGTGCATCAAGGATTCAAGAGCAATCATATTTTCTTTAGTTTTACAGTCATGGGGAACATTTTATCACACTATAACCACCCTACTGGTCTTGAAAGATTGCCAACATACTGTGGCTTGCAAAAATATTTGGCCCCTTGATACATCACACATTTTAATTTATTTATGGCATTTCAAATGCAAAAAGTAAATCAGGCTTCTCAATATAAAAAAAAAATCTAAAATGATCTTCCTTAAACTCAAACTCAAAACAAATCTCTACAACCTAATTGCAATTAATTAAAAATATAAAAGCCAAGATGATGGGTTGCATAAGCAGTGTTGCCACAGTTACTTTGAAAAAGTAGTCCAATTACTGATTACTCCTTGAAAAAGTAACTTAGTTAGATTACTAGTTACTTTTTAGTTACTTTCCCCAGCTGCCGACAACAACCCACGTCAACATGACAATGATACCTGTTTTGCCAAAACTCACTTTATAGTCCCCCTTTCTTGACTTCAATGAAAATAAATACTTGTTTTATAAAAAGTAAAATAAAGACCTCTTTCTTGACCTCATATTTAACTGTTGACAGCACTGTAACAGTAAAACTTGCAATTTCAAACCTACATTGTTTATAAATGTAACTATTAAATTCTAACATTTTTCTAACATTTAAATTCTCTCTAAACATTTTACTTGTCGAAATTATTATTATTTTAAGCAATATTAGTAGTTGTAGTAAAAACGGCTTCAAAACTGGACCTTTAATCTAGGGGTGTTGTGGGGGGTGGGGGGGCACATCCCTCCCCCACGCCCCCATTCCATCTGGATTCGCCCCCTGCTTTGGTGTTTGAGCACAAAGAATGGATAACATTTATTTATGCAGAAAACATGACCAGATTTACAGGTAAGAAAGTTTTATTGCGCTTTCACATCATGTGGTCCTCAGAAAGAGAGTTTAGGTGCATTTGTGTGGAAAATAGTGTTAGTTGTTGACGCGTCGCGGAGGATCAGCTGTTTTAATGATATGATACGGAGCGGATCAGCTCAGAATTCTAAATAAAGGAGAAAAAAAGCATAAAAATGTCTTTGTAAAGCTCAGTGCAGGTGTGCTGATCACCGCGCTTTAAGAGGTGAGGACGAGTCGAGCAGCTGCAAAAAACCGCAGATGAAAGCTCACAGCTCACTGAAAGTGGGCAGTTCAGTCGAACCCCGACCTCCTGCCCACGGACCAAGTTTAATGCTGCTATCGACCCACAATGAAAAATAATAGTAACGCACAGTGACATGGAGCAGTAACTTTAATCTGATTAGTGATTTGGAAAGATTAACGTGTTAGATTACTCGTTACTAAAAAAGTGGTCAGATTAGACCGGCATCACTGTGCATAAGTAATGGGCCCCTTAGTATAATACCTGTAAATAACCAGTTTTATTGCCAGTTTTCTTCATACAAGTCAGGGGATGGATACATGAACATTTCCAAGTCATGGAATATGTCTTGGACTTTATTTACATCATTTATGAAGAAATACAAACAGAAAGGCACTCTATGGCAAATCTGTGTGGAGTAGACAGTTCTGAAAAACTGAGTGACTGTGCAAGATGGAGAAGAGTGAGGAAAGCCACCAAGACACCCAGGCAACCCACAAGAGGTTATAGGCTTCTGTGGCTGTGACTGGAGAAGTTGTGCATAGTGTGTGTTTTGCATTTTGTATCACCAGTTATACAGCTTCATGATGAAGTGGAGCAGAGAAGGATTCTCTTTCACCAAAACATCAGATCTCAGTTTGCATCCAAGATGTACCTTCTGGCAAATTGTAGCTGAACTTTCAGCTCTTCTTTTTAAGAAAATCCTCCTCTTTTCCACTTCATCATGAAGCTGTATAACAGGTGATACAAAATGCAAAACATGCACTACGCACAATTCTTCAGTTAGTCACATAAACCTATAATTTCTTCTGGGTTGTCTGGGTGTCTTGGTGGCTTCCTCACTCTTATCCTTCTTGCAGACTCACTCGGTTTTTGAGAACTGTCTACTCCACACAGATTTACCATAAAGTGCCATACTGTTTGTATTTCTTCATAACTGATGTAAATAAACTCTAAGACATATTCAGTGACTTGGAAATGTTCATATATCCGTCCCCTGACCTGTCTGAAGAAAACTGGCTATAAACTGGTTAGTTACAGGAATTATACCAAAGGGGCCCATTACTTAAGTAACCCGTCATCTTGGCTTTTATATTTTTTATTAATGTATATGAAGTTGTAGAGATTTAGTTTGACTTTGAGTTTAAGGAAGATCATTTTAGAAAGTTTTATACTGAGAGGTCTGATTTACTTTTTATATTTGAAATGGCATAAATAAATTAAAATGCTCGAAATACCAAGGGTCCGAATACTTTTTGCAAGCCACTGTATCTCACCTTCTAAAATTTTGTGCTGCCGACACTATTGGCTGTGTAGCCGTAATTTGTATGGCTCCCATAAACCAGAGAGTTGCTTTCTGCATGTCATTTATACCAATTAGGCATTCTATTTGTCTGTCTGTCAGGATCACATGCAATTTTAGGATTCCTGCCACTGTTTGAAAAATGGTCAGCTACAAGAAATACATCCAACACCCAGGTACGGATGGGAATATTTTACATCTGCCAATTGGAACTTTTCTTCTTTTTATTAAAGTGAGTTTTGAATTTCTATCTCTTTGTATCCCCAGATAATCCTCACTGGATCAAATGAGATTATTATTGCTGATGAAAATATCCAGATTTGCAGCATATTTTGTAAGCATAACTCAGTAAACAAAAATGACCATACATATAATTAAATTACAATTTTATGAAGGTTAGATTACTATGAGGCTGTTTTATTATCAGAACTTTGGCTTCAAAAGTAATGTATAAACCAATAGGAAATGATAGCAAAATGGAAAACTTGAGTATACACTCTGTTTACACAGAGTCCATGACAGAGTTGCTATCTAAAAACGGCTTCTGCTCGTCCTCACTCCCACTGACTCCCACTGAGGTTGCAGGCTGGTCACAGTGGGTCTCCATGATCAGAAAAAATCCTCTTGGTCACTATCACTCTCCATCACTCCCTTTGGCCTCCAATAGATATGCAAGTGTATTGAACTGTTTTGAACACTGCACACAAGTTGTGTGTCTCCAGTTAACAGATACATGGATCTCATAATCAGTCATAATAAAACTCTCATGACTCAACTCGCTCTTAACTTGATCTTAGGGGTCATACTAGACTCTCAATAGACTCTGCATGGGGTTGCATCAATGATCGCAAATATTAAACATATTTTTCACTGCACACAATTCAGTTTCAATGCATTGCTGGTGTAAATGTAAATAATACCCCATCACACATATGCTGATTGTGGCCGGATGTGTCATTCTGACGCAATTCGGTCGTCATTCTGATCTGATTGCGGTTGATGAGCTCTGAGATCGATCGGTTACAGCAAAGCCTGCCGGCATGTTGTGCCACGGATGTCCACCTCCACTGGACCCGGGCCAGGGAGGGGCAAAGGAATGTTTATATGTAATAACATGTATAGTGGCATGCATTCATCATACCGGGAGTGGTGTGAACAGCGCACAATCAAACTGAAAGTACCGTGTGCCGCTGTGCCTCTTCCGTGGTCTCATGCGCAGTAATGCATCATAGTGCATGTCAGGCACCGAGCTGAACAGATCTAACAGCTGTAATATATATATTATTATATTATACTATATATTATTATTACTTGATCACCATCTAAACTCTGTAGGAGGTGTGATTGTGGAACTGTATTTCCAGGCCATGACAAGATTATTAAGCATGAAACTCACCTCCAGCACGGAACTAGGACCAGCGCAGAGTCCAGAGAATCCAAACCACAGCCTGTAGTAAAAAAGCCTCTCACCAGGCTGCTGTGTGCTGCAAATAACCACGGCAGAAAGAAATGAAATCCCATGTGATAATCCAACCGACGTCATGATGTACAGAGTTGCGTTGTGCTTCTGAAATGAGGCAAAAAAGAAAAAAAAATTAAAGTTCGCTGGAAAGGCTGCAATCTGACGCGAATGTGTGACTGCTGAAACTTTCAACAAGGGTGTCCAGTGATACGTGCGCACACGCACAGCCCACACACACATGCAAAGCTGGAATGATCACTCAGCTGTGTGTGTGTTCATCGACAGCTGCATGAGCCTCTAAGCATGTGCACGGGGCACATGGACACGGGTGGACACCCGTGCGTGCGTGCCAATGGACACCCTTTGCTGAAAGTTTGCTGGCAGTGGGCCCAAGCAGTCACACCTATGCGTCAGACGCAGCTTTGACACATACGGCGTGAGTCCGGTCCATATGTTTGGTTGTATTCCGTGTCCAGTACTGGCAGGGACTGTGCAAAGGGAGAAACACAGCACTCCACTCCCACTCCGGTCTCATTTTTGGTATCCAGGCATTTGACATTAGGCAGCCTTCAGCCGCTTTTATGGCCGTCTGACGGCAGTCTGTATCATCTATCTGTTGTCCACATATGGTTTGGATGCCATTGTGCAGGTGAGGACGAGGTAATCTGGACGCATTCTGACATGGCTGACTACGCCTCTTTCCCTCCCGACTGCATCTGATTATGGTAAGTTGTGCCGTTTCGTCCTGGTTCTTGCACATTCTTGCTATGTGTGACAGGGTCTTAACAGAACACAATGGCTGGAGACCAGCCAAGACTTTTGATAGTTGACAAAATGCTATGAATGAATGAATGAATGAAAACTGTTTATTCGAATATTTGATACAACAACAAATACTAGATAGATCAGTGAAGACAACAACAAAAAAACTTCCTACTGTGTACCCAACATGTCCGAAAAGGGGTAGGGTGAGCATCAGCTTATTATCCCTACCCCTTCTTCCCCACAACCAGTAATACCCTTTGCCACATATGCACATAGATTCCTACACACCTAACCCGATATATATATATATATATATATATATATATATATATATACACAAACATAAATATCACTACACATACCTACTTACATACAAAATACATATATTTACAAGCTGAAGCAAAAAAACAACACCCTAACCCTCATTACCCTTCCTCCTCCCTATACCTAGAAAAAACATATTTTGTACTGCTGTTTGAACTGGTTCATGCTTGGACATTGCTTGAGCCCACTCCCAATCTGTTCCACATCCTCACCCCGCAGACAGAAATACAGAAACCTTTTAATGTTGTTCGTGCCCACTGATGCTTTAAATAAAATTTCCCCTTCAGACTGCAATCCCCTGATCTGTTAAAAAACATATTTTAATATTTGCTGGAAGTAAATTGTTTATTGCTTTATACACGATTTGTACTGTTTGAAAATGAACCAAGTCTGTGAATTTTAAGATTTTGGATTGTAAAAATAGTGGATTTGTATGATCTCTATAGCCAGTATTATGTATAATTCTTATAGCTCTTTTCTGCATTACTGATACTGATTGTGTGTACCTTTATAAGTATTACCCCATACCTCTGCACAGTACTGTAAATATGGTAAAACCAGTGAGCAGTAAAGAATGCGGAGTGAGTTGTGGTCCAGAATATGTTTCTCTTTGTTTAGAACTGAAATGCTTCTTGACAGTTTACTTTGTATAGTTTTATATGAGTCTTCCAGTTTATCTTATCATCTATATCACCCCAGAAACTTATTTTCATGTACCCTTTCAATATCTAGCCCCTCGACTTGTAATGAACCTGTTGTCTGTATTACAATAGCCAAATAACATGTATTTGTTTTACTTAAGTTTAATGATAATTTGTTTCTGTCAAACCATATTTTCAATTTTCCCATTTCTACTGATCCCCTCAGTAACTCCTGCAAATCCCCCCCTGAACAAAAAATGCTTGTGTCATCTGCAATAATACTAATTTAATATTTTGGAAACATTGACAATATCATTTATATATGAGGAAAATATCCACAAGTGATAATTTCAAATAACCTAAAACACATATTATATTCTTCCAGGTTCTGCAACAACGATACTTTTATGACCAATTACAGACCTCAAATGGGTATATATATCGCAATAGTAAAAACATGACATCATTAAAGTAACTTGTCATGTCCCATTCTTATTTGTACCAATTTGAACCCTTGCAGCGTCTTACTTTCAATCTCTTTCCATGTGACTACAATTCATTCTGTGAGGGTTCAGGAGTCAGGGCTAAAGGAGAGACTCTGGGACTGGACCATGCACTCTGATTTCTGCTTCACTCATTTATAAGAAACACATTAATTGCCTGCTTTAATTACTGTTATATATATCCACTCTTTGCAGCATTCGCCATCATTTTCAAAATATTATTGAACCACTCACTATGTTAAAAAAAAAACAAAAAAACAAAAAAAAAAAACACAGGATTGTGATATTTTCTCTCACCTTAAAATTCAAATGATGGTCAAATTGATAACAGCATAATTTCTTCTGGATGTATAATGGTTTAATAAGGTTCGAAAAGCACTGCTCTATGACTCAGCGCCACTCTTCTGCAAACCTGTCATGCATTCATTAATTAGAGAACAACTCATAAAGCTTCCTTTGTAGTTTTGCTGGGGTAGGTTATTACTGTGGTTACACTATGCTACTTTAATTAGACTTGCATATGTACAATCTGTGGTACTTGATCATTTCCTGAAGTAGCCCAGCTCCACTCTACAGTGCATCCAGAAAGTATTTACAGCACTTCACTTTTTCCACATTATATTATGTTACAGCCTTATTCCAAAATGGATGAAATAATTTTTTAACTCAAATTTCTACACACATACCCCATAATGACAATAAAAACAGGTGTGCTGAGCTTGTTGCATCATATTCAAGAAGACTTGTGGCTGTAATTGCTTCCAAAGGTGCATCAACAAAGTATTGAGCAATGGGTGTGAATACTTATGTACACGTGCTTTGTGTTGTTTTATATCAATTTTAAAAATTAACAACTTTTGATGTTATCACTCATCACTCATCTTCACCTGCTTATCCAGGATTGGGTTGCAGGAGCAACAGCTCCAGTGAGGGACCCCAGACTTTCCTTTCCCGGGCCACATTGACCACCCTGACTGGGGGATCCGGAGCTGTTCCCAGGTCAGTGTGGAGATATAAACAATAGGTCTTGATTGATGAGGCTGTTATTAAAGGATGGCACATAAACATTTTTCTTATCAAAGTGGGCTGCCTAGGTTTTCCAGCAACATCTGCGCACTACTTCATGCAAAAGCTCATCCTAGAGCTGAAGCACATGAAGAAAGACATCAGGGAAATAGCTCTGGCAGGTGAGATTAGCTCAAGATGACTGTGGTTGAAGAGAGCCCACAGTTGGAACTCTTGTGCAGGTGAAGGCTAACCACACTTCACTACCCCACTCAAACAAAGCATGCACGTTAAGGGGCGAAACACTTCTGAACTTGAGACATCTGCTGATTACGCAGAATAGTTCTCAATATAGTGGAAGCTCAGACCACCCTCCCATGAGGGAACACCGGCACAGGGTGAATTTTGCTGCACTCTAGCAACACCATATCCAAGTATGTCCAGCAGTTTCTGCTTGTAGCAAGGCTTTTGATGTGTCTCTCACCTGAGCCTTGACTGATGTTTTCAAGACATTTAAAAATGAGTTGTTTACACTTTGAAGAACTTTAATTAACATTATTTTGTTCAGGAGGTTCGAAAAAAATACTCATCCTGTTATTAGACATAAAATACAGTCTTTTCTGTTTTTTTTTCTATAGTATATTTTAAAAAGACCAATAAATCATTCATGTTCATACAAAATTTTGATGCCTTCTTCCATTCTATACATCTTTACACTCTCATGACACCACCCACAGCTATTTTACACCTCACTTTCTCATGATTTGTTATGGAAGACACCTTTTTTTAATCAAATGTTGGGTTATTTTATTCTCTTCCACAGTTATTAAAAGACAGGTTCAGGAAACAAATCTGCATTGATGATGATACAGCCATCATAATGATACAATACATAGTAGCCTATTTGTTCTTCTTGTCCAATTGAACATCACATTCGATTTATGATGTCATTGCCAGTCTGTGTGGTTGCTGTCCAGGGTGGTTTTCCATGTTAGAAAGGGACACATTTTTTGTGATACGATTTGCAGTACAGTTTAAATCACACAGTATGTGATGCCTATAAGAGGTGTTTTTTTGGTTGAACTTTACCCTAAAGCAAAAACACTACAACCACATAAATAAATAAAGGTCAAGCTTTATTTATTTATTTACGTCCAATGAATTGTTAGATGTTATTGCAGCAAATGTGATAATGTCGTTGTACATTTTGTACAACTACAATAAAATAGCGTTCTATTCTTCTGACTCTCTTTGACAAGTTTATATTATTTGAAGAAAAGATTAATTTGTCCAACTTATACAACTATTTCTGTAAGATTTGTTTTCTAGTTAACAATAGCTATCAATATTTAATTAGTTAAATTAGTGACAGTGTTGTGGTTGTGACCCAAGAACCAGATTGACTCAAAGCAGGGATGCTGAATAGATGAAGGAAACCAGATTTATTGTACAAGGACAAATGATGCAGAAATAGGTGTACTGATATGGAGGTCTGCAGAGTGGAGACCCAGCCCGCACTGCAGTGGAACAGGAAGCCGCAGCCCGATGAGACCAGGTGTGCAGGTGGAGATCCGAGGAGAGGAGTTGGGGGGTAGTCCGTGGTCCAGGTGGCCCCCTGTGGAGCTGAGGAGAGTGGTGTCACTGCAGAGGAGAGAGGACAGTATGAGTGCAGCAGCTCACAGTCACTCAGTAACCAAAACTGAACAGATGGCTGGAAAGCTGCAAGGCGTCAGAATGCATCAAAATGCAGTTTGCAAATCAACTTGTCAAACAACACTGCAACGGAACGCAGACAGAAAGGCTGTATGCAGAAATAGAGAGGCCAGGTACTAGGTAGTGAACACTGAGTTTCTGGTGCCGATTAGCTGTTGAACTAGGGTTGATATGGAGGCAGGTTAATTGCAGACAGGTGTGCTCATCAGCTCCACAAGGAATGCCACCTGGAAAGAGAGAGAGAGACAGAGAGAGAGAGCAGAGTAGCAGGTACCAGGATGACACAACAGTCCCCCCCACCCACCCCATTGGGAGCCCCCAGACGACCTACCGGGCCGATCACAATGCTCCCAGTAGACGTCCCGGAGGAGGGAAGGGTCCAAGATGAGGCTCTGCTTGACCGAGGAGCGTTCTTCAGGCCCATAACCCTCCCAGTCCACCAGATATTGGAATCCCCCGACCCCTCCGACAAACACCCAAGATCTTGTTGACCTTCCAGGCCGCATGACCATCGATGATCCGAAGAGGAGGAGGAGGCAGATCAGGAGGACACAGCAGACTGGAACTGACAGGCTGAGAGGAGACACATGGAAGACTGGGTGGATCTGCACAGAACGAGGTAGACAGAGTTGCACAGAGGTCGGGTTGATCACCCGATCAACCACAAATGGTCCAATAAAGCGAGGTGCGAGCTTGGGAGACTCCATCTGCAGAGGAATGTCCCATGACGTGAGTCACACCTCCTGCTCATGCTGGTAGATGGGGGCCGGGGTGCGGTGATGTTTAGCATGATGTTCCATATGTTCCTTAACCTGCAGGAGGGCGGAATGGGCTGTCCGCCACACTGGAGGTGGGCCTGAACAGATGGCACGGCAATGTCAGCTTCTTGCAGAGGGAACAGAGCAGGTTGATAGCCAAGCAAGGCTTCAAAAGGAGAAAATCCAGTAGCAGAGGAGATCTGAGAAATTGTGAGCATACTCAACCCAAGGGAGGTGGTTGCTCCATTTGGCCGGGTGGAATTACGAGATACACCTCAGGGTGGATTCCAGGTCTTGATTGGCCCATTCTGCCTGACTGTTGCTCTGCAGATGGTAACCTGAGGAGAGACTGACCGCCGCACAGAAGCTCCTCCAGACCTGAGAGATGAATTGGGGTCCTCGGTCCGACACTACATCTGAGGGTATGCCATGCAACTGCACCCCATGGTGGACTAGGAGGTCAGCAGTTTCCTGGGCCAATGGTATAGCTGGCAGAGCCACAAAGTGTGCCGCCTTGGAAAACCGATCCACGATCGTGAGGACCATAGTGTTACCCTGGGATGGAGGCAATCCCGTGACAAAGTCCAGGCAGACGTGGGACCCTGGGTGGCTTGCCGTGGGAAGCGGGTGAAGAAACCCAGCAGGAGGACGATGGAGAGAGTTGCCCCTGGTGCAGATGGCACAGGCCTGAACATAGGCGCGCATGTCCGCCCCAACTGAGGGCAACCAGAAGCAACAATGTACCAGGTCTAAAGTACGGGAGACTCCAGGATGGCAGGCGAGCTTGGAGGTATGACAGAAGGTGAGGACTTCTGATTGGGCTTCTGGTGGAATGAAAAGCCACCCGGGAGGTCCTCCTCCAGGATCTGGGTGTCTGTCCAAAGCCTCCTGGATGACCCTTTCAACATCCCAGGTGAGGGCCCCCATGACCATGGAACGAGGCAGGATTGGGTCTGATGTGGAAGGAGGATCCGAGAGGTTCGAACTGGTGAGATAAGGCATCTGTGTTTCTGTTCTTGGTCCCAGGTTGGTGGGTTAGGTTGAAATTGAAGCGTCCAAAAAACAGAGACTACCTCGACTGGCATGAGTTGAGACGTTTAGCTGTTTTGATGTATTCTAGGTTTTTGTGATCTGTCCAGACAGTGAATGGAACTGCGGCCTCCTCCAGCCAGTGTCTCCACTCTTCCAGAGCCTCCTTAATCACCACAAGTTCCCGGTTCCAACATCATAGTTTCTCTCCGCAGGGGTCAGCCGGCGGGAAAAGAAGGCACATGGATGGAGTTTGTCATCTGTGGCTGCCCCCTGAGACAGGACAGCACCGATACCGGAATCGGAGGCATCAACCTCTACTACAAACTGGCAATCCGGATCAGGTTGGAATAAGATCGGGGCCGTGGAGAACCAGTGTTTGAGTTCTTGGAAGGCTTTGTCAGCTGAGGCAGACCACTGAAAAGGTACCTTCGGGGAAGTGAGAGCTGTGAGAGGCAAGGCAACAAGACTGAAGCTCTGAATGAATCTACAGTAAAAGTTGGCAAAACCAAGAAACTGTTGTAATTGCTTTCTGGAGGTCAGAACTGGCCACTGAGTTACAGTAGTGACTTTACTGGGATCAGGCTTGACAGAGTTGGGAGAAATTATGAAACCAAGGAAGGAAATGGTGGACTTCATATTTCTGGGCCTTCACAAACAGCTGGTTCTCCAACAACCGCTGGAGTACTAAGTGAACGTGCCTGATATGTTCACTGAGATTTGGTGAAAAGATGAGGCTATCATCAATATAGACGAAAACAAATTGGTTGAGGAATTCCCAAAGGACATCATTGACAAGAGCTTGGAAGGTGGCGGGAGTGTTTGTGAGGCCGAAGGGCATGACCAGATATTCAAAATGCCCAAGAGGTGTGTTGAAGGCTGTCTTCCACTCATCACCCTCCCTGACCCGACCTGACCGGACTAGGTGATAGGCATTTCTGAGATCCAATTTGGAAAAAAAAAAAATCAAGGACCCCTGCAGGGGGCTGAACGCAGAATCCAGTAGGGGGAGTGGGTACGGGTTGCGGACTGTTATGGCATTCAGCCTCCGGAAATCGATGCAGGGGCGCAGGGTTCCATCCTATTCCCGACTAAGAAGAAGCCTGCCCCCAGCAGGGACAATGAGTGCCGTATCAGCCCAGCAGACAAGGAGTCCCAGATATACATAGGTCTCCATTTTCTCGCGTTCCAGGCGTGACAGATTGTAGAGCTGACTGACCGGATACTTCGCGCCCGGAAGCAAGTCAATGGTGCAGTAGTAGGGACGGTGTGGGGAGAGTGGCAGAGCATGATCCTTGTTGAACACATCGGCAAGATTGTAATACTCTGTGGGAACTACAGAGAAATCAGGGGGTGAAGCATCCTCCTCCTTAACCACAGCACTGGGTGGAATGGATGATCGGAGACACTCACGGTGGCAGACCTCGCTCCACTGTGTGACAGTCCCGGTTGGCCAATCAATATGGGATTGGGTTTGATTACCCAGGGATGACCTAAAACTGGGGGAGTGGTGGTGGTGAAAGAAAACATAAAGAACTGGATTGTCTTCCGATGGTTCCCAGATACCAATAAAGTGACTGGTTCAGTTTGATGTGTTATAGCTGAAAGGGGAGTGCCGTCTAAAGCATGCACTGAGAGGGGCATGTCCAGTGCCACCACCGGGATGCAAGAATTGATTACAACATTGCAATCCAAAAAAATTCCCTTCAGCCCCAGTGTCAATTAGTGCTGGGATAGATAAAGAACTGTTGTTAAACAAAAGAGTGCCCGCGATTTGGGTGCATCTGGAGTGAACACCCATGAATGTTATCTGGCTCACACATAGCCCAGAGTCTTAGGATGAGCGTTGGTTTTTGGCCGCACGGGGCACGAACTGCTGATGTGGCCAGTGGCAGCACAATATAAACATTCCCCAGCTTCCAGTCTCCGCTGGCGCTCCTGGGGTGATAATTTGGCCCTGCTGAGGGGCATGGGCTCATCAGCAGGGAGAGCTGGAGATTTGGGGATGTACACAACAGTGGAGCTTGGGAAAGAAGGACCCGGTCTAGACCATGTAGTGAAATGAGCGGCAGCACTCCGGTCAGCCCTCCACCTTTTCTCCGCCGACGTTCCCTTAACCAGTTGTCGAAATGGATGGCTAATGAGATTAATTGGTCCAGAGATTCTGACTCATCTCAGACCACCAGCTCGTCTTTTAATGTCTTAGATAGTCCATTAATAAAGACGCTTTGCAGCGCTGCGGAGCCTCCACAGCAAGAACCCGGAAGTCGACTGCATACTCCATGGTGCTCTGCTGCTCCTGTCTCGGGGACAACAGTTGTTGGGAAACAGAATGGCTATGTTGGGGATGATCGAAAACTAAAAGAAACTCTCTGGAAAGATGTGAAAAAGAGTTAAGCACAGGTAAATCCGTGCTCCAGAGGGCGGTAGCCCAACTGAGGGCCTCCCCCCAGAGCAAATTGATGACGTAATATGTTTTGCTGAGATCAGAGGAACACTGAGAAGGTCGCTGGAAGAAAATAAAAGAATACTGCATGAGGAAGGAAGAGCACGTCTCAACATCACTGGAATATGGTTCTGGATGGCAGATAAACGGTTCAGAGACTAGATTGGGGGATGCGAGGCCTGTAATAGTGAACAGGAGTGGAAACTGGAGCAGGAGGTGTGACCAAGGTAAGCTTATTGACTTTTGCTGTTAGTGAGGACAGAGTGGTGTGTGTGTGTGTGTGTGTGTGTGTGTGTGTGTGTGTGTGTGTGTGTGTGTGTGTGTGTGTGTGTGTGTGTGTGTGTGTGTGTGTGTGTGTGTGAGAAACCTGTTGGGTGAGGTCATGGACGTGATCTGACAGTGCTGCAAATTGTTGCTGCTGCTGACCCAGGAAGGTGCCCTTGGTGGAAAGAACTTGTTGGAGTTTGTCTGACCCTGCAGAGTCCATAATGTTGGCCAGAAACTTCTGTTGTTGTTGTGACCCAAAGAAAAGCAGCGAGGCTTAATGGATGAAGGATGCCAGATTTATTGGACAAGGACAAATGCTGCAGAAATAGTGTGTACTGATATGGAGATCTGCAGAGTAGAGACCCAGCCCGCGTTGCAGTGGAAACAGGAAGCCACAGCCCAATGATACCAGGTGTGCAGGTGGCGATGCAAGAAGAGGAGTTGGGGGTAGTCCGTGGTCCAGGTGGCCCCCTGTTCCGCACTTGCGCACACCTGTGGAACACAGCACTCCAGTCCCATTTTTGTCATTCAGACATTTGGACATCTGGCAGTCTGCAGTGCCTTTTATAGAGTCTGACAGCAGTCTGTGTCATCTACCTGTTGTATAAATGTGTTTTGAATGCCATTGTGCAGGTGTGGATGAGATGATCCAGATGCTTTCTGACACAGCTGACCATGCCTCTTTTCCTCCCGACTGCATCGCATTATGGCAATATTTGCCATGTTGGGCATGGTTCCTGCACATTCTTGCTATGTATGACAGGGGCTTAAATGTAATTATATCGCGGCTCACCGGGCTCAATAAAATGTAAGGAATTTAATTAATAATTTTAATATTGGGTGGCCTTACACAGTGCACCAAAATTATATGTAATGAATAACTAATATTAATATTTGAAGCACCTTACCGGGGCGCAACCATACAATATGTAAGAAATTGTAATGTAATCAAAATTGCATTGTCTTATACGTGCATACATACTTCATATTTTTATCACTGAGATGAATTGTTAATAATGAGACATTAAAAAGGGAAAGCAGTGAAAGAAGGAAATGCAGAAATTTAATGAGTATAAATCTGGTTTGAATTTAACAGTGAATTTGGGTTCACAAATTATTATTAAGTAAATTACCAAACGATCATTTGGTGACCACAGGCTGCAGATCCAGCTCATTTTGCCAGCAGGCCTGAATGTGATAGTTCGGCAGTTCCAAGGGTGACTATTAATTCTAATCATGCTGGTTGGGTGTAGCGCGGCTCTGAGATGCACTGACTTGCTGTGCAGCTCACCTGACCAGGCTGTTACAGACACATAGCCATGCCCTCTCACTGGTTACATAATGTATGTGAATTATGATGACCATCGTAGCTGTAACACCACGTGTAGCTGCCTGGCACCCTGCCCCACAGTGAGTCAAAAGCTCTCTGCAGTGCACCACTTACACCCATAATGAGCATGATATTACAGATCCATTGTACCTGTATTACATGGACCCTGTCTCAGAGGATGTATCGCCCCGCATGTTGGATACAATGATACAGGTACATTATCTGTCCCATAAGCCGGATGTCATTGTACCTCTAATCTCGAGCCTATTATGGATGTGACAGCCCAGGCAGCCATGTGCGGTGCAGCATGGCTCTGAGACACACTGATTGGCTGTGACACACAGTGTATTTGGCATCAGTGTGCAATGTTTACGTGTAGTGCACATAATGATTGCATGCCACAGACTTTGCACATTACAATATTTCCTTTGCATACCCTGAACAGGATGCAAGGGGTGTCTGGCTCACCGGGGGCACAATCGGGACATGCCGGCAGGATTTGGTGTGCCTGATCCAGAATGCGATCAGAATGCTGTGATTGCATTCAGACAGCGGTACGGTTGGACATCGACCACCGTTCGATCTTTCACCAGCTCCATTGCAGCTTGACAGTGGTGTGCGTGTGACCACATTCGTGCTGGGTGCCCGATTGTGGCCAACTGTGTGGAATGTACCCACGAATGCTGTCCGAGGTTTTGGGATGCAGCTCGATTTTGCCCGACTGTTGTTTGAGTATCCATTCATGAGGCATTCAGGCTCATTCATGCTCTGGTGTGATGGGGAGGAGGGTTGAGACATTTGACAAGGAGTTGACATGCTCAAACCATTCATACAGCCCTCCGAATGCAATTCGAATGCTTCAAATTGCCGTACAAATATCTCAACTGCAGTCACATTGCAGTATGACTGCAACTCCACTAGTGTTAGACTTCCAACATGAGCACAACACAAATGCGGAGTGCATGTGCTCTGGCGCACGAATGTGCCGACTGCTGTACGAGGCATTCGAGTGCAGCTCGATTTTTCACAACTATTGTTCAATTTCTCATTTGCACATCATTCTGGCTCATTCGTGCTCTAGTGTGACGAGTGTTTAAGCAAGACACACTGATATCTCTCAGACAAATAGGATGTGAACCAAAATAAAACCCACCCAGTGATGCCAAAGTGGTTTTTGAGCATGTCCAATATACATTGACCAGTTGTATCAAAGGATGCATTAAGGTTGACCAAAAGCAGTGCTGTGGTAGTGTCTGAGTCACCATCAAAAGCTAATTCACCATTTTTGCAAGCGCTGTCTCTGTAGACTGATATACCCTAAAAGACAACTTCAGTGGTTCAAAAGATCAGTATTGAAGAAGTAGTCCACAAGACGCTAAAACTATAGTTTCAAGGATTTTAGAACAAAAAGCAGACTTTGAAATTGTTCTATAATTTGTCAATGACTGAAGATCTAAGTTGAGTTTCTTAAGAGTGTGTTTAATCACTGTGTATTTCAAATGTGCAGAGACAGAACCAGCTAACCAGCTGTTAGTGACAAGTTAACAATACTCAAAGTAGATCCAACTAAGGGCCACAGACTCCTAAATGCTGTAGGCAGTGAATCAAAAAGAGAAGTGGCAGTCTTGGTGCTATTTCCAGCTTGTGAGAACATACAAAGTGAAATAATGTCAAAGTCATTTTCCATAAATGTTTAAATTAGAATAGATATCTAAGATCATAGGATCACATGGACTGACTAAAGATTTGTAATTACTTGACCTGATGTCCTCCAGTTTCTTCACAAAAAAGCATATCTGCCAACATTTGAACTTACCAATTTGGGACACCCACACGTGGTTGTGAGTGCCAAGGGCGTGAAGCGTAACTAGGGGGGTCTGGGGGCATGCCCATACCCACACAATTGAGGGACTAATGGGCATCCCACACACCCCATGTGGGACGCGGGACATAAAAGGTAAATCCCAGGACTGTCCCACCCAATACGGGACGGTTGACAGTGCTGAAAAAAATCATGAAATCTTGAGCTGTAAACAGCAAACTACCAATAGATGGGTGCACCTGAGTATGTTTGGCCACAATATTATAAGAAGTTTGGATTATGCATATTATTAATTAAGTGAGAGTAATGTTCCCTCTTTGCAGCCAGTAGTATATTTTTAAATGACTAATCTCCAAGCCTGAAGTAACTCAAGAATTAAATGTTCTTGGAAAAATGTCACACTTATTTAACTGACACAGTTGAAATCATCAATTATACTGGTGCACAATTCACTGAAAAAACACATTTAAGATGTAATAAATGGCCACATTGTAGAAAGAACACAAACATGCTGCAGCTACATCAGTATATACTGTGAGTAACAGGTACAGAGGAACAAGAAGTACACACACATGCTAATTTGATTTTCTGTCAGCATCCTGACATTTGATAAATGATGAGAATCTTGAGAAATTGTGAATTTGGTGGGCATTGTTTTAGCCTGTGTTAGATTTGAATTGATTGAGTTATCTTGTAAGTCAGGTGAGGTCTGGGAACAGAACATGTGCCTGTGCTGTGTGTCACCACAATTGCAACACTGCAGGACCCCACTGGGTCGTAGATGGCAACCACTGGTCTATCCCCACCTCTCATAATTAGCCATCTATCTACCACAACAGCATAGGTCTTGCCATTGCCTTTTGCACTCAAAGTAGTCCTCAACATGTCATAGCCAAGTTCCCTTATGGCACGCCTCAAGTGACCTTCTTGAACCAGTTCTTTGACATGAAGGTCCAATTGCCTTTCAACTTTTCATTTTACACATTGATGTGAAAAATGAATGGAAAGGGCAAAGGGTGAAAAGGTGAAAGGGTGAAGTTGTAGGGCAAAGGGAGGTTATTAAGATTGGGCCAAAGTCATTTCAGTGGTACCCAAGGATCCTCAGATGAGACATAGATCCAGCTGGTACCAGGTGTCACAACCAGAAAGTAATACAAGAACTAGGTCCCCAAAGACTTGGACCTTCATGCACCTGCAAAGATATCAACATTACCAAACACCTCTGTCCAATTACTTCATTGCTCCATAGACTCTTCCAAGCCATCTCTCTGCCCCAGTGACCTCAAGACATTACTTATACACTGACAAGGTAAGTGAAATGATCTACAGGTTCAACCCTGTCACAATCTGAACACAGAATTCTGATGACCAAATCCAGAAAGTCAGTGAATCCCATGTTCTTAGCCTTAGGACAATTGGAAACCCAGAAAGTCATGTAATTAAGTTAGGATGATTAATGAATAAATGCAGAACCCTCACAATCATATTTAGTGCCATGATACACAGTGTTTAATGTGCAGTAAAATTATACCATGCATGTGAGTGGTTTTGGATGACAAAAAAAGAAATAAAATCACTGACAGCGATAGAGTCAGTGTATACGTACACACTGACAATATAAGAGTATACAGTCCATGTAGTGAGTGTCACCTACTGACAATGATCAACACCTTCATTAGCAGTGCTGAATGGGTTCTATAAATGAGGGATTTTCAGAGCAGGCACACTGTGCTGATCCATCCGACAACTTATCAATTAGAGATGTCAGGTCATAGAGGAAAGTTATTTCACATGCCTACAGACAGCCAGGAGAAACAGTGACTGTTTCTCAGTGTTTTATTGGGGTAGCAGCTGCTTTTGTCTTCAGGCTGAAGAACATTCTGTGAGCCTCTTTAAAGTCTTGTTCAGACTGCCTGTAAAAATCTGATTTACTGTATGCCCATATCCAATTTGAGTCAGAGTGCATGCTGCAAGCTTGGAGAGTGAAACGTCAATGTATTTTTTTTTTCCCTCAAATCAATTTCAAGCATCATTTGTAGGTAGTTTGAAATGTGGGTCACATAACATTTTTGTAAATCTGTTTTGGTCTCAATGCTCAGATCGGATTACAACTATTTGTCATTTTTCATGCCTCATACTTAAACTCACTTAGGCACTCTATATTCCATCAACAGGAAAAAAACTAATAATTTTAAATAACTTTAACATGTGGAAGAAAAAAATAGCACCATTTGATTATTTAAAACCTCTTATGCAATTTCTGTAATTTTAGTCTTTTGAAAGTTTCATGAACACTGACTTCTTTAGAATTTTGTAATCAGGTTTGGTAAATTTGATATTAAACAAATAACATTGCAATTGGTGTATGATACATTGTATGGGAAATAATTGCCTTGTTGCCTCTTGAGGGTCCACTAGTCCTAGGGTCCGTTGGTGTTAAACTCTTTATGTTATTTGATGGTGTATATTACAACTCCAAACTGATTTTAAAGTTCAATTTACAAAAATAAAACATATGATTTGTTGACATACACCATTAATTTTGTTTAATTGTACTGTTGTCTATAAATCTGTTGAATTCAAAATTAAATGTTTTGTTTTTAAATTGTCACACTTTTGTAACATTACTTATCCTACTTTAGTGCAACATATAGCATAATTGTAAAATAACTTCCACATGGAATCCTTAATACTAGGATTGGTGGACCCTAGGACTAGTGGGAAGTTCCCTGAGAGATGATTCAATAGGAATGTCATGTTGCAGTTTATTTTCTCTGTTGATGAATATAGAAGCATTTTTGTTTTGTTTTTCCTTTGAATTGATAGGTGCTGCAATGTTCCTTTTATTTCTGTTTTTGCTGATGAATATTTTAAGACTACTTCTGTATGATGTGGATATCCTTTTGTTGGATGTTTTGTTCCCATTTTGTTTGATCTTAACTACTTGTTAAATGTGTGAAGTACCAGTTTTCTCCTGTTTTATTCTGAATTAAATGGATAAACAAATCACATGTAATCAAATTGGAACTTACTACCTTTTCATTATGAGCTCATTTTTTTATTTCATTTTGGCGCTTTCACATTGTTATTTGGTGAGCTGTTTTCTCTACATAGTTCTAGGGCAGAGCTGCATAATTCAGATACAGGCGCGACTGCAAAATGTTTTATACACAAACAGCATCTGATCTCAGTCCAACTGAATTCTTAATCTGCTGAAGCCCAGATGGAATGAACAAGCAAGATGTGTTGATGGCAGCAGTGAGAGGCAAATACAATGCAGGCTGATGTGCAAGAAATTCCCACTGCACAAAATAGTATCACTTTAATTCAATGTATTTTAATTTCCAAACTTGTCCTCTGACACGCCGAAACGGAGGTGTTCCTTCCAAAGCAAATCGGTCGTGATGCGCGAAGCCTCCGCGCGGCTTTCCATGACAAAATATGTTGTTAAAAATGAAATCTGCTGGAAAATGGCTGATGTCCAGCTCTTGTGATAACCAGAGAAAGAGCACACGACGGTCTCGTATCCACAGAGCCATCAGCTTAGAAATGGTCCGGTGGCTTGTGCCGCGTCGTCGCAGTTCGGAGCACGGCGCGCTGAGCATCCTTAAAGGGGTCCTTAAAGCTGTACTAACAGACCTTATTCTCTGTGAAGCCCGTAAAATTTTCACCGAAAGCCAGATACATTTTTCAAATGGTTTCCAGGTGCCAGTCTCTAACAGCTTCTGAAAAAATTCTGATGGAAAAAAACCCCAAATCATTCCGCCATTTCCAGACAATGAAAATCCGACGACGGGGCGGGACCACTCCTTCCACAAGGCACGCTCACAGGTGAATGACGTCACCGACAGGTGTGGAAAAACTCACGCATGCGCACAAGGATTCAAGCTTGTCTGACGTGAAAACATATGAATCAAATCCATATAGTTTAAAAAAAAAAATAAAAAGGTACGATACTTTATGGACAGACCTCGTATATATCCTTCTTCTGCATGTGTGAGTATACAAACTTATATATCTTGCCTTTTTTTAATGGCTTATGGATATCGTGCCAGATAGGCCATTTAGCAAAGCCAGTGCTTAAAGTATCAGTTGGCCCAAAGATTTGTTGTCTAAACCTAATTATTAATGCTGTTATGTAATTTTTTCCAAAGGTCTTGATTGTATAGTACAATGCTTTTCAGATTGGTGCTTTGAAATAAAGTGTTTCAGAGACAGCAGGTTTTTTTGAGCTCCTGAATACATTTTGGACAAATTTCTTTGTAATTCTAAAATGTTAAAAACAGAGAATACATTAGACATTGCACCCTGAGGATTCCATGGAGTCCCCAGTGAGTCCATCTCAAAGTTTTTTTTTTGTTTGTTTTTTTTTGTTTTTTTTTTTCTTTTCATATGTTTCTGGGCTCCAGAGGGATAGCACACTGTATAACATTGTTTTAAGAATGAAGAAGTTCTATCTCCATATTTTGATAGTAAGATCTGACTGAATGAAGATTGTTGAGCATTGTTTCTTAGTTGACATTTTCTTGTGGATTATAATTATTAATTGTTCAAAATAATTTTTTTAATTCACTCGATAAAGCTTAAAGTCATACACTCAACAAAAATATAAACACAACACTTTTGGTTTTGCTCCCATTTTGTATGAGATGAACTCAAAGATCTAAATCTTTTTCCATATACACAATATCACCATTTCTCTCAAATATTGTTCACAAACCAGTCTAATCTGTGATAGTGAGCACTTCTCCTTTGCTGAGATAATCCATCCCACCTCACAGGTGTGCCATATCAAGATGCTGATTAGACACCATGATTAGTGCACAGGTGTGCCTTAGACTGTCCACAATAACAGGCCACTCTGAAAGGTGCAGTTTTATCACACAGCACAATGCCACAGATGTCGCAAGATTTGAGGGAGCGTGCAATTGGCATGCTGACAGCAGGAATGTCAACCAGAGCTGTTGCTCGTGTATTGAATGTTCATTTCTCTACCATAAGCCGTCTCCAAAGGCGTTTCAGAGAATTTGGCAGTACATCCAACCAGCCTCACAACTGCAGACCACGTGCAACCACACCAGCCCAGGACCTCCACATCCAGCATGTCCACCTCCAAGATCGTCTGAGACCAGCCACTCGGACAGCTGCTGAAACAATCGGTTTGCATAACCAAAGAATTTCTGCACAAACTGTCAGAAACCATCTCAGGGAAGCTCATCTGCATCCTCGTCGTCCTCATCGGGGTCTCGACCTGACTCCAGTTCGTCGTTGTAACTGACTTGAGTGGGCAAATGCTCACATTCGCTGGCGTTTGGCACGTTGGAGAGGTGTTCTCTTCATGGATGATGCGAAGGAGATGTGTTGCACTGCATGAGGCAATTGTGGTCACACCAGATACTGACTGGTATCCCCCCCAATAAAACAAAACTGCACCTTGCAGAGTGGCCTTTTATTGTGGACAGTCTAAGGCACACCTGTGCACTAATCATGGTGTCTAATCAGCATCTTGGTATGGCACACCTGTGAGGTGGGATGGATTATCTCAGCAAAGGAGAAGTGCTCACTATCACAGATTTATACTGGTTTGTGAACAATATTTGAGAGAAATGGTGATATTGTGTATGTGGAAAAAGTTTTAGATCTTTGAGTTCATCTCATACAAAATGGGAGCAAAACCAAAAGTGTTGCGTTTATATTTTTGTTGAGTATAATATTAAACTGCCTACTTCTCATATTATACAAACAATGGATGTTTATGAGTTCAATGGTACGAATACATTCCAGCTTTCACCAAATTAAATATTCATTCCACTGAAAAAATGTAAAACCGTTCATTATTTGCTTTGATGTCAACAGTCCAACACAAACTTTAAATAGGAGTCCAAAATTGTTCTCTGTCAATTTGGAAAAACAGTTAGACAGTTCAAAAATAATTCTGATGATGTAGCCCATGATGCCATGCACTGACTTCATGTAATTCAAAATAAAAAAAAAATCACGTCAGAAATTTGTCCAGGTTTTCATGCGAGCCTCGTCATTTTTTGTTTATTTTTTTTTGTGTGTGTGTTTTAGAAGAATTAGCACCGTGAATTAGCTTGCTCAAATCGTCATCTGTCAGCATAACAAACTCCACCATGTTTAGATAAACGCCGCCCCCACTAGTGTGTGTGTGGGCAGGGTTCGCAGCGTGCAATGGTACAAAACACATGCAAGCAAATTTGCAGGGTAAATGGAACCAAATTTGTACGCTAAATGCAACACAACACAAATGGGATGAATAATCCATGTCATGTGACCAGCGCCGCCGTTCGACATAAGCAGACTACGCAGCCTGCATGGGGCACCAACCATGTTGCACTAGTTTGCAGGGCCTCCAATTGACTGAAAAATGTGTTGAAATTATTACATTATTACATTTCAAAATCAGTATGAATTATTTATGAATAGGCCCATCGTTTTTGTCTTTAAACATTGTGTAGGCCCCTACCCCATTACTTAATTGGGGCAAATTAACAGTTTTTTTTTTGCCTAATATAAAGCCCCCATCCACCCCTGCCCCAATTCCCTGAAATGGTACAGCCCTGTTTGCGTCTTTCTCTGTTCGCTGTGTCGGCTAACCAGGGTTGCCAGATGTGACGATTTCCAGTCCAATAAATGCTCAAAAATGCATGGAGGCACTAAATCCTGTGCAATTTGAACTGATTTTTAAAATGTGTGTGGCAATTCTATACAAAAAACTCATCCAGTGCCATATTTTTACCCTAAACAAACCAATTGGATGGGAAAACACCCAATCTGGCCACCCTGCGCCTAACTGAAGTAGCACTGCTAGCCCACATTCGATTCTGACATGAGACGACAAATTGCCACTATGCCACAATTAAACAATGAAGTGACAGTAGAAGTCTGGAGCTGAAAAACGGAGGAAAAAGAAACAAAAAGATGATGCCCCTGCATCTATTGCTGGTAAGTACGTGTTAAAGGTTTAAATTGTTTTGATTACTTAATGTTCAGTGGTGCTGCTTAAGCTAGGTTGCGTTGGCTTTGCTGATGTGATGTAGCTTTAAACGCTAAACTAATCTGGATATTACAAGGCATGTGGCACGTTTGCAAATAGTTGGGCCGTGTAGTTTGAAGATTTTGAGTGCCTTATAAGTCAACAAAGTCCTAGTTAGCCGTCAGTGCACTACTTAGGTCCAAATCTATTCTGCCTGACAACAAAGTGTCAAAAAGTGAATTTTTTGTTATTTGTTTTGTTTTTTTGTTATTTATTATTTATACATTATAAATGGTGCTGCTGTTCTTTACTGTTATTGGCCTTACTTATTATAACATTGTAAATGTTCATTGCTATATGTGTACTTAATGTGAATTTTAATAAATAGTAACAGTTTGAGTAGAACTTTTGTGTGTGTGTGTGTGGGGGGGGGGGATCATTTGATCCAATCAAATGACAATGATCCACTCAGCCGTTATATAAATCACAATCATTCTGTATACAAAATATCTCTTAGCTCTATTTATGTTGGACATCTGACTGGCCAAAATTTCAAATCAATTTAACTTTAAACAATAAAAAGTCATCCTGAACATGCTTTCAAAGACCATATAAAAGGAAAACATCACATGCTCTGCTGCCAAATTGGTGAATATGTCAGACAGTCAGTGGATGCTATTTTCGTACACTAGCATGCACATTTCTTGTAATCACGATAAAATTGTGTGGCCAGTAGAACTTTGGTCAAGGAAGGGTTGAGAAATTTATACATTTGTACTTGAAAATTCTCTAACAAAGAGCTAGATTGACAAAATTGGTTCTGATCTCTGCCAATTGGCAGAGGTGGCACTTTGATGGTCACAATGGCAAAATATTAGCATGGTAATTTGCTGCTGCTATCAAGAAAATGAGTGAAATTAAAAACATGCCTCAGTCTGGTTGTGCCATACACCTTTGAAATTGAGGTTGTTGGATTTTGTTGTAGCACAGTAAATGAGAATCACACTGGCACATGCTAACCTCCAATCACATAGTTAAATATGCTAATTCTTGCTTAGGCTAACACAAAGTCGCATTCACACACTGTGTCCAGTTTTAAATGAATGTATAACCTTTTGAACATACATTAGCTGAAGATGTTTTATTTATTGTCTGGCTACACAGACTTGGAGAATGTGTTTTTAAATGTGTTAATTCTTGTCATTGTGCTGCTATAGTGATAAATGTGGTGATATGTTAAAAGTGAAATTTAATTTTACTCAGATTATGAATCATAAACACTCTGATAGCTCCAACTCTCTGACTCATTAGCTGGACAAGTGTAATCACTTTCTGTGTGATTGCCAAATTAAAAAAAGTGATTTAAAAACAGAGTTGTTTGGTCTCAAGTATCAAAGTCATTGCTTTCTCATTCATTCAGCTGATTTATCAAACTATTAAATCTGTGTGAGAGAGAGTGGGAACAGATGAAGTACAGCAAGCCAAAGGACAAAATCTACAGTGCATCAAGGATTCAAGAGCAATCATATTTTCTTTAGTTTTACAGTCATGGGGAACATTTTATCACACTATAACCACCCTACTGGTCTTGAAAGATTGCCAACATACTGTGGCTTGCAAAAATATTTGGCCCCTTGATACATCACACATTTTAATTTATTTATGGCATTTCAAATGCAAAAAGTAAATCAGGCTTCTCAATATAAAAAAAAAATCTAAAATGATCTTCCTTAAACTCAAACTCAAAACAAATCTCTACAACCTAATTGCAATTAATTAAAAATATAAAAGCCAAGATGATGGGTTGCATAAGCAGTGTTGCCACAGTTACTTTGAAAAAGTAGTCCAATTACTGATTACTCCTTGAAAAAGTAACTTAGTTAGATTACTAGTTACTTTTTTAGTTACTTTCCCCAGCTGCCGACAACAACCCACGTCAACATGACAATGATACCTGTTTTGCCAAAACTCACTTTATAGTCCCCCTTTCTTGACTTCAATGAAAATAAATACTTGTTTTATAAAAAGTAAAATAAAGACCTCTTTCTTGACCTCATATTTAACTGTTGACAGCACTGTAACAGTAAAACTTGCAATTTCAAACCTACATTGTTTATAAATGTAACTATTAAATTCTAACATTTTTCTAACATTTAAATTCTCTCTAAACATTTTACTTGTCGAAATTATTATTATTTTAAGCAATATTAGTAGTTGTAGTAAAAAACGGCTTCAAAACTGGACCTTTAATCTAGGGGTGTTGTGGGGGGTGGGGGGGCACATCCCTCCCCCACGCCCCCATTCCATCTGGATTCGCCCCTGCTTTGGTGTTTGAGCACAAAGAATGGATAACATTTATTTATGCAGAAAACATGACCAGATTTACAGGTAAGAAAGTTTTATTGCGCTTTCACATCATGTGGTCCTCAGAAAGAGAGTTTAGGTGCATTTGTGTGGAAAATAGTGTTAGTTGTTGACGCGTCGCGGAGGATCAGCTGTTTTTAATGATATGATACGGAGCGGATCAGCTCAGAATTCTAAATAAAGGAGAAAAAAGCATAAAAATGTCTTTGTAAAGCTCAGTGCAGGTGTGCTGATCACCGCGCTTTAAGAGGTGAGGACGAGTCGAGCAGCTGCAAAAAACCGCAGATGAAAAGCTCACAGCTCACTGAAAGTGGGCAGTTCAGTCGAACCCCGACCTCCTGCCCACGGACCAAGTTTAATGCTGCTATCGACCCACAATGAAAAATAATAGTAACGCACAGTGACATGGAGCAGTAACTTTAATCTGATTAGTGATTTGGAAAGATTAACGTGTTAGATTACTCGTTACTAAAAAAGTGGTCAGATTAGACCGGCATCACTGTGCATAAGTAATGGGCCCCTTTAGTATAATACCTGTAAATAACCAGTTTTATTGCCAGTTTTCTTCATACAAGTCAGGGGATGGATACATGAACATTTCCAAGTCATGGAATATGTCTTGGACTTTATTTACATCATTTATGAAGAAATACAAACAGAAAGGCACTCTATGGCAAATCTGTGTGGAGTAGACAGTTCTGAAAAACTGAGTGACTGTGCAAGATGGAGAAGAGTGAGGAAAGCCACCAAGACACCCAGGCAACCCACAAGAGGTTATAGGCTTCTGTGGCTGTGACTGGAGAAGTTGTGCATAGTGTGTGTTTTGCATTTTGTATCACCAGTTATACAGCTTCATGATGAAGTGGAGCAGAGAAGGATTCTCTTTCACCAAAACATCAGATCTCAGTTTGCATCCAAGATGTACCTTCTGGCAAATTGTAGCTGAACTTTCAGCTCTTCTTTTTAAGAAAATCCTCCTCTTTTCCACTTCATCATGAAGCTGTATAACAGGTGATACAAAATGCAAAACATGCACTACGCACAATTTCTTCAGTTAGTCACATAAACCTATAATTTCTTCTGGGTTGTCTGGGTGTCTTGGTGGCTTTCCTCACTCTTATCCTTCTTGCAGACTCACTCGGTTTTTGAGAACTGTCTACTCCACACAGATTTACCATAAAGTGCCATACTGTTTGTATTTCTTCATAACTGATGTAAATAAACTCTAAGACATATTCAGTGACTTGGAAATGTTCATATATCCGTCCCCTGACCTGTCTGAAGAAAACTGGCTATAAACTGGTTAGTTACAGGAATTATACCAAAGGGGCCCATTACTTAAGTAACCCGTCATCTTGGCTTTTATATTTTTTATTAATGTATATGAAGTTGTAGAGATTTAGTTTGACTTTGAGTTTAAGGAAGATCATTTTAGAAAGTTTTATACTGAGAGGTCTGATTTACTTTTTATATTTGAAATGGCATAAATAAATTAAAATGCTCGAAATACCAAGGGTCCGAATACTTTTGCAAGCCACTGTATCTCACCTTCTAAAATTTTGTGCTGCCGACACTATTGGCTGTGTAGCCGTAATTTGTATGGCTCCCATAAACCAGAGAGTTGCTTTCTGCATGTCATTTATACCAATTAGGCATTCTATTTGTCTGTCTGTCAGGATCACATGCAATTTTAGGATTCCTGCCACTGTTTGAAAAATGGTCAGCTACAAGAAATACATCCAACACCCAGGTACGGATGGGAATATTTTACATCTGCCAATTGGAACTTTTTCTTCTTTTTATTAAAGTGAGTTTTGAATTTCTATCTCTTTGTATCCCCAGATAATCCTCACTGGATCAAATGAGATTATTATTGCTGATGAAAATATCCAGATTTGCAGCATATTTTGTAAGCATAACTCAGTAAACAAAAATGACCATACATATAATTAAATTACAATTTTATGAAGGTTAGATTACTATGAGGCTGTTTTATTATCAGAACTTTGGCTTCAAAAAGTAATGTATAAACCAATAGGAAATGATAGCAAAATGGAAAACTTGAGTATACACTCTGTTTACACAGAGTCCATGACAGAGTTGCTATCGAAAAACGGCTTCTGCTCGTCCTCACTCCCACTGACTCCCACTGAGGTTGCAGGCTGGTCACAGTGGGGTCTCCATGATCAGAAAAAATCCCTCTTGGTCACTATCACTCTCCATCACTCCCTTTGGCCTCCAATAGATATGCAAGTGTATTGAACTGTTTTGAACACTGCACAAGTTGTGTGTCTCCAGTTAACAGATACATGGATCTCATAATCAGTCATAATAAACTCTCATGACTCAACTCGCTCTTAACTTGATCTTATGGGTCATACTAGACTCTCAATAGACTCTGCATGGGGTTGCATCAATGATCGCAAATATTAACATATTTTTCACTCACACAATTCAGTTTCAATGCATTGCTGGTGTAAATGTAAATAATACCCCATCACACATATGCTGATTGTGGCCGGATGTGTCATTCTGACGCAATTCGGTCGTCATTCTGATCTGATTGCGGTTGATGAGCTCTGAGATCGATCGGTTACAGCAAAGCCTGCCGGCATGTTGTGCCACGGATGTCCACCTCCACTGGACCCGGGCCAGGGAGGGCAAAGGAAATGTTTATATGTAATAACATGTATGTGGCATGCATTCATCATACACAGTGGGTGTGAACAGCGCACAATCAAACTGAAAGTACCGTGTGCCGCTGTGCCTCTCCGTGGTCTCATGCGCAGTAATGCATCATAGTGCATGTCAGGCACCGAGCTGAACAGATCTAACAGCTGTAATATATATATTATTATATTATACTATATTATATTATTACTTGATCACCATCTAAACTCTGTAGGAGGTGTGATGTGGAACTGTATTTCCAGGCCATGACAAGATTATTAAGCATGAAACTCACCTCCAGCACGGAACTAGGACAGCGCAGAGTCCAGAGAATCCAAACCACAGCCTGTAGTAAAAAGCCTCTCACCAGGCTGCTGTGTGCTGCAAATAACCACGGCAGAAATGAAATCCCATGTGATAATCCAACCGACGTCATGATGTACAGAGTTGCGTTGTGCTTCTGAAATGAGCAAAAAAGAAAAAAAAATTAAAGTTCGCTGGAAAGGCTGCATCTGACGCATGGTGTGACTGCTGAAACTTTCAACAAGGGTGTCCAGTGATACGTGCGCACACGCACGCCACACACACATGCAAAGCTGGAATGATCACTCAGCTGTGTGTGTGTTCATGACAGCTGCATGAGCCTCTAAGCATGTGCACGGGGCACATGGACACGGGTGACACCCGTGCGTGCGTGCCAATGGACACCTTTGCTGAAAGTTTGCTGGCAGTGGGCCAAGCAGTCACACCATGCGTCAGACGCAGCTTTGACACATACGGCGTGAGTCCGGTCCATATGTTGGTTGTATTCCAGTGTCCAGTACTGGCAGGGACTGTGCAAAGGGAGAAACACAGCACTCACTCCCACTCCGGTCTCATTTTTGGTATCCAGGCATTTGGACATTAGGCAGCCTTCAGCGCTTTTTATGGCCGTCTGACGGCAGTCTGTATCATCTATCTGTTGTCCACATATGGTTTGGATGCCATTGTGCAGGTGAGGACGAGGTAATCTGGACGCATTCTGACATGGCTGACTACGCCTCTTTCCCTCCCGACTGCATCTGATTATGGTAAGTTGTGCCGTTTCGTCCTGGTTCTTGCACATTCTTGCTATGTGTGACAGGGTCTTAACAGAACACAATGGCTGGAGACCAGCCAAGACTTGTGATAGTTGACAAAATGCTATGAATGAATGAATGAATGAAAACTGTTTATTTCGAATATTTGATACAACAACAAATACTAGATAGATCAGTGAAGACAACAACAAAAAAAACTTCCTACTGTGTACCCAACATGTCCGAAAAGGGGTAGGGTGAAGCATCAGCTTATTTATCCCTACCCCTTCTTCCCCACAACCAGTAATACCCTTTGCCACATATGCACATAGATTCCTACACACCTAACCCGATATATATATATATATATATATATATATATATATATACACAAACATAAATATACACCTACACATACCTACTTACATACAAAATACTATATATTTACAAGCTGAAGCAAAAACAAAAACACCCTAACCCTCATTACCCTTCCTCCTCCCTATACCTAGAAAAAAACATATTTTTGTACTGCTGTTTGAACTGGTTCATGCTTGGACATTGCTTGAGCCCCACTCCCAATCTGTTCCACATCCTCACCCCGCAGACAGAAATACAGAAACCTTTTAATGTTGTTCGTGCCCACTGATGCTTTAAATAAAATTTCCCCTTCAGACTGCAATCCCCTGATCTGTTAAAAAACATATTTTAATATTTGCTGGAAGTAAATTGTTTATTGCTTTATACACGATTTGTACTGTTTGAAAATGAACCAAGTCTGTGAATTTTAAGATTTTGGATTGTAAAAATAGTGGATTTGTATGATCTCTATAGCCAGTATTATGTATAATTCTTATAGCTCTTTTCTGCATTACTGATACTGATTGTGTTGTACCTTTATAAGTATTACCCCATACCTCTGCACAGTACTGTAAATATGGTAAAACCAGTGAGCAGTAAAGAATGCGGAGTGAGTTGTGGTCCAGAATATGTTTCTCTTTGTTTAGAACTGAAATGCTTCTTGACAGTTTACTTTGTATATGTTTTATATGAGTCTTCCAGTTTATCTTATCATCTATTATCACCCCCAGAAACTTATTTTCATGTACCCTTTCAATATCTAGCCCCTCGACTTGTAACTGAACCTGTATGTCTGTATTACAATAGCCAAATAACATGTATTTTGTTTTACTTAAGTTTAATGATAATTTGTTTCTGTCAAACCATATTTTCAATTTTCCCATTTCTATACTGATCCTCCTCAGTAACTCCTGCAAATCCCCCCCTGAACAAAAAATGCTTGTGTCATCTGCAAATAATACTAATTTTAATATTTTGGAAACATTGACAATATCATTTATATAAATTAGAAACAGTTTTGGACCCAATACTGACCCCTGTGGGACTCCACAAGCATTGTCCAAGCATGATGATGTATATTCCCCCAACTTCACAAACTGTTTTCTGTTACTTAAGTAGCTTCTCACCCAGTGCAACACCACCCCCCTAATCCCATACTGTTCAAGTTTATTGATTAATATGTCATGATTGATTGTATCAAAAGCTTTTTTAAGGTCTATAAATATTCCAACTGAATGTAATTTGTGGTCTATGGCGTTTGTAATCTCCTCAACTGATTCTATTAATGCAAGTGATGTTGAACTATGTGCTCTGAATCCATATTGACTATCAGTAAGTAATTTATGTTTATTTATGAATTTGTCTAATCTATTATTGAATAACTTTTCTAATAATTTGGAAAATTGTGGAAGCAAAGAAACAGGTCTATAATTTGTGAAGTGGTGTCTATCCCCAGTCTTATACAGCGGCACAACCTTAGCTATTTTCATTTGATTGGGAAATTTACCGGTTTGAAATGATAAGTTACAGATGTATGTTAATGGTTCTACAATCCATTCAATGACCTGTTTTACCACCACCATATCAATTCCATTTAAATCGGTAGATGTTTTATATTTACAATTATTCACAATGTCTATAATTTCTTTTCCATCCACTGCTGTGAGGAACATTGAACAGGGATTTCTTTCTATGAGATTATTATCCCAATCCTCAGGTTGGGAATCGGGAATTTTTTCTGCCAAGCTTGGTCCAATATTTACCAAAAAATTATTAAAACCGTTAACTACCTCATCCTTATTTTCCTTCTTAACATTATTATCAATGAAATACTGAGGGTAACTCTGTTTTTTATTACCATTTTTGATAATGCTATTTAATATATCCCATATTCCTTTAATATTGTTTTTGTTATTATATAATGTTACTATAATATTCCTTCCTACATACTTGTATAATATTAGTTAATCTATTTTTGTATTTCTTATATCTATTTTCTGCCTCTTTAGTCTTTAGTTTTATGAATTCTCTATATAGTGTATTTTTCTTATTACATGCATTTCGTAACCCTTTCGTCATCCATGGTCGATCTTGGATTTTTTGTTTTCTGTAGTCTTGTTTAATTGGACAATTTTTATCATATAATGATGTAAATATTTGTAAAAAAGTTTCATATGCACTATCAACATCACTTTCACTGTATACCTTTTCCCAGTTTTGCTCCTGTAAATCCTTCTTTAGTGTGTTCATTTTTTCCTCTGTCCGCACTCACCTGTATTTTTTTTTCTCCTCTGGCTGATTCCGCCGATGGTTTCTATTATAAACGATGAAAACTGGTAGATGATCACTAATGTCATTGATTAATAATCCACTCACAGTATTATTCTCAATATCATTGCTGAATATATTATCAATTAAGGTAGCAGTATGGGATGTAATTCTGCTTGGCCTGGTGATTTTTGGATATAAACTCATACTGTACATTATATTGATAAATTCATGTTATTTTATGCTTATTTGGATTGAGCAGATCAATATTTAAGTCACCACAAATGAATACAGTTTTTTGATTAGTTTTTGAGAATGTTTTTTCCATACAGTCAGTGAATGTTTCAATACTAGATCCTGGTGCTCTATATATACAGCTGACTAATACATTTTTGCTTTTTTCTTCACATATTTCATGATCTTGTATATCTTATATCTCTGTGTTAGCTGCCTCAGTCCAGTGTAAACACAGCATAACTTGATAGAATATTTGCATATTGTTAATTGATCAGTGTTCTTAGAGGGACTATTACATATTGATCATATGCATAGCAATCAAAAACAAAGAAAATACTTTAAAAAAAATTTGTTCAATTAAAACATTTTGGTAGTTACTTACTTACTTCCCCACATTCAACAGTAGCCCTTGCTACTTGTACATTTGTGTGTGAACAGAATAATGAAGAGTCTTGTTCTGATTTGAACCAAACTTGGTATGTTGCAGTTATTCATTTCTATACCCACTTCATTCCAATTAAGGATCCTCGGTGAGCTGGAGCCTATCCCAGCCATTGTTGAGCTACACCCTGGACAGCTGTGCCAGTTTATCTCAAGGCCACATGTAGAGAGACAAACACATTCACGCTTTGACCTATGGCCAATTAAAGTTTCCAGTTCACCTACCCTACATGTCTTTGAAAGTAGGAGGAAGCCTCAACTTTATCTAAAGTCTGGGTCTTTTAGTGAAGCTTAGGGCTAGTGGTTGGCAATCACCTTACTATTTATTCTGTTTTTCATGTTGCTAAAGGCTGATAAATTATGCTGTATTTGTTGTCTTTCTGCCACCTGATTCAGATTTTTTTCTCTGTGTTTTAGCATGGCCCAAGCAGAGGGTCACCCCTTTGAGTTTGGTCTGCTTGAGGTTTCTTCCTCAAATCATCAGAGGGAGTTTTTCCTTACCACTGTCACCTGTGTGCTTGCTCTAAGGGTTGGTAAGGTTAGACCTTACTCGTGTGAAGTGTCTTGAGCCATCTTTGTTGTGATTTGATGCTATATAAATGAAATAAATTGAAATTGAAAAATTGAAGCTGGAGCACCTGGAGAAAACCCAGCAACCACAAAGAAAGGACCAAATAGGAAGTGCTCCCATGACCTTTTTTGCTGTGAGAAAACAATGTTCACCACCAAACCACTGGACCCAAGCCTTGGTCAGTAATTAGAATTTGACATAACTGCAAAACAAGTCTCTGGCATAGTATAATAGTGGAAAAAACAGCAAAAAACAGAGGAAAGATTAGTTGATGTCTTGTTTACACAGCAAAGTGTATTGTAACTGGCTAAACTTGATCTTCAGCTATGCGTGGCATTGCCCCACATGTGTCCTGTGACGTCACGTGCAGCGCCTCTATCAGCCTCACCCCCCCGACAGCCCAACGATACTCTGGTACTCTCAAACCTGAGCCTGGGTTTTAGCCAACTCTTCAGAGCATCCGCCTCACATGATGGAGATCGTGACTTCATGTCCTGAGGGGGTGAGAGAGACGAGAGAGCTGCTACATACACTCAACAAAAATATAAATGCAACACTTTTGGTTTTGCTCCCATTTTGTATGAGATGAACTCAAAGATCTAAAACTTTTTCCACATACACAATATCACCATTTCCCTCAAATATTGTTCACAAACCAGTCTAAATCTGTGACAGTGAGCACTTCTCCTTTGCTGAGATAATCCATCCCACCTCACAGGTGTGCCATATCAAGATGCTGATTAGACACCATGATTAGTGCACAGGTGTGCCTTAGACTGCCCACAATAAAAGGCCACTCTGAAAGGTGCAGTTTTATCACACAGCACAATGCCACAGATGTCGCAAGATTTGAGGGAGCGTGCAATTGGCATGCTGACAGCAGGAATGTCAACCAGAGCTGTTGCTCGTGTATTGAATGTTCATTTCTCTACCTTAAGCCATCTCCAAAGGCGTTTCAGAGAATTTGGCAGTACATCCAACCAGCCTCACAACCGCAGACCACGTGTAACCACACCAGCCCAGGACCTCCACATCCAGCATGTTCACCTCCAAGATCGTCTGAGACCAGCCACTCGGACAGCTGCTGAAACAATCGGTTTCCATAACCAAAGAATTTCTGCACAAACTGTCAGAAACCATCTCAAGGAAGCTCATCTGCATGCTCGTCGTCCTTATCGGGGTCTCGACCTGACTCCAGTTCGTCATCGTAACCGACTTGAGTGGGCAAATGCTCACATTCGCTGGCGTTTGGCACGTTGGAGAGGTGTTCTCTTCACGGATGAATCCCGGTTCACACTGTCCAGGGCAGATGGCAGACAGCATGTGTGGTGTCGTGTGGGTGAGCGGTTTTCTGATGTCAATGTTGTGGATCGAGTGGCCCATGGTGGCGGTGGGGTTATGGTATGGGCAGGCGTCTGTTATGGACGAAGAACACAGGTGCATTTTATTGATGGCATTTTGAATGCACAGAGATACCGTGACGAGATTCTGAGGTCCATTGTTGTGCCAACATCCAAGAACATCACCTCATGTTGCAGCAGGATAATGCACGGCCCCATGTTGCAAGGATCTGTACACAATTCTTGGAAGCTGAAAATGTCCCAGTTCTTGCATGGCCGGCATACTCACCGGACATGTCACCCATTGAGCATGTTTGGGATGCTCTGGACCAGCGTATACGACAGCGTGTACCAGTTCCTGCCAATATCCAGCAACTTCGCATAGCCATTGAAGAGGAGTGGACCAACATTCCACAGGCCACAATTGACAACCTGATCAACTCTATGCGAAGGAGATGTGTTGCACTGCATGAGGCAAATGGTGGTCACACCAGATACTGACTGGTATCCCCCCCAATAAAACAAAACTGCACCTTGCAGAGTGGCCTTTTATTGTGGACAGTCTAAGGCACACCTGTGCACTAATCATGGTGTCTAATCAGCATCTTGATATGGCACACCTGTGAGGTGGGATGGATTATCTCAGCAAAGGAAAAGTGCTCACTATCACAGATTTAGACTGGTTTGTGAACAATATTTGAGGGAAATGGTGATATTGTGTATGTGGAAAAAGTTTTAGATCTTTAAGTTCATCTCATACAAAATGGGAGCAAAACCAAAAGTGTTGCATTTATATTTGAGTGTATGTTTGGGTGCAATGTCTGCATTTGCAGCAAGCTTCTTTTAAAATTACAATAAATTGTTGGATGTGCTAAAAAAAATTAGCTTTTTTGTGCTATATTTGCAACCCAGTCTCATGGTAATTTGTGGCGGCAACAAAAAATACATTAATCTATGGGTGTGTGATGGGAGCATGAAAATGGGGCGCTTTTTGTGACAAAGGGACAAATTCATTTCATGACTGGTGTACGAAATGTGTTATGACGAGTGGAGGGGCTGGGGGGGTTATAGTTATGAGACGCTATGGCTAGAGTTAGGAGAAAGGGAGGATTATAAATAGCAAAATAAAAACAAAATGTGTCATGAAAATCTGCGCTTTTCGTGATGTGGGAATGAAAAAAAAAAACATGAAACTGGGCACTGTATTTGCCAGTGTGTTTTTCTCTTCCAATTTGCAAGACTTTTTTGATGCAATAACGTGTTGTAGCACTGATAGTTTTTTTTTCCTCTCTCAATTGCATTTGTCTTTTCTGCATTTGCTATAGTGTTATCTTAACTTTGAAGTGTTGCAGCCCTAATGACTCCTGTGCATTTCTGCATTGTAAGAAATAAAAGCATGTACTGTAGGTTTACAGAGTGATAATTACAAAATATAATTCCAGGAACAATCAGCCCCTGTTGGAGGTACCATGTGTTCTTCAAGTGCCTTTGTAGCTCACAGGATGAATGCATGATCTCATGGAATAGCATGAAAGTGGTTTTAAGTGACATATCACCGCTTTCTGCCATGATGTACTGCAGATGTTTTACGGATGGTGTGAACGTTACATTTTGACATTGTTATTACGTACTGAATCAAGAGCATTGGTGATGTTGTTGTCAGACGTGCAACGGCCATAAAACCCTAACCTGAGGAAGTCAGTGAAATGTTCATTTGAGATCTTTATCTCTTTCTTTCTCTATATTTTTAACAGCTGTCATTGTGGTGCAGGGTTTTACTGCAGCATTGATTTCATGTCAGAATGTTTGCAGGGAGAGACAGTGCCAGACAACAAGTGGCTGAGAACAAAAATACCTCCTCAACGTGAAGTACGTTGTTTATGAATATGTCCAAACCCACAGATGTGAAGCAGCCTCTCCATCTTAGTCTCTGCACAGACTCTGCACTTCGTCAAACATCTCACTTTAATGCACACAGAGTCTCTGTGAAATCAATGCTGTATTTTATTTTCTGGTTTAAATCATGACCGTGAGAGGTTCTTGGGGTGAAGAAGTTGCCTGAGTTCATCAAAGGCTTCAAGGCATAGGCCAAGCTTTGGCTTAGTTAATATGATATGATGCTCCAGGTCACTTAAAGCCAAATCATCTACAATTCAAACTGAACAAGGTTGCTCTCTGTGTTAGCTGTTACTATTTTCTGCATTGTGTTATATTCATGCCAAATATGTACATTCATGATTTGTAGCAGTTTGTTCCAGAGACCACAATAATAATTCAGACACTCTGATTTAAATTTACTGTAAATTCTATTAAAAAAGACATGATACGGTGTATCTGGAAAGTTTTCACTTTTTCAACATTTTGTTATATTACAGCCTTATTCCAAAATGGAATAAATTCATTTTTACCCCTCAAGATTCAACTCACAAAACCCCATAATGACAACATCAAAAAAGTATTTTTTTTTTATTTTTATTTTGCTTTGGCAGCTATTACAGCATCAAGTCTTCTTGAATATGATGCCACAGGCTTGGCACACCTATCTTTGGCAATTTTGCCTATCCCCCTTTGAAGCACCTCTCAAGCTCCATCAGGTTGGATGGGAAGTGTCGGTGCACAGCCATTTTCAGATCTCTCCAGAGATGTTCAATTGGATTCAGGTCTGGGCTCTAACATACAAAAGCTCATTTAACAGCTCACCTTGGCAATGAAAAGAACTTCAATATTTATTGCAGATTTGCCCAATAGATCAAATCAACAGTCAACAATTATGTCAAATTTGCTCAAAAGAGAGGTAGTTATGCATAATTACATATAGATTTTTGTAGGGAAGTAGGGATAAAATACATTGGAGTGGCAATTCCATTAAATAGCTCGGTATGTCTGCACAATTGTGAATGTTCACTTGTGTTGCACAGTACTTTACCTTAACTATCCAGTGTGTTTCAGGCAATGGAAAAAACGACACAAAAATGCCCCCAATCATCAAAGGCAGCCTGAATGACTGATAAAAGGCTTTTCTAGGTGTGAAGTGTGCCGACCTGTGCACAATATTCCACTCTTCCCAAAGGACTCCCTGTTTTGAAGTGAGGTGCAGCTTGTTCACAGTGTCGCATCACATTTTCCTTTCTTCACTCAACCCAGATCATTGCATACAGCTTGATGTTACACTTTGTTGAAACCATTTCACCAGCTTTCATTTTTTCTCTTTATCAACCCGAGATGTATAAGAGGGGTTTACACAACTGCAACGTTCCCTTTTGAAATGAGGTACATTAGCATTTCTTATGTCTTTAGAGATTTGCTGACATATAAACTTCACCCACTGAGGCTGCCTAGATTTTGCCCTTGCACCACAGATACAGTACGTGTTGGAACTGTAATAGACTCTCAGCCTGTCCAGGGTGCACCCCACCTCTCACTCAGTGACTACTGGGATAAGCTCAAGCCCCAAACCCCACCTAGTGACCCCTTACCTGGAATAAGCAGGCTCAGAAAATGAATGGATTAGCTGGCCACCATTCTGGGATAATTAACTAGACAGAATCCCACCACATAGACCAGTTTGGATGATCTTGGTGTCCAGAAGTACGTGTTTAACTACAAAGAAGTAAGGCCTATGCAGGGCCTGGTTCCCCCTGTATATCATGGCAGTTTCTAACTCCCCATGAATGGTATACCAGTTTATTAGGCTGTTCCCATTTGCAGTTTTAGACTGTGATGATGGAGAAGAAGTGACTTGTCCAAGGATACAGACTTGCTTGCTTGAGTTCAGAAATGGCTTGTGGAGTTCCAATTTTGGATTCTACATGCTTAAAAAAACATTTAATGGCATTACATTTGACCCTTAATTAGAGTAAGCAGGAATACAAAATGGATATATGGATAATTATGCTGGCCAAAACCAATATCCTGCTTTGCTCAAAGCTAATTTTGGACAGTGAGGCATTCAATATATGTTAATATCTTTTGAGAGTTTAAATTTCCTTGCTATGAAATCATTCTTCTCAATTTCCTGGTTCATTTGCATTTGTGCATTTTTCACTGGCCACCTATTGTAACCACAAACCAGTTGGTGTGATCCTTGGTTGTGGCTGAGAGTGCTGGTGTCCCTGAGTAAGATGGTGAAACCTGTAACTACTCAACCTTGATGCTTATTGAACCTAAAGAATCATTGGGATGTGTACAGAAAGTACAGATGTCCAGGTCAGGATCTAAGTTGAATGTTGATGTACATAATTTTCATGTAACTTCTGGCAATGTGACAGGGATTTCCAAAGTAAGGATAATCCTGCCATGCTTGTTGTTGGTTAATGCTTCATGGTTAAATGTTGTTAAACCTTCTTGAATTAAAGCTGAAAATCTATACTAGAAGGACATCATCATTGATTTTCTATACCATCTTACCAGTGTTGTAATCTAATGAAGTAGAAATACTGTATTACTATACTTAAGTAGAATTTTGACCTATCTATACTTTACATTTCTGGCAACTTTCACTCCACTACATTTCCTCAATAAAATGTATACTTTTACTCAGATACATTTCCCTTAACCATCTTCGTTACCAGTTACTACAATATGTAAAACTTACTTACTTACTTTACTTTATTCATTCATGAACAAAAAATTCCATGAACAAGGAAGAAAAGAAGGTAAGTCTTGTAAACATTGTCCCTTATATCATAAATTCATAAAAAAACAGCCATAAACATCCACAATTCCAACCCAAACACTGTCTCTTCGTCAGTCACCAAACATCAAATAAACTAACAGTGACATAATTGTCTTACATTTCAGCAGCTGTATTCACTTTTCTTATAATTTAATGTATTCTCTCATCATTTTATCCTTATACATTTTTTTGAACTTGTAAACATTTGTACAACATTTAATTTCTTCAGTCAGTGCATTCTAAAACTTAACTCCATACACAGAGGGACACTTTGGTTTCATAATGATTTGTGAGAACTTAACCTGAAAGTTATATTTTCTTGTATGGCAAGTGGCCTGTGTAACAACAAGACTGAATAAATTTTGGACTTCATCTGGTAAAATACCACGCTTAGTTTCCGTGAAGGCTCTCAGTTGTCCAGGTGGTTTCCATAGTAGAGAAGCTTGAATCTTCAACTGGACTGGGTTGCTTGACGCGAGGACATTTTGCTTCAAATCGCAGAAGCTTCCTCAGCTAAAATTCTTGCTGTGGTAGTCTGACTTCTGTCTTGACTCTTGTAGAGAAGAATAACAGAAGACACAAAAGCTGGAGTTTTAAACCTATCCAGACCCCTCCTACCGAGAGGCAGACTGCTATAGGCTAGTGACTAGACAATTGCTCTAATTAGCACCTATTGTGCTCTAGTAGCACCCTCCTAATGACAGGGCAGCTGTCCCTCCTAATGATGGGACTGACGCCTCTCCTGACGGCCCCTCTGATGACTCTCCTGATGACGTGAATGACTCATTACCATGAACAAAAGACTGAAACTGCTTTGACCTGAGTACCCTATTGTAAACAGGGGACAAAGCGTGCCTCAGACCCCCTCCCCGGTTAAGGCTGGGTTTCAACTGTTTCACATACAATGCCTCCTTCACTCCTCTCTCAAACCATTTCCTTTCTCTGGCTAAGATTTTAACTTCCTTGTCCTCAAAAGTGTGGTTAGTGTCTTTAAGGTGGAGATGAACTGCAGACTGAGGTCCACCGGCACCCTCTCTGCGGTGCTGGTATAGCCTTTTGTGTAACGGCTGCTTAGTCTCACCTATGTAATGTTCGTTACAGTTTTCCATGCTTAGTTTTCCACATAATAAGAGCAATTTTTGAGTCAACAAAATCTTTAAATTTTAATTGATTGGCTGCAGTAAACAGATTGTTAGTATGCTCTCTGTAACATTTTTTGTGTTGTGAAGATGTAGGAACACGGACCCACAACAGGGGACGTTAAATGAACGGGCAATGGATAAGCCAAACAGTAACAATTTAATGTTGTGAAGTGCACAACGGAATACAGACAAATACAGTTTTGGTACCGGCGGTTCAAACGCGGCTTCGCACCGATCCGACCAGGTGAAGGGGACTTTAGTGGAGGTCAGGGCTGTCAGGGGGCTAACCACCTGACTATAGCCCTTGATGAACCTCCGGTAAAAATTAGCAAAACCGAGGAACTGTTGTAGTTTCCTACGGTTTGTTGGTTGTGGCCAATCTCTCACCGCCGCTACCTTGGCCAGATCGGGTGCGACGGCGTTCGAGGAGATGATGAACCCCAGGAAGGACAAAGAAGTACGGTGGAACTCGCACTTCTCGCCCTTCTCAAACAGGCGGTTCTCCAACAACCGCTGCAGGACCTGACGTACATGCGTAACATGAGTCTCAGGATCCGGGGAAAAGATGAGTATATCGTCTAGATATACGAAGACAAACCGATGCAGGAAGTCCCGCAAGACGTCATTAACCAAAGCTTGGAACGTCGCGGGGTGTTAGTGAGGCCGAACGGCATGACCAGGTACTCAAAGTGACTTATCGGGGTGTTAAATGCCGTCTTTCATTCGTCTCCCTTCCGGATCCGAACCAGGTGGTACGCATTCCTAAGATCCAGTTTTGTGAAAATTTGGGCTCCATGCAGGGGCGTGAACACTGAATCTAACAGGGGCAGAGGGTATCGGTTGCGAATTGTGATCTCGTTCAGCCCCCTGTAATCAATGCATGGATGGAGTCCGCCGTCCTTTTTGCCCACGAAAAAGAAACCTGCACCCATCGGGGAGGTGGAGTTGCGGATCAGCCCGGCAGCTAATGAGTCCCGGATGTAGGTCTCCATTGATTCTCGCTCAGGACGTGAGAGGTTGTACAGCCTGCTGGACGGGTACTCAATGCCCGGGATCAAATCAATGGCACAATCGTACGGACGGTGCGGGGGAAGGGTGAGCGCCAGATCTTTGCTGAAAACGTCAGCAAGATCGTACTACTCACTTGGCAATGCCATCAGATTGGGGGGGACTTTAACCTCCTCACTAGCTGTCACACCAGGCGGAACCGAGGATCCGAGACATTGCCGGTGGCAGGTTTCGCTCCACTGAGCCACAACCCCAGACGGCCAATCAATCCGGGGATTGTGTTTTATCATCCAAGGATAACCCAGTATCACACGGGAGGTAGAAGGTGTTACATAAAACACAATCTCCTCCCTGTGATTACCAGACACCACCAGTGTCACTGGCTGTCACCAGACACACTGGCTGTGTCTGGTGTGTGATTAATGGAAGAAGGGTGCCATCTAGTGCCTGTACCTTCAAAGGTGAAGGTAGAGCCACTAGAGGGAGCCCGACTTCCCTTGCGCATCTGCTGTCCAGCAGATTCCCCTCCGACCCCGTGTCCACCAGTGCTGGGGCATGAAGGGTTAGACCCCCACTCAGGATCGTGACTGGGATGCGCGCAGATTTTCGGGGTCTCCCCGCGTGGGTATTGTGACCCACCCTTAGCCCAGTCTCTAAGGACGAGTGCTGCTGTATTGACCGTTTGGGGCATTTTTTCTGTGTGTGCTCGGTTGAGCTGCAGAGAAAACACTCCCCACGGACCAGCCTCCTTTGTCTCTGATCTGATTGCCTTTTGGCCCTGCTCATTTCCATAGCAACATCAGCAGGGGGAGCTGTCGTCACGTGGAGTACCCTGGCTGTGAAGCGTGGGGAAGACGGCTCCCTTTCAGACCCGGGAGGAAGAGGGACGGCTTGTGCCTGGCCACACCCTTCGTCTCGCTTCCGTCGGTGTTCTGTTATTCTGTTGTGTAACCGTATAACCAGGTCGATAAGCCCGTCTAAATCCCACGGCTCGTCCTTCACTACCAGGTGCTCCTTAAGGACCAGAGACAGTCCGTTTACAAAGGCAGCGCAGAGCGCAACAGCATTCCAGCCGGCTCACACTGCCGCAATGCAGAAGTCGACTGCATACTTAGCTGCGCTCCGACAACCCCTGTCTTATCGACAGCAGCACGCTTGAAGCGGTCTCGCCTCTATGAGGGTGGTCGAACACCTGTTGGAACTCCCTCACAAACCCAGTATATGTCGTTAGGAGCCGGGAATTCTGGTCCCAGAGCGCCGTAGCCCAGGCGCGTGCCTCTCCTCGAAGCAAATTTATAACGTAAGCCATCCGGCTAGCGTCTGACGCGTACATGACGGGACACTGTGAAAAGACGAGCGAGCACTGCATCAAGAAGTGCGCGCACGTCTCAACACAGCCTCCGTACGGCTCCGGAGGGCTTATGTATGCTTCAGGGGAAGGTGGGGGGGTTGGTTGAATGACCAGTGGAACGTCTGTTTCTGGCATTCGGTCAGCAGGAGGAGGTGCTGCAGCAGCGCCCTGAGCATGCGCTTCCACCTGGGTGGTGAGAGCCTCCATCCTCCGATTAAGAATAACGCTCTGCTCGGTGACTAAGTCCAACCGAGCAGTGAAAGCGGTTAAGATTTGCTGCAGCTCACCTAACACGCCTCCTGCTGACGCCTGTGCACCTCGCTCTTCCATTGGCTGTTCAAGCGATGGTTGACGCCCCTCGGGATCCATGACGCTGGCCGAGAAATTCTGTTGTGAAGATGTAGGAACACGGACCCACAACAGGGGGCGTTAAATGAACGGGCAATGGATAAGCCAAACAGTAACAATTTAATGTTGTGAAGTGCACAACGGAATACAGACAAATACAGTTTTGGTACTACAAACAATTATATGTTGAGTGACGTGTGGGCAGGCTTGAGGATAGGAGACATCCTTCCAGAACCAAGCCGGATCCCACACGGCCCTCACCGCCAACGGATCTGAAGAACACCGGAGCCGCCAAGTCCTGGATCCCCAGGTGGCCACCGTTTCCAGCTGTCAGACCTAGTACTGCTGGCAGAGAACAGAAACAGTATAGATGAGTGTGAGTTCGCACACTCAGTAATCCCACAGTCTGTGTTCTTTTGGGAGGGAGCACCTCCACCTCCAATCACACACTCGTGCAGCTCCTGTCTAACCACTTATCTGGTTGGGGTGTGAAGCGAAGCCGTCACTGATCACACCAAAGGCCAATCCCACAGATAAGGCACCACTACAGGAAAACGGCTGCAAAAAGGTATCAGACTATAAGTCAGAGTTAAGTTTAGCAGAGAAATTACCTCTTCTGGTAGCTGATTTCTCGGCGGGGAGGTGGAGTTGCAGTCCGGCCTTTATGGTGGTGGTGATGTGATGTGCATGAGTAATAGCTGGTGCTGATGACGAGTGACAGCTGTCACTCCCGGTTGCTATGACGCCCTCTCCTGCTTGAAGCCCGCACTTCAAGCAGGGCGCCATCTGGTGGTGGTGGGCCAGCAGTACCTCCTCTTCAGTGGCCCACACAACATTTTGTTGGCTATTCTAATGGCTATCTTTTGTAGCAAAAACAATGGCTTAGTAGTACTGTTATATGCATTTCCCCAGACTTCAGAACAATAACTGAAGTATGGGAGAATCATTGACAATACAACATGCACAACTAATTACATTCAAACAAATCTATTACTTTAAATAAAATACCAATGCTTTTGCTAACTTTCTTTGTTATGTAATCTATGTGAGCTTTCCAATTTAGCTTTTCATCAAACACTACACCAAGAAACTTAACTTCATTAACTCTTTCAATAATAACTCCATCAATGTTAATTTTCACATTATCATTTTTCCATTGATTCCATTGATTAATCAATCAATCAATCAATCAATTTTTTTATATAGCGCCAAATCACAACAAACAGTTGCCCCAAGGCGCTTTATATTGTAAGGCAAGGCCATACAATAATTATGTAAAACCCCAACGGTCAAAACGACCCCCTGTGAGCAAGCACTTGGCTACAGTGGGAAGGAAAAACTCCCTTTTAACAGGAAAAACCTCCAGCAGAACCAGGCTCAGGGAGGGGCAGTCTTCTGCTGGGACTGGTTGGGGCTGAGGGAGAGAACCAGGAAAAAGACATGCTGTGGAGGGGAGCAGAGATCGATCACTAATGATTAAATGCAGAGTGGTGCATACAGAGCAAAAAGAGAAAAAAAACAGTGCATCATGGGAACCCCCCAGCAGTCTACGTCTATAGCAGCATAACTAAGGGATGGTTCAGGGTCACCTGATCCAGCCCTAACTATAAGCTTTAGCAAAAAGGAAAGTTTTAAGCCTAATCTTAAAAGTAGAGAGGGTGTCTGTCTCCCTGATCTGAATTGGGAGCTGGTTCCACAGGAGAGGAGCCTGAAAGCTGAAGGCTCTGCCTCCCATTCTACTCTTACAAACCCTAGGAACTACAAGTAAGCCTGCAGTCTGAGAGCGAAGCGCTCAATTGGGGTGATATGGTACTACGAGGTCCCTAAGATAAGATGGGACCTGATTATTCAAAACCTTATAAGTAAGAAGAAGAATTTTAAATTCTATTCTAGAATTAACAGGATCATTACCAAAGATCATATAGTTTGATTTATCCCAGTTTAAAGCCAACTTATTTTCCTTAAACCAATTTCTCACTTTTATCATTTCTTCCACTATTACTTATGTTATTTCCAACAGACTACTTCCCGAATAATATATATTGGTTTCATCTGCAAACAATAAACATTTTCCATTTTAGAAGATTCACATATGTCATTAATAAACAAAAGAAAAAGCAAAGGCCCTAAAACCGATCCTTGCGGAACTCCACATTTAACCTCTCTATAATCAGAACTTAGCCCATTTATACGTACGTACTGCTGATTTGTGATAGAACATTGAAGCCACTGGTGTGCTGTGCCCCTATTCCCATACTTATATAATTTTAGTAATAACTCATGATTTATAGTATCAAATGCTTTGCGTATATCAATAAACACTCCCACAGTGTACTATTTTCTTTCAACTGCAGTTGTAATTTTTTTTTTTTTTTTTCCTTAAATTTGGCACAACTGTGTAGCTATAAATGTTCTGTTTCACAAGCCTGGCTGTTGTGTTTAACAGAAAAGAGTGTGTTGGTCTTCCAGGGAAAAGACTTTATCTTCAGAAAAAGAATGACAACTTTATTTACAGCTATATACATCCACTTGTTGCTCACTCATCCCGTCACCAACACCAACTGCTCCGTGAGAGGCTGATCCAGCCTTTAATAGGGGCTGAGTCTCCCTCCTGGTTTCTCCAGATATCACTGGCTTTCTTTTTGTGTCACTGTTTCACTCTCAACTCATTTTGGATTTTGCTTTTACTTAATACTTATACTTAAAGTACATTTTATATGAGAAATTTACTTTTGATACTTAAGTGGAGCCAGCCTGCTCTGTGTGTTCTTGATCCTGTCAGATCTCAGAAGCTAAGCAGTGTGGCATCTGGTTAGTACTTGGATGGGAGACCTCTTTGGATCACCTCTGTGTGCATTTCTCCAGGTGAAACTGGAGTTGCGTCAGGAAGGGCATCCGGCGTAACACTTGTGCCAAGTACCAGTGCAGACCTGGCTGTATCCACTGTGGTGAACCCGAACAAACGGGTGCACCTGAAATGACAGTACACACACTTTTGATACTTAAGTACAGTAAATGTCAAATACTTTAAGACTTTTACTCAAGTAATATTTTTAAAGGAGACTTTAACTTTTAACAAAGTAATTTTATGGTAAGATACTTGTACTTTTACTCAAGTATCACTTTGAGGTACTTTATAAGACTGCAGCTTACTCCAGTCAAGGGTCATGGGGGGTTTGGAGCTTGTCACATGACAAGAGGCGGGGTACAACCTGGGCATGATGCCAATCCATCTCAGGGCTACAAGCACATCTTGATGGTTTCATTTCATCTCCACTGTGAGTGGTAGAGGTAAAATTACCCAAATATACCTGACTGTATATATTTGTGTATAAAGATTTATTTCACACCACAAAAGCCTCCAAATAAGCCACAAACACTGAAAAAGATCTGAGGCAAGATTATTCTTTGTGCTACTTTCTGAGGAGTAAATTAGATAATGCTGCTCCGGAGACCATATGAAATAAAAAATTCTTTAAATAATTCATATTTTCAAATCATTTCTTTCAAAATATGTCTCAGCAAAACAATCTTGTCAAATATTCAAGCACTTGCAAGCCACGAGAACATCCCAGTGAGCTTGTGGAAAAAGTCTTTAAATCTCACTTAGGGCCAGTTTTGACTTTGAAAACCCTCTGAAAATTTGGAATTTCAAAGCAGCATGTTTTTGGAAATACTTTACTGCCATATAGCTGTCAGTATCTTATCTGGCAGACTGCCAGGTTTTGTAAACATCCACGTTTTTACTGCTGATTTACAAGATCTCCAAGTGCCTTCAGGGGTTTTTTGATAATGTAATCAGACAGCTTTTTTTCCACAGTGTCCTTTCATCACTTGAGACACCTGTCAACAAAACACCTTCCCGTTGTTGCCTCCTCTCAGTACATGCTAGAAGACACAGACATAACCCTGAGTGAAGTGAGATAGCATCCTTCAGCAATATACCATAATACCTCTTTACCATTCTTTCCCTTGACTCCACTAGACTTTAATCATTTATTAATTTCCCTTGTGGTCTGAGGGAAGGCATCACGGTCTGAATTTAAACTGCCAAGATCAGAAGATTGGAGTGTCACTTTCTCATATGACAAAGAATAGGGAAGCTTTCATCCAAGCAATGAGCCAAATCCACCATGGGCATGCATAGCAATATAGTGGTAAGTGATTTCTTGTGGGAAAGTATATAAACAAATAACAATAGGACTATTTTCAAAACTTCTGTGGGTTTTTTGATATCTTTATCATGCAGACTGTAATAATACACTGCAGATTTTGTCCTTGATTTCTCTGAAGAACAGGTTTGCAGTGCTTATGGAGAACAACTGCTTTAGAATCAGAGACCTATGAATCTGCAACAACTCGTTTCTTATATTAATATAACTGTAATCCTATTGGCGTGTTAAAAAAACCCATCTGAATCATCCACGACCACTGTGATTCTTGGAGGACATTCACACTGAACTTGGGACCCTGCAACATCCTATTCAACAAACTCCACTTTTATTCCTAGGCTTTGAAAACCCAAGGCATGTACCTAGGAAAATGCAGTGAGTGGATAGAATAGATACAATGTCTAGCAAAAGTAATCACCCCCTTAGCTTTTCAAATTTATTATTAAAATCAAATCAAATTTATTAATTTGTATAGCACCAGTTCATGACAGGCTTCTCTATATTAAAAAAATCTAAAATGATCCTCCTTAAATACAATCTGAAAACAAATAAATAAAAATATTTGGTGTGTCAAATAATATAATATAATTTTGTCCCTGTGTTGATTCAGAAGACCTAAAATAAATTAAGATATCATCATCACTGCTTGCCAGCCTACAAGTACATAGGATGTTTTTTTATTACATTTAATATTTTTGCATTACGTTTTGTACGTTTCACTACAATTTTTTGTGATGATAATCTGGCTTGTTAACATTATTCAACAATGAATGCTATCATGTTGCTCACAGTAAGTTTGCATTGCTTTATTAATAAATCATATATCAATCTGCCACCTGTTGGACATGTCTGGTCTTGTTGCATAGAATAATCTATATACGTTTTTTGAATATCCTGTAAAATGCAATGAGTGAATGAAAAGATAAATGCATCTAGGTTAACAAGATGACAAAAAAGAATCGATAAATACTATCAACTTGTTACTCACCAAAGTGGATAAATTGTTTACAGACGGGTTGACTTTGACATATCAGATCAATCCACAATGCAAGTTTGGTTTTCTTGGGTCATATGCCAGTGACCTGTCTGACACTCACTAAAGACTGCCACCTGCTGGACCTGCCTAGGCTTTGGCAGAGAAGAATCTTATCACATGCATGATGAAAATTAGAAGCAGGGGCAGTTGAAGTTCAGCCCAGTCTCACCTTTTCTTCGTGCTCCGATCATAAAATTATTAAAATTTTTGTGACGGTGTTTTTTTTTTTTAAACTGACTATTACGAACCTACCCCTACCCCCAACCCTAACCTTAACCATAATCTAACCCTAATCCTTCCCCCAACCCTAACCATAACCACCCACCCTGCTGCTCCAGGAAGCTGGAGCAGGGAAAGTGTAACACAGGAAGAACATGCAAATTCCACACAGAAATGCTACAGGTGGGAATTGATCCCATGACCCTCTTGTTGTGAGGCAACAGTGCCAACCACTAATCCACCATGCTTCCCTATCTTCATTATCATTATCATTTTTTTTTCACTACTACCATCTTGTACAGTACTTCTTCATTTGGGATTCTGTAAATCATTGTTATACTATATTAATAATTATTTATTTCCTGTCATGGAAAATTGGAGCTTTGTTTGTATAATACAAGTGTGAAGCTTTTAAATATTCAGCACACAAATATCACAGTTTTATTTTTGATATGTTCTGTTCCTCTTGCTTGAACCCATTAGTCCCCCCCTTTAAAGAATGTCTAATCTGAAACAGCTGAGGGGAATAATACAGTGACTTGTACTTTAAAGAATAATACATTCAAAATCTCAGGGTTGGAATTGCCAATGTTTTTATTTTTTAAAGATGAAAAAAAACTTTAAGGAACCAGACAAATACGACAGTGAAATAAGTGACCTCTTGTTTGTCTTGTGAAAATGAGATTTTCTAGTATCTTGATTAGTATGCTGCTGAGATGCTGTGGGCGGATAAACACAAACCACTGGATGCATTGAAGAAATGATGAAAATGATAGCTTTCTAAAGAAGATTACTTATGGAGAGTGGCTCCAAATTATGGAAATATATATTCATTTGAGGTCAGGAGTTTACATGCACTCACTGACATGAATTTTGTGATGTTGGCCTTTCACTGATTCCTTTGAAATTTGTATATATATATAATATAAAATTGTCTAAAATGATCTTCCTTAAACTCAAACTCAAAGCACATCTCTGCAATTTGATATAAATGAATTAAAAATATAAACGCCAAGATGATGTGTTGCATAAATAATGGGCCCCTTTGGCATAATACCTGTAAATAATCAGTTTAATTGCCAGTTTTCTTCAGACAAGTCAGGGGATGGATACATGAACATTTCCAAGTCCTGAATATGTCGTGGACTTGATTTACATCAGTTATGAGGAAATTCAAACAGTATGCCACTCTATGGTAAATTTGTGTGGAGTAGACATTCCTCAAAAATTGAGTGACTGAGTGCAACAAGCAAAAGAGTGAGGAAAGCCACAAAGACACCGGAAGAACTTGTAGGCTTCTTTGGCTGTGATTAGAGAAATTGTGCATAGTGCATGTTTTGCATTTTGTGTCCCCAGTTATACAGCTTCATGATGTAGAGGTATAGAGGAGGATTTTCTTTCACCAAAACACCAAATATAGGCTTGCATTTCAGATGTACCCTCTAGGAAATTCTAGCTGAATGCTCAGGTCTTTTTAATAAAACCCTCCTCTGTACCACTTTGTCTGCAGATCTAGCAGATTTTGTCTTTAGGCTTCTTGGAGTTATTATGAATAACACACACCTTTGGTGACAATCGGTAAAAACTATGAGCACAATAATTTCTTGTTAAACTGCTAAGCTACACTTTAGTGACCTTGATATTTGGCCCCCAAAACAACAGAATTCTTTGGGACACTATGTGTAATGCATGTGCCAAGTTTGATAGCAGTCAGGCTGCCACAACTGAAGTAATCTGGAAGATTTAGGTATGGACCCGTGACCTTGACTTTTGATCTCTTGCCCCCAAAATCAGTAAGCTTATTGGGGGTCACAATGCATAATGCCTATACCACCTTTGCTAACAATCGGACCAGTATAACTGAAGTAATCTCACTCACATGACTGACAGTCAAGTCAGTCAGTGTGCCTGAAATAGTGACGGATGAACTGGTTTCTAGGGGGAAAAATCCAATGGTGTGTGCAAAATATACAATTATTTTCCATGTTCACGAGATGTGTTGGGAGACTTGGCACTGTGCTACATTGCCAAGTGCACACAGAGGCTTGAGATAGAAAATGACATCCTGTGTGATACATGGCATTAATGGGTTTTTAATGTGGATAATAAAACACAAATGTATTAACCACATAATCAGTTCTGTTTGCTTAGACAAAGGTGCATCATATGAGCCGCTACATGGCTTTTCTAATGACTGGGCGGCATGTGCTTCCAAAATTATTGAAATATAATTTACTTCATGCACACAAACTAATCAAACATCAGAACAATTCATATGCCATGTGTACCCAATAAGATGTCAGCCACAAAATGCTCCCCCCCCCCCCCCCCATTTTGCCATCTCTATGACCATTCCAACTCTTCATGGACACAGTGTGCACCTTGGAAGTCCTTTAAAGCTAAACTTTGTTATTTTATAGAAGCCTGGTGGACTATGACAACAGAAGAGGGTGTTGTTATTTGTTTTTCTGTATAACTTGCATTATAAGGGAGGGTCAGCTTTGACATTTTGGCCATGAGGTGCATTTCTATGCATGATCCAGCACAAAGAGTGCAAGGGTGCAATTTAGAACTAGAAATTGGGGGGGGGGGGGGGGGAGTGTGAGGCCCGCCGGGCTGAAGCCCATAGGCGGGGGGTCTGGGGGCCACTTTAGGCCTCCAGAAGCCAGCGGTTTCTAGATGAGCTCAGATGCATTCTGAGCATCCAGAACAGTAATTTTAATGTTTTGAGAAGACCATAAAGTGGACACCATTTGACTTGTGCAATTTGAAACTGTGGATATAAGTACTTTATACTGAGAATAGCCAACATTGATTTTACGAGGTCTGTCCGTAAAGTATAGGTCCTTTTTATTTTTTTCAAAAACTATATGGATTTCATTCATATGTTTTTACGTCAGACATGCTTGAACCCTCGTGCGCATGCGTGAGTTTTTCCATGCCTGTCGGTGACGTCATTCGCCTGTGAGCACTCCTTGTGGGAGGAGTCGTCCAGCCCCTCGTCGGAATTCCTTTGTCTGAGAAGTTGCTGAGAGACTGGCGCTTTGTTTGATCAAAATTTTTTCTAAACCTGTGAGACACATCGAAGTGGACATGGTTCGAAAAATTAAGCTGGTTTTCAGTGAAAATTTTAACAGCTGATGAGAGATTTTGAGGTGATTCTGTCGCTTTAAGGACTTTTCACGGTGCGAGACGTCGCGCAGCGCTCTCAGGCAGCGTCATCAGCCTGTTTCAAGCTTAAAACCTCCACATTTCAGGCTCTGTTGATCCAGGACGTCGTGAGAGAACAGAGAAGTTTCAGAAGAAGTCGGTTTCAGCATTTTATCCGGATATTCCACTGTTAAAGGAGATTTTTTTAATGAAAGACGTGCGGGCGGATTGCAGCGGCGGATTGCAGCGTTGGCTCGCAGCCGCCGCGACGCTCCGCCACAGGAAAAACACCTCTGCTGGAAGCCTTAAGGACAAGTTGGAACATCTCCAGCTGATAAACAATTTCTCATATACTCACTCCACTGAAAGCCATCAAAAGCCAACTGGATTTTAACAAATGGTTATCAACACGGTGGTGTTTTTCCTGTGCTGCCGCACCGCGTCGGCTGCGTCCCGACGCACGGACCCGTCCGCACGTCTTTCATTAAAAAAATCTCCTTTAACAGTGGAATATCCGGATAAAATGCTGAAACCGACTTCTTCTGAAACGTCTCTGTTCTCTCACGACATCCTGGATCAATAGAGCATGAAATGTGGAGGTTTTAAGCTTGAAACAGGCTGATGACGGCGCCTGAGAGCGCTGCGCGACGTCTCGCACCGTGAAAAGTCCTTAAAGCGACAGAATCACCTCAAAATCTCTCATCAGCTGTTAAAATTTTCACTGAAAACCAGCTTAATTTTTCGAACCATGTCCACTTCAATGTGTCTCACAGGTTTAGAAAAAATTTTGATCAAACAAAGCGCCAGTCTCTCAGCAACTTCTCAGACAAAGGAATTCCGACGAGGGGCTGGACGACTCCTCCCACAAGGAGTGCTCACAGGCGAATGACGTCACCGACAGGCGTGGAAAAACTCACGCATGCGCACGAGGGTTCAAGCATGTCTGACGTAAAAACATATGAATGAAATCCATATAGTTTTTGAAAAAATAAAAAGGACCTATACTTTACGGACAGCCCTCGTATTAACATCCTGGTGTAAATAAGGTATCACCACATGTGTAGAACTCAAAAGAATGATAGGTTGAGTTCTCATAAAAAAAAAAAAAAAGACAACCACAATATGGTAAAATGTATTCAGAAATATGAAAGAACAGGCTCTTAATAATTATTAACTATCGCATACTGTATTTTATTTTCTCAAGATTTGTTTTTGCATAAGTTTGAAAAACAACAGATCATAAGTTTACGATAAATTACTTATCATGAGTTTAATTTTTGAAGTGGCACTAATGACAACACTCATACTGAACATAATTTCGCTTGCATAGACTGATTTTGGAGATCAAGCAATAATTGCAGATGGGCTTTCTAAGGTCCCAGATAGCGTTTCTGATTTCCTTTTCTAACTTTCAGAATTTAGTAAATTAGCATATGGTCCATTGATACTTATGTGTAGACACTAGTCCCTAGAGACAACTATTTTTGGTTTCAAATCTGGGCAAATGCAGTCCCAGAAAATTCTGAATGCAACAAACAAGAAACAGGTGTTGTAAACAAGTCAATGCTGCTAAAAATACAAACTTGCAGAAACAAAGATACTATTCTGACATGGTTAAGCACATAAGACTGACATGGTTTGCACATAAGACTGGCATAGCATGTTTCAAGTACACACATATATGTCAGAAGGTGGGGGAGACATACCATATTCTGTCCCCCCGGTTGAAAAGGTGGGGGGGACATGTCCCCCCTATCCCCCACCAAATTGCGCCCATGAAAGAGTGCTTGAGTGTTAAGGACCCCAAGGGCTGCAAAAGGGCAAGGGGATGCCCACAGTTCACTAGACTTTTGGTTGCTCCAGTTTCCTTCAGGTGCAATGTGTTTGAGCGGGTGTATATGTGCACCCCTGAACGTGCATGTCTGCCTGTAATAACATCTATTTCACAGCACGCTGTGTGCATTGTGATGTGATACAAGAAATACAGCAGCTGCTATTGTTGCAGAAATTTTGAACATGCACAAAATACAGCGTGGCGGCCTGATTTCACCAAGAAAACGTTCGGACCACAGGAGCTGAACACACATGGCAATATGATGTGTTTCTGTATGTCTGCGGCAAAATACACCCTCATATTGCATCATCGTTCAGTGAGTGGCCAACTTTAAACTCTTCTCCACAGGGGCGTAGGTTTGCATATGGACCATAGGTACAAGTCACAACCATTATTTTGGGATGGCAAAATAGTCCCTACCAATATTTAGCATTTTTGTTTATATAACAAAATCATTCACTATTTTTTTTTGCGAACTCGATACTATAATTTTAGTCGTCACGTTTTGTGTTTTCGACGTGCCAGAGTGACAGGGTTACCCATGTTGCAATTTCATTGGCTCACATTCTTCTCACATGGCCGTAAACAAAGCGCATCTCGTGGCAGGCAGTGCTTAATTTGTAAAGTGGGAGGTCCCGGAGCGCAGAGGATGGGTGGCTCCAGTGCAGTGTTGCCAGATGTACGATAATTATCGTATTTGTACGATAGTTTTGCCATCTGTACGATGTACAATCAATAATGGGAAAAAATCCAATATGTACGATAATTTCAGTTGGTTGCCCAAACACGCATCTCTCTCTGACACCCAAGAATCATTTTGCAGGCGTTGCACTCAGGCGGCATCAAAGACACAACACACACAGCTTTGGCCGCCCGGGACAACGTCATTTGAAAGCCCGCCCCCTCTCCATACAAAGTAATGAGTTCCCATCCAATCTGTGCCGTGACAGGAAGATTCCCCAACCAACATCTTTTTTTTTTTTTAAACTTTATTTCAACAAATGCAACAACAAACGAACAAAACACAAGAGCAAAGAGATATACAAGAAAAATAAAAAAAAGTTCAAGTTCCTTATGGAGGTGTCAACATTTTTTCTGTGTTCAACAAAATCTGCACAAGTGGCCATGGCATCGGATGACGACAGCGACCTCGAGGTTGAATTCGACTCTTTCTAGTCTGGTAATTAACACGTTTGTGTCCCTTCACAGAAAAAAAAAATCTTTCTAGTAGTGCGTTCTAGTTTCCCCATTACTATAATTACTGTTTAAAATGTGACATAAAATTCTTTGGAAATTAAAAAAAAAAAAAAAAAAACGCTAAATAGCTACGTTGTATGCGTTTTGTTTGTGTACGATCATTTCTCCCAAAATACGATCATTTTGAGGTTTTGGTACGATAGTTTCATATTTCATATCTGGCAACACTGCTCCGGTGCAGAAAAACAAGAAGGGCGGGGTGGAGGGCTTGCGAACAATGCTGTGAGCCACACTTAAAATAAACTGCACACCCACACACACCTTCACAAATGACACTAACATCCTGTGTTTTCCTCAGAAATTACTACATTTATGTTTGCTGTCTGTCTCTGTACTTTTTTGTCACTTTTGCGCTCTTTTTCATACTTTTGCCTCGTTTCAAAAGTCACCGAACGCACTTTACCGTAATATATGCAACATATAGCATGCTGTTGGAAAGCACGGGTTCTTGGCTTGCTGTCAGTGTTAAATTTTTCAGAGTGAGGGCTTACATGAGAACTTACGGTAATGAGAATCAGCGGCGCATTAGTGTGAAACTTCCATGTTTTTCCTCTGCATTATGACATCACAGGCTTCGTTTACCGTAATACACCATATATATCATTGGAAATCCCTTTTTTTTTTTTAAATTAGGTTGCCAGATACCTACAACTGCATTATTGATGAAGAGAATAAATTATACATCTTGGTTGCAAAAACTTTTTTTTTTTTTGTTAGCTCCACAAGTATTTTTTTGTTGTCTTGTTCTCTCAGGTGTAGGCCTATCGAATAGATTCGTGATTTTGGGTGCAATTTTGTTATTTAAGCTATTTGTTTGTTTGCCTACACGCTTAATATTGTAAATAAAGTGTTAAATTATTCAGCATTATGTCGTCATATGTTATGTATTATGCTGTACTTGTGCGTCTAATGGTATGAGTGGGTTAGGGGGTGGTGGTGGTGGGCAGGGGGGCCGGGGGGGTGGTATTGTCCCTACCAAAGCTGAGACCAAACCTACGCCCTTGCTTCTCCACACCATTCATCTGAAGATAGGCACCAAAGGGCCTCAGGGACTATTAGGGGCTTATTTTTACATGCAACCAGGAAACATTGCCCAGGAATGTCCAAGTCCACGAACATATACTAATTAGCTACTTTTCAGATTGTGGTTGTAATATAGAAGTTTTAATGAGTGTTTGTTTATTAATTATTGTTTTTATCAAGTGATCAATTTGACATGAGTCAAAAATCTAAGATTTTGATTTTAAGGTGCAAGTGTTGCACCTTGGTCCTTTCATCTTGTGAGTTTCAGCAAAAGTGTTTTACTGCACTGAATTCTGCTGTCCTCTTGAGTTTGCTTTAGGATCCACAGACCTGAGAGAGAAGCAGTAAAGTAATCGGATTCTGCCTCTGAATCAACATATTTATTGAGGTGTTATTCATTGCTTTAAGACATAGGAATTCAGATAAAGTGGGCTGCTTTCGGGGGTTATCTGACATCTGAGGATGCATTCTGGCCTGCAGATATTAAACTCTGTTCTTTGAGTGAAGGGGAGTTTTATGGTGCACTGTTATCCATGCTGTGCTGCCATACACATATAGACACGGATATGATAATGTGATTAACTGTGAGCGTGCCAAACAAACAAACAAAAGAACAACAATAAAAACATACAAGTCATAAGTGACACTCAAACATTCGGGCACTCAGTAGATTACAACACATTAAAGGGGACTGTATCTGGCAGTTCCCTTTAATGTGTTGTAAGTTTAACCTCAGAAATCTATGTTGTTTTTTTTGTTTTTTTTTTCAAATGCATTATCTGGATCTGGACCAAAGTGTGATCTTTGATCCTGATGATCAAATCAAATCAATTTTATTTATATAGCGCCAAATCACAACAAACAGTTGCCCCAAGGCGCTTTATATTGTAAGGCAAAAGCCATACAATAATTACAGAAAAACCCCAACGGTCAAAACAACCCCCTGTGAGCAAGCACTTGGCGACAGTGGGAAGCAAAAACTCCCTTTTAACAGGAAGAAACCTCCAGCAGAACCAGGCTCAGGGAGGGGTAGTCTTCTGCTGGGACTGGTTGGGACTGAGGGGAGAGAATCAGGAAAAAGACATGCTGTGGAAAAGAGCAGAGATCAATCACTAATGATTAAATGCAGAGTGGTGCATACAGAGCAAAAAGAGAAAGAAACACTCAGTGCATCATGGAAACCCCCCAGCAGACTAAGTCTATAGCAGCATAACTAAGGGATGGTTCAGGGTCACCTGATCCAGCCCTAACTATAAGCTTTAGCAAAAAGGAAAGTTTTAAGCCTAATCTTAAAAGTAGAGATGGTGTCTGTCTCCCTGCTTCGAATTGGGAGCTGGTTCCACAGGAGAGGAGCCTGAAAGCTGAAGGCTCTGCCTCCAATTCTACTCTTAAAAACCCTAGGAACTACAAGTAAGCCTGCAGTCTGAGAGCGAAGCGCTCTATTGGGGTGATATGGTACTATGAGGTCCCTAAGATAAGATGGGACCTGATTATTCAAAACCTTATAAGTAAGAAGAAGAATTATAAATTCTATTCTAGAATTAACAGGAAGCCAATGAAGAGAGGCCAATATGGGTGAGATATGCTCTCTCCTTCTAGTCCCCATCAGTACTCTAGCTGCAGCATTTTGAATTAACTGACGGCTTTTCAGGGAACTTTTAGGATAACCTGATAATAATGAATTACAGTAGTCCAGCCTAGAGGAAATAAATGCATGAATTAGTTTTTCAGCATCACTCTGAGACAAGACCTTTCTAATTTTAGAGATATTGCACAAATGCAAAAAAGCAGTCCTGCATATTTGCTTAATATGCGCATTGAAGGACATATCCTGATCAAAAATGACTCCAAGATTTCTCACAGTATTACTAGAGGTCAGGGTAATGCCATCCAGAGTAAGGATCTGGTTAGACACCATGTTTCTAAGATTTGTGGGGGCAAGTACAATAACTTCAGTTTTATCTGAATTTAAAAGCAGGAAATTAGAGGTCATCCATGTCTTTATGTCTGTAAGACATTCCTGCAGTTTAACTAATTGGTGTGTGTCCTCTGGCTTCATGGATAGATAAAGCTGGGTATCATCTGCATAACAATGAAAATTTAAGCAATGCTTTCTAATAATACTGCCTAAGGGAAGCATGTATAAAGTGAATAAAATTGGTCCTAGCACAGAACCTTGTGGAACTCCATAATTAACCTTAGTCTGTGAAGAAGACTCCCCATTTACATGAACAAATTGTAATCTATTAGATAAATATGATTCAAACCACCGCAGTGCAGTGCCTTTAATACCTATGGCATGCTCTAATCTCTGTAATAAAATGTTATGGTCAACAGTATCAAAAGCAGCACTGAGGTCTAACAGGACAAGCACAGAGATGAGTCCACTGTCTGAGGCCATAAGAAGATCATTTGTAACCTTCACTAATGCTGTTTCTGTACTATGATGAATTCTAAAACCTGACAAACTCTTCAAATAGACCATTCCTCTGCAGATGATCATTTAGCTGTTTTACAACTACCCTTTCAAGAATTTTTGAGAGAAAAGGAAGGTTGGAGATTGGCCTATAATTAGCTAAGATAGCTGGGTCAAGTGATGGCTTTTTAAGTACTGGTTTAATTACTGCCACCTTAAAAGCCTGTGGTACATAGCCAACTAATAAAGATAGATTGATCATATTTAAGATCGAAGCATTAATTAATGGTAGGGCTTCCTTGAGCAGCCTGGAAGGAATGGGGTCTAATAGACATGTTGATGGTTTGGAGGAAGTAACTAATGAAAATAACTCAGACAGAACAATTGGAGAGAAAGAGTCTAACCAAATACCAGCATTACTGAAAGCAGCCAAAACGATATGTCTTTGGGATGGTTATGAGTAATTTTTTCCTCTAATAGTTAAAATTTTATTAGCAAAGAAAGTCATGAAGTCATTACTAGTTAAAGTTAAAGGAATACTTGGCTCAATAGAGCTCTGACTCTTTGTCAGCCTGGCTACAGTGCTGAAAAGAAACCTCTGGTTGTTCTTATTTTCTTCAATTAGTTATTATTATTGAATAGTAAGATGTCCTAGCTTTATGGAGGGCTTTTTATAGAGCAACAGACTCTTTTTCCAGGCTAAGTGAAGATCTTCTAAATTAGTGAGACACCATTTCCTCTCCAACTTACGGGTTATCTGCTTTAAGCTGCAAGTTTGTGTTATACCACAGAGTCAGGCACTTCTGATTTAAGGCTCTCTTTTTCAAAGGAGCTACAGCATCCAAAGTTGTGCTCAATGAGGATGTAAAACTATTGACGAGATAATCTATCTCACTCACAGAGTTTAGGTAGCTACTCTGCACTGTGTTGGTATATGGCATTGGAGAACATAACAAAGAAGGAATCATATCCTTAAACATGATATGAAATATGATGACCTTTTATCCTTTGTTTTGTGACCCTTAGCCTGACCATTGTACATTATCCCTCACCTTTGATCGTGTTTCTGGCCTTGGATCCTGATCGATGAACTTAGGTCCTAATCAATGAACTGCTGTTGTTAAATCTACATCTTAATCCAGATATATACTAATATGTAAGTGTTACAGACATGAACGAGTGAAACTCTTCAGCATCTCACTATGTCATTTAGATCCTTCAGACTTTTTTCATTAAATGCTTCTGGAGAGCATGAGCATGGCTAAAAATCTTCCCCCCACAACTACAGCAATTTTAGCCCCCCCCATTTTAAGCATTTTCGTTATTTGCATCTCACATGCCTGGAAAAAAGAGTCCTCACCATGTAATTTAGGTCTGTTAAACAAATATGCTGGGAGCATAATCAGAGTAAAAATATTTTTCTTCTGGGGGGCTTCGTCCCCCAGACCCCCCAACTACACTCTTCTTAACCCCCTACCACTTTAAGCATTTTCATTATTTGCATCTCACATGCCTAGAAAACAGTCTTCACCATGTATCCTTCAAACTTTTTTTTTTTTTTTTTTTTTCAGTAAATGCTTCTGCGGATCATAGGCATGGCTAAAAATCTTCAGCTTCTGGGGGGCTTCACTCCCCAGACCCCCCAACTACAGCTCTCTTAACCTCTGCCACTTTAAGCATTTTTTTTTATGTTGATGTAAATTCAGGTTCTAACTTTTGAAGCTACTTCACAGTAGGGCTGCACAATATGGCAAAATGAGATGAACTTTCAGGTCTTCTTTTTAAGAAAACCCTCCTCGACACCACTCCATCGGGAAGCTGTATTTTATAGTTTTAATTCAATGTATACCATGTTGTAGAGATTTGCTATCAATTTGAGTTTAATGAAGATAATTTTAGACATCAGAGAATGGCTGTTTACTCACCAATATAACGAGGAGTCTGTGGTTCAGATGATACTGTCATGCCCCGCCCAGTTCCAGGCTTCAGCCCTTATTTTTCCTCTTTATTTGGTTCTGTTCCTTTTTGCCCCAGCCTTGTTTTATTAATTGCCTTCTTCATCATGTGTTTATTCTATGTTCTATTTTTGCTTTGGCACATTCTTCTGTTACTTTTATTCTTCAGCCATGTTCCAGTTCCGTTCTAGTTTTGTTCTATCAGTCTGTGTTTTCATGGTTTATCATTTGGTTATTGTTTGCCTATTGTTTTTGCTGTTCTCATTTCTATTATGTAGTACTGTTATGCCAGGTTTTGTTATCACTTAGTTTCTGTTTTTCTTATAGTTTTGTCTGTCTGTTCCACTTGGTTTTGTCACAATGTGTTATTTCCCATGATTCTGTTTATCATGTTCTGGTATGCTTTTCAGTCCTGATCAAGTTTAGATTTGTGCTCATGTTTTCTTTGTATGATCTTTAGTTGTCATGTCCAGTTTCATTGTTATCACAGTCTCTTCTCTTCACCGCTCACTTGCACCTGCCTGTTATTCTCTCTTTGTCTGCACTCCTCTCAGGTCTGTAAGTTGTCATGTCCAGTTTCGTTGTTATCACAGTCTCTTTCTGATCACTCATGTCCCACACCTGCACTTTGTCATCACTGTTGGCCACGCCCCATTCATCTGTCATTTACTTGCCCATTTGTCACCGCCTTTCTGCATCTCTTTTGCCTCTTAGTTGTTACCTGACCACGCCCCCTTCCAGGCCCTTCCTCCTACACATGCACCTCATTATCTTATTAACACCTGTTCTTATTTAAACTGCTTCAGTTCACTTCCTCCCTGCTCGTTTGTTGATTCATTCACTCACCAGCACTTTGTCTCGTCCTGTTTTCCCAAGCCGTGTTTTTTGACTCAGCTCTGTGTACCGGATCCTTCCTTTTGCCTCAAGCCCTGACAACTCTGTTTGCTCGTGTACTGACCCTGCTTGTTTTTGACCACGTCCTCTGTCTTGTCCCTGCCCGGTACTTTTGCTCCGCGGACTGCCTTCCTGTTACTGAACCCAGGTCTGAATTAAACCATCCTTTACGCATACAACCTGTGGTGAGCCTGCATTTGTGTCCAGCCTCTGTCTGTGTCTCGCCTCTGCTCAGTCCTGTCAGATGTGTTCAAATTCAAAGCTGGCTCAAACATTTTTCTTCTTCTACTAAGGTGGATTGTAACTTTTTTGCATAACACAGCACCAACTACTGTACAGGATGAACCTAGCAGTCAAAATGTGTCACTGATTTCAATATGGCTTTTTTCAACCAGATGTGTGGTGCCATGACATGTCAATCATCCGGGTGGCACCTGGGGTATCCAATCAGATTTCAGGGAAGTGTTCAACATTTGAGATTTGCTGTTTTTTTGTTTTGTTTTGTTTTTCACACTGTGGACCACTGATCTGTATATAACACACACTCCATACAAACTGCTATATATGTACGAGGTCTATTAGAAAAGTATCCGACCTTATTATTTTTTTCAAAAACCATATGGATTTGAAACACGTGTGATTACATCAGATATGCTTGAACCCTCGTGGGCATGCGAGAGTTTTTTCACGCCTGTCGGTTACGTCATTTGCCTGTGGGCAGTCTTTGAGTGAGGAGTCGCCCACCCTCTCGTCGATTTTTTCATTGTTTAGGAATAGCTCAGAGACTGCTGCTTTGTTTGATCAAAATTTTTTCAAAACTGTAAGGCACAACTGAGTGGACACCATTCGATAAATTCAGCTGGTTTTCGGTAAAAATTTTAACGGCTGATGAGAGATTTTGGTCTGGTAGTGTCGCCGTAAGGACGGCCCACGGCGCCTGACGGCGATCTGTGCTTCGAGGCGGCAGCGTCTCGCCGTTTCAAGTTGAAAACTTCCACATTTCAGGCTCTCTTCACCCAGGTCGTCGTCAGAGAACAGAGAAGTTTCAGAAGAGGTCAGCATGAGGAGTTTATGCGGACATTCCACTGTTAAAGAAGATTTTGTAATGAAAGAACGTGCGGGCAGGACTGTGAATGTGAATGAATGAATGTGACTGTGAATGTGCTGGACCCGACCGCGGGGGGTCGCGACAGGAAAAACACCTCCGTTGGAAACCTTAACGGGCAGGTTGGAACATGCCCAAGCTGTTAAACAATTTCTTGGTTACTCACTTGTTGAAAGCCATCAAAAGCCGCCTGAATTTTACAAATGGTTTTCAACACGGAGGTGTTTTTCCTGTCGCGGCGCACTCAGATTTGCGCGCACGTCTTTCATTTTAAAATGTCCTTAAACAGTGGAATGTCCGCATAAAGTCCTCATGCCGGCCTCTTCTGAATCTTCTGTGTTCTCTCACGACGTCTTGGGTGAATTAAGCCTTAAATTAGGATGTTTTCAACTCGAAACAGGCTGACGACGGCGCCTGGAAGCGCTGCAGGACGTCCCGCTCCATGGGAAGTCCTTACACCGACAGAAACACCCCATAATCTCTCATCAGCCATTAAACTTTTCACCGAAAACCAGCTTAATTTCTCGAATAGTATCCACTCGGATATTCCTCACAGGTCCAGAAAAAATTTTGATAAAGCAACGTGCGCCGTCTTGAGCAGCGTGTGAAACAAAGGAATTCAGCCGAGTGGGCGGGACCACATCTCACTCAAGCCCTGCCTACAGGGAAATGATGTCACCGACACGCGTGAAAAAACTCACGCATGCGCACGAGGGTTCAAGCATGATTGGTGGAATCGCACGTCATTCAAATCCATATAGTTAAAAAAAATAAAAGGGTCGGTTTATTGTCTAATAGACCTCGTACATATATATATATATATATATATATATATATATATATATATATATATATATATATATATATATATATATATATATATATATGTACCATATCATCAACAAAAGTGGATGGATAATAAAAGTCATAATGGATAATATAGCAATACTGGATTTTTTTTTTTTTTTTTTTAATAGTTGCACTGAAAGAATAAAACACCACTTAAGTAATTACAGGAGAGTTGGTTTTGCCTTGCAATTTTAAGGGCCCCTTCACACATAGTGCGAATATGTACAACTCAGGGCAACTCCAATACCCAATCATGGCACTCACATTTAGTGTCCTCAGTTCCCAAACGCTTATTGAGTGTTGTTAGAAAGAAAGGGGATGTAACACAGTGGTAAACATACCACTGTCCCAACTTTTTTGAAATGTGTTACAGGCATCCATTTCAAAATGAGCAAATATTTGCACAAAAAGAAAAACGTTTATCAGTTTAAACATTAAATATCTTGTCTTTGTGGTGTATTCAATTGAATATAGGTTGAAGATGATTTGCAAATCATTGTATTCTGTTTTTATTTACATTTTACACAACGTCCCAACTTCATTGGAATTGGGGTTGTATTTATTACACATAGCTCTATGAGCTTCAGCCCAATATTAGCAATAAAGCTCATAACAACAGCTCCTAAAGCTCCAAAAACTATGGACAAGTGGACCTAATAAATTTCTTAAAATAGTTTGTCCAACACAAAACTAAACATGTCGCTTCACGCAAGCTACTTATTATTATTGTTATCATTATTGTTATTGTTATTATTATTATTACAACCCCGATCTTGCCTTTGTGCACACCACAAAGGCAAGATATTTAATGTTCAAACTGATAAACTTTTTTGTTTTTGTACAAATATTTGATCATTTTGAAATGGATGGCTGCAACACATTTCAAAAAAATTGGGATGGGGCAGCAAAAGACTGGGAAAGCTGATGAATGTTCAAAGAACACCTAATTGGAAACAGGTGAGTGTCATGATTGGGTATAAAAGGATCATCCCCAAAAGGCTCAGCCATTCACAAGCAAAGATGGGGCGAGGATCACCACTTTGTGAACAACTGTGTGAAAAAATAGTCCAACTGTTTGACCCTCTGAGTTCCGAGGGCATTTATTGGACAAGCATAAAGGTTTTGTTATTGCTGTTAACAGCTCTCCCTGCATCCCACAATCAAGTTTTATGTCTCTTTTTTTCAGGACAACCTGTACTTTCAGAATATATATGCCATAGTTGTGTTTTATAAGTGTAATAAAGGTTTACAATCAGAAGAAACATAATTTTTGGGGTGCTTTTCTGTAAAGGGGACAGGATCACTGCACCATATTGAAGGAAGGATGGATGGGGTCATGTATCATGAGATTTTGGCAAACAACCTCCTTTCCTCAGTCAGAGCATTAAAGATGGGTCGTGGCTGGGTCTTCCAGCATCACGATGACCCGACACACAGCCAGGCCAACTAAGGAGTGGCTCCGTAAGAAGCATTTCAAGGTCCTGGATTGGCCTAGCCAGTCTTCAGATCTGATCTCAATAGAAAATCTTTGGAGGGAGCTGAAACTCAAAACCTGAAAGATCTGGAGAAGATCTGTATGGAGGAGTGGACCAAAATCCATACTGCAATGTGTGTAAACTTGGTCAAGAACGACAGGAAACATCTGACCTCTGTAACTGCAAACAAAGGTTTCTGTAAATAAGGTCTGTTTCTCTATTGTATCAAATATCTATTCCATGCAATGAAATGCAAATTAATTAATTAAAAATCATACATCTGATTTTCAAATTTTTTATTTTATTTTTTTTTAGATTCTGTCTCACATAGTTGAAGTGAACCTACAATATAAATTACAGACCTCTCCATTGTTTGTAGGTGGGAAAACTTGTAAAATCAACAGTGGATCAAATACTTATTTGCCTCACTGTATGCACAGCATAAAGTGTGGGTTCCATGGTATAGTTCTTTTTGTCAAATCCAAACCAGAGACCTATGTAGGACACACAACTTCATCAGGGACAGTATGCACCCCCAACACTCACTTTTCATACTCCGACCATCAGGCAGACACTACAAGAGTCTGAAGTCCAGGACTACTAGGCTGGTGAACAGCTTCTACCCACAGGCCATTAGGCTTTTCAATAATTCTCTTACACACTGACCTCTGTTATGGCATATATTGCCACCACTATGATATATGTCCTATTCAAAGGCACTGGCACATAATGTCGCTGGCATATATTATCCAAAGCGACAATATATAATGACAGTCAAAGCACATATCATCGCTGGTCATCAGAGCAAGAAGTAAAAGAAGGGGGAAGTGATTGTCTAGTGGTTAAGGTGTTGGGCTTGAGTCCAGAAGATCATGGGTTCAAATCCCCGCCTGACTGGAAAATCACTAAGGGCCCCTGGGCAAGGCCTTTAATCCCCTATTGCTCCCAGTGTATAGTGAGCGCCTTATATGGCAGCACCCTGACATCAAGGTGAATGTGAGGCATAATTGTAAAGCGCTTTGAGCGTCTGATGCAGATGGAAAAGTGCTATATAAAATGCAGTCCATTTACCATTTTAAAACTTGATGTTTACTTGTGAATTGATTTTTTTTTCTTTCTGTCTCACACACACACACACACACACTCATTCGCTCTCATTACATCCGCAAAGAACATAATAAAATCATTGGCATTTATTTATTTAATATGCTATTTAATTTCAAAGCTTTTTGCTGTGAAGTTCATTTAAGCGTGCACAATATTATATTGTCGTGTACATGCAGATGAGGATGATTCGGGCCGCCGCTGGTGGAACAATCACACATGGATTTACACTGCACCAACTCTGCACCACAGACGTATGATTAATCCAACCAGCTTTTATGCACGGATGCGTGGATCTAATTCATGCAAGTCTCTCTCGCCTTCTTTGTCTCTTTGATTGATTGATTTGGCAAAATACATGATATGAAATAACAATGACAATATACATGCATATACTTGCCGAGGATGGCACAGAAAAGCAGACTTATTTCCGACGTGGTCCCCATGACAACACAGACAAAACAAACAACAAAATAAAAAAACAAAACAAAAAAAAACAGAAGCATTTAAAAATGGCGACAAAGCCATCTGTATACAAAAAAAATAAAAATAAATAATTATTATGACTTCTGTCTCTCCCTCTCTCTCACACACATACACAACTGTTGCGGCATATCATGACAATATGTACCAGTGTTCACAGCACATATTGTCCTGGTGCATTGAATTGTATGTAGTAACACACCTGGCACATATTGTCCCTGGTGACAGTATGTGCCGCAATGGGGCCATGAATGTCTGCATATATCGTCATGGCGACAATATATGCAGATGTTCATGGACCCACTGCGGCACATATTGTCCCTGGCGACAGTATGTGCTGCAATGGAGCCATGAACGTCTGTATATATCGTCATGGTGACAATATATGCACTGCATCAATATATGCCGTAACAACCCCTCCATCACCTGAGTGACTATTTCATTGTCATTCTTCTTCTCATCATTATTATTATGATTACTGTCATCCTCTAAGTATTCATTATAATAGCTCTGTTCACTACTTTTGCACCTTATGACTCCTGCACAGCAGGAAATGCTGCAAATTACACAGTATTGCACAAAATTGCCAATACTACATAAACTGCACATCTGCACATCCTAAAAATGTTCATCACTTAAATAGTGTATATAATACATTCTTCACTAATAATGTGCATTTTTGAATAATCTGATGTGAACTTTCTACCTGCAAATTTTCTAGGGAGATTGAACAGAGTAAGAATTTCACTGTGTGGTACAACTGCCTGTTTTTACTGTACACATGACAGTTGATACTTTGCAAAAGCTGTGTGCACACTTGAAGTGAGTTCATCCTGGAACAGATGCAGTTCTTCAGCATGCCAGTGTTCATCCAAACATAAGTTAACAAACACAGGATGCATTCCAGCAGCATTAAATGCATTATGTTTTACCCCACCCACCACCAGCACGCTGACTTTTTCCTTTTTTCCCCTTCTGAAAGAATACCTGAAGAGACAACATGACATTAATATTGCAAAATTGCACTCAGCTTGGTGTCACTGGTGCTGAGAGGACACAGAATTTCTTCAACAGTGGGAAAGAAGGTGACTATGTGGAAAAGTACTGACTTTGTCTAAGCACATATGTGATTCAAGTGAGTATCTTGCTTGCATTTGAAATTATGTTGAAGGTAAAATGTTTCACAATCCAAACAGATGCATGGATGGTTGTATGAATGCAATGGATTCTAATATACCATGTGTCTTGACAAGATGATCGACCCATTGAGAGGATCTCCACCGCGGAACGGTTCACTCTATCCCGGACTTTAACACCTACTCTCATAGAGTTTATCAACCTCTCTGTACCGCACAGCTGCGTGTTCGCAACTCCCTGTCATCGAACAACAATATTCTGCTTTAAAGACAGTGTGTACATGCAAGTCTTTACTTTTTTTGAAATTGAAAGAAAATTATTACTGTATTTTTATGTAAAGACAAAACTTACATGGGTTTTCTACTTTTCTTTGGTGGGTGAGCTCAACTCAGCGGGTGAGGTGAGCTTGTGCAGTTGTGCGAAGAAGCTCATCTTGAGGTGATACAGTCACCTGTCAAGATGAGCTCCACTACTGAAGAAAACCCACCATCCAGATTATTACCAGCGCAAAGTTCAAAAGCCAGCATCTGTGATGTATGGGGGTGTGTTAGTGCCCATGGCATGGGCAACTTACACATGTGTGATGGCACCATCAATGCTGAAAGGTACATCCAGGTTTTGGAGCAACACATGCTGCCATCCAAGCAACGTCTTTTTCAGGGACATCCCTGCTTATTTCAGCAAGACAATGCCAAGCCACATTCTGCACATGTTACAACAGCGTGGCTTTGTTGTAAAAGAGTGCAGGCACTAGACTGGCCTGCCTGCTGTCCAGACCTGTCGCCCATTGAAAATGTGTGGCGCATTATGAAGCGCAAAATACAACGGAGACACCAGACTGTTGAACAACTGAAGTCGTACATAAAGCAAGAATGGGAAAGAATTCCACCTACAAAGCTTCAACAGTTAGTGTCCTCAGTTCCCAAACACTTATTGAGTGTCGTTACCTATTGTGTCATATCAACCAGATGCATCATCACAGCCTGACAAAACCTGTCCGGAGGACACAACGCCCATGATTTCCAAAAACAATTTGAAACGTGGACTCTTCAGACCACAGCACACTTTTCCACTTTGTGTCTGTCCATTTCAAATGAGCTTGGGCCCAGAGAAGGCAGCGGCGTTTCTGGATCCTGTTGAACCTTCACACAATTTCAATTTATTAATTTTTTTTTCAATTTATTAATTTATATAGCGCCAACTCATGACAAAGTCACCCCAAAGCGCCTCACACAATTCACAACACAAATTAATCTAAAATTAAAATTAAAAGCAAGAAAAGCACAATAAAAAGATAAAACACAGTAGAATAAAAAGAAATTACAAAGCAAACACAAACAGATTAAATTAATGATAAGTCAGTCTAAAAAAGTGGGTCTTCAGTCTTGATTTAAAAGTCTCCACCATGTCAGACTGCCGAATAACAGCAGGTAGATCGTTCCAAGGAGTCGGACCACGGTAGGAGAAGGCTCTATACCCCACAGACTTCTTGTTCATCCTCGGAACACACAGAAGCCCTGCGCCCTGCGAACGCAAGGGCCTCGCAGGTACATAGGGCTTAACCAAGTCCGCCAGGTAGGAAGGTGCCTGTCCATGAACAATTTTTTAAACCAACAATAAAACTTTAAAATCCGATCTGGCAGAAACCGGTAGCCAATGAAGGGATGCCAGAATGGGAGTAATGTGGTCAAACCTTCTACTTTGTATCAAAAGTCTGGCAGCAGCATTCTGTACCAACTGAAGTCCTCGAATGCTAGACTGCGGCAGGCCAGAAAATAAGACATTACAATAATCCAGCCTGGAAGAAATAAATGCATGTATCAAAGTCTCAGCATCAGCCATAGACCGGATGGGACGAATCCTCGCCACATTTCGCAGATGAAAGAAGGCAGTCCTCGTAATGTCTCTAATGTGGGGGCCAAAAGACAATGTAGGAACGAAAAGTACTCCAAGATTCCTCACTTTGTCCGTATGATGCACAACACACGAACCAAAATTAAGCGCCAACTGGTCAAAATGATGCTGATGTCTGGCTGGACCAAGAACCATCATTTCAGTCTTATCAGAATTCAAGAGTAGGAAATTACTAGACAACCAACTTCTCACAGATATAAGGCAATCTTCCAAGGCTTTTATATGGGCAAAATTATCAGCAGTTACCGGCATGTACAATTGAGTATCATCAGCATAACAATGAAAGACAATCCCGTAATGCCGCAGAATATGCCCAAGGGGCGCTATATAAAGTGAGAAAAGCAAGGGGCCTAACAAAGACCCCTGTGGAACCCCAAATTTCATTTTACCAAGGCCAGAAGTAGTGTTATAATACACAACACAATAAGAACGACTGGACAAGTATGACGTGAGCCACGCAAGAACACTTTCCAGTAATCCCAAAGTAATTTTCCAGCCTATCAAGATAGGCTGGAAATAACATTTCTAAGATACCTAAAATAGGTTTAGGCCTGACACACTCCACACGGATCGCAGGCATCAGACAAGAAATATTTAATACAACAGGAACAACCAGCAGGCCCTGTAAATTCTACAAACACGTCTACAGGAGCAGGCTACAGTCTCAATCTGATAAATCTCCCTCCCAAAAAAACACCTTCAGCACCTTGGATTGTCCGCACTAAATTCCCAGCTAAACTAGTGGATCCCACACCCACATTCATCCCATATTCTGCGACCTGCTGTATACTCCAAGTGTTACCCTCCCTGCAGAGCCCTATCTATATTCGTGGACAAGATGGCAGCTCCCTTTCCAGTAGGGTGAAAGCCATCCGACATCAACAGATCACACCGGCCCCAGAACGAAGGCCAGGTATCGACAAAACCAAAACCGTGTTGTGTACAAAATTGTGCCAGCCACTTATTTAACGATAACAGCCTGCTAAAAACCTCATCACCACCCTGGGAGGGGAGGGGACCAGAAACTATTAATCGATGCTGACATGACCTTCTAGCAAGGTCACACATCCTCTCTATATTCATTTTTGTAATTTCTGACTGCTTCATCTTAAAATCATTTGCGTGAACATGAATAACTATATGACTGTATTTCATGTCATGTTTCTAGGTCTGTTTACCATTTTGCAGCATTAGTACCCTGAGGTAAGAGGCAATGTCAGGAGCTCTCGCCCCAGGAAAACAGTGAGCATTAGCTGGCGTCTGCAACTCAACCTTATGGGTGATGGAATCCCCTATCACTAACACCCGACGATTCGGCCTGGGGACAGGAGTGGAAGTCCGTGGGCTCATAAGACTGACATCAGGCATATCCAGAGGAGAAAATCGGTTCATAGTTCACACAGGTGAATATAATTTGGGTGCCACAACCGGGCACCGCGCCCCACGTGACTTCTGCCAAGCCCCACGTGACTTCCTCCACCCGACGACAGTTTGAAAACCATCCTCCCCGGCCAGCCCCTCTTTACTAATGCCAGTAGGCATAACAGCTGGGTCAACATCAACCATGCCCGTGACATCAATGTCCACAAGGCTAATAAGCTGTTCCAACTTACGAACACGGCTCTCCAAGAGAGCCACCCTCTCTGCCAGCATCATATAAAAAATTTTAAAAGCACCAAAAACACAGAATTAAACCCACTCCTAAAAAATAATAAAATACTAATAAACAAAAAAACAGCTAGGTCAGTTAGCTTAGCATGACTTAGCTTAGCTTGTCCTGAAACGTCCCGACTTTCCTGTAGAGACGACAACTGCCGATGTAAATGGCAGCCTCTGCCGCTGCGGCAGACCTGGCTGATAGGCTCCAGCCAAATCATGGGTCACACAATGATGTTGGTTTTTAATGCAGTGCCGCCTGAGGGATTGAAGGTCACGGGCATTCAATGTTGGTTTTCCGCCTTGCCGCTTACGTGTAGAAAGTTCTCCAGATTCTCTGAATCTTCTGATTACATTGTGGACTGTAGATGATGGAATCTCTAAATTCCTTTCAATTGAATGTTGAGAAACATTGTTCTTAAACTGTTGGACTATTTTTTCACACAGTTGTTCACAAAGTGGTGATCCTCTCCCCATCTTTGCTTGTGAACGGCTGAACCTTTTGGGGATGCTCCTTTTATACCCAATCATGACACTCACCTGTTTCCAATTAGGTCTTTTGTTGCTCCGTCCAAACGTTTTTGAAATGTATTGCAGGTATCCATTTCAAAATGAGCAAATATTTGCACAAAAACAACAAAGTCTATCAGTTTGAACATTAAATATCTTGTCTTTGTGGTGTATTCAATTGAATATAAGTTGAAGAGGATTTGCAAATCATTGTATTCTGTTTTTATTTACATTTTTCACAACGTCCCAACTTCATTGGAATTGGGGTTGTATAAGGTAGATGAGAGGATTTGTAGGTTTAAGATCCAGACCTATTTGGTTGCAAAGCATGAACTGCATGAAAACCATAAAACCTTTGTTGTGTACAAAGTTTTAGTAGTTAATCATGCCTTATGGACTTACTTGTTGTTATAGCAACAGTGCAATCCTAAAAAGCAACCAACCGTGTATTTACTAAGGCATTCATCTTTTTTTTCTGTTTATTCCCCACACACGCATGTGTAGACAAAGCGCTACAGTGTTTTCTCACTTTTCCAGCAGTGACAGAGCTGGCACAAGAAGAAGATTTGAAAGGATGTCTAACATCAACATGAATCCAATAGGGGGAAACGGTGTGTTCTCAAGCTCTGAATGAATTAACTTTGTATGAAGCTAGTTGTTATTGATGAACCCCCACATATCCCTATGTCTTTTGAAATAGTGCCAAATGAAAAAGTGACAAAGCCAAGAAGTTTTTGCTACAAGCAAAACAGAAACACACACACACACACAGGAAAATTGAACACATGCTGAAATGAGCAGGTCTTATAAAAGAGTCCATGTATTTCCTCTGTTACACTAAAATATGCATGCATCCAGAACCAAAAAGTAAATAAGATTTAGAGCAGTGTGTTTTGTTCTTTAGTCAAGAGTGACTCATAGAACAGCAACAAAATACCTTTGCAGCACTGCGAGCAATCAGGTCTTGCTTTGACTGAGAAATAATTGCTGTTTAAGGTGGTATGTGTTGCACAAACAATCTTATGACGTCCACCAAGGGCATCAAAAATCATGTGCATTTATTTGTCTTTCTGTCTATTAGCAGGATTATGTCAAAACTACAGCACTGATTTTGATGAAATTTTCTCCACAGGTAGGTATCAGGCCATGGAAGACTCCATTAAATTTTGGAGGTCATCTGGGTCTGGATTTCACTTTGTACACTTTAAAGGATGATGTCAAAACTACTTGTTGATGTAAAACCAAGATTATTATACTATTTTGTGAATTAAATATCACATTGCAACATGTTAATCAGTCAGACAATTCTGGATCAGTATGCAGTTATTGCATTGTGTTGTGGAATTGGGATCCAGGGAAAGTCCAGGTCACAATGTGAAATCACATACCTGTTATTTTGAGTCCTTGTCAGCCTTGGTGGATATGAGAAATCTCGGATTGCTCTTGTTTATCTGACGTGTAGGCTAGGCTTTTGAACAGTCGTGCCAGTCAAGTCAAGTCTGGGAGCATGTGTTGGTGTCACGTGTTGCTGACATCAGCCACGGTATGCAAGCATTTGAACACAACTGTAAATACAGAGGTCAATATAACATCTACAGACCCTATATTTATTTTCACTGAAGTCCTCACGTGGCCATCCATACTGTTCTGAGTAATACTGTTTCAAATATTAAAATGATTCACACACTGAATAAACAGAAAGTCTTAATGTTACCTGTTGTGTCATATTAACCAGATTCATCATCACAGCCTGACAAAACCTGTGTTCCTCCAAACCTACAGATCATCCCACTACAGTCATGACAACTGAGAACTGATTACTCTGATGTACTTATTACTCTCATGTACTGTTTTGGGCTGATTACTAAGAACAGTTGTACAAAGCTGTCCTGCTGCAATATTAGATGTCTACGGTGCCAAGTCCCATGTGGCTACCCATCATCCATAAACCACAGGACCTCATTGAGATAGGAAAGATGGAAAAGAGCTGACATCAGGTAAAGCAACATGGATCTGTGTTATCAAGTCTGAACATCTGAAGATGTTCAAACACAAGGAGAACAGGTGAGCCACGAAACATCATGCCGAAGGGTAAGTGTACACGATCCCGGTGGGTGAGTTCGTGCACGCGACGGTGTCTTTTGAGCAGGAACCCAGTTAGAGGTGCACCACATTGCGCCGCTTATGTGGAATACATAAAAAAACAGCTGGTACCTGTGGAACCACATCGCGCCACTTATGTGGAATAAATAAAAAACAGCTGGTACCTGTGGAACCACATTGCGCCACTTATGTGGAATAAATAAAAACCAGCTGGTACTTGTGCGACCACATTGCGCTGCTTATGTGGAAAACGATAAAAAATAAAACCAGCTGGTACCTGTGGGACCACATCGCACTGCTTATGTAGAAAACAATAAAAAAAAAAATAAAAAAAAAAAATACCACCCACGGGATGTGAACCCATGCCTTCCAAAAGCTCTGATTGTCAGTCAGAAACTTTACCACTGAGCTACAGAGCTATCCTTTGAAAGCTGCAGGAACCTACCCCATATCAGGAAGGACATGGAAGTATTACCAAAAAATAAAATCACACAACATGTAAAAACACCACATTTATCAACCAGGAAATACAAATATGTTCTGTCTGTTCCTCTGTAGATGACCCATGGTCACTGACATACAGTCATTAAATGACATGAATGACAAGCAGTGTGCCCTGATCATGTCCACATCTACTGGTCCGGTGCGTCCAGTCGACACGTGTGTCTTGTGGATGGCACACCGCAGCACATACACCACATCATGTGGAACAGAGCTCACGTGGGTCACGTGACAGTCAGAGCGCCCGATGCGTATAGCGATCTGATGATCCAATTCAACCTGGGAGCAGCCTGTCAATGGGCTCAGCATGCGTGCACCAACTCGCTGCAGCCTGTCGCCACAAAGATATATGTTTTTATTTATGTCCACATAAGGGCAGCAAGCAGACACATGTACATCACAGTGGGCAGTTGTTAGTTCATGTCTGTCGAAACACAGTACCTGTTGTCCAGCTGGGTTGCCCAGATCTCCACAGCTATTTCTTTCGGCGGCCACACCTCTTGTCAGTTTAGCGCACACACCAAAGCCACACTCGTGGGGCACTTAGACAAATTTCACTGCAGGCACGATAATGATTGTCTGCTGACTGTTGTTGTGTTTATGCTGTGAATGGCAACACATTTTTAAGTGCCATGCGAGTGGTGTTAGATGTTCATGCATGTCACCTGGAATTTGGCTGACACGTGCAGCGAGAGGGTTTGATGAGCTCGCACAGGGCACACTTTGTCTTTCAGCTGCTAGTGTGTGCAAATAGTCGTAGCAACAGGTGTGTGAGACGTTTGAGGCAGGGACAATTTTACACATTTTTCACATGATTCCTGCTTCATGCACACTTTGAACAAACTTCAGACTATGTGTGAAGGGGCCCTAACAGGCATCACATAAAGCTTGGGGAAAATGTTAATGGGCTAATGTTAGCATTAGCTGAGTGCTTCCATTGTGAGCAATGGGACTGATAATGTGCTGAAAATCTTACCGCACATCTCCAGATTCTCATTTTTTCAGGCAAGCCATAAAATTACCTATGTGTGGTTTTGACTTTTTTGCTGGACATATTAACACAGCATAGAGTAATATAGCATAACAGACACACATATTTGGGCCTCAGAAAATTTTGGTATAGATTTGAGCTTCCCGTCATACCATCAATGAAGTAACAAAAAAACAAAAAACAAAAACAAAACACAAATGCTAAAATTCTGAAAATTCTGAAATGATCCATTATTCACTTCATAAGTTGTAGGAGGCGGCCATCACGATGTTAAATATTCATTACCTCTGCCAAGGAGGTTATGTTTTTGATCGTGTCCATTTGTTTGTTGGTTGGTTGGTTGTTTTTTTTAACAGGATTACTCAAAAAATCCTCAACGGTTTTCAATGAAATGTTTTACCAGGAGTGTATCTTGGCCTAACTTAGAAGGATAGGGGCAATTTCAACATTTTAGCATCTAACTTCATGAAGATGGGTCACAAAGGCTGAACAAAAATTAAGTTACGACACAACAATAATTTAGCAATTGTTTCTCCTCAGTGAATAAAATTGTTATTAGAAAATAATAAAAAAAATGTAGTTGTTCATGCAGGTTCTCTTTATAAATACATTTGCTGAAGATCTAAGGGTTTAACCTTCTGGGGCCGACGCCGTCGTATATGATGGCTGAGACCGAGCTTTACTAAATTATAAATAACTTTAATGATATGAGATAGAAACTTACTTTTTTTGCTGAAAAGTTAACTCTGCGGACTTTCGAGCCACCATCCACAATCTTTGCACTCCTCATAGAAGCTGTGTGATGATGTGAGCAATGTGAGTGTCCAATCAGAATTGGTTCACCGTCACATGGTTTTCCAAAATCCAATTGTAGGGCAGATTCACCTCAGGTGACACATCATTGTTTTTAGGAGTGATGTGTTACTCATTTATTATAGTTTGCTGTGTGTTTTGAATAAATGCAAGGTCTGTTAGAAAACTATCTGACCTTTTTTTTTTTTTTTAAAAACATATGGATTTGAATCATGTGCGCTTGCATCAGCCAAGCCTGAACCTTCGTGCGCATGCGTGAGTTTTTTCACGCCTGTCGGTTGCGTCATTCGCCTGTGGGCAGGCTTTGAGTGAGCACTGGTCCACCCCCCTCGTCGGATTTTCATTGTCAGGAAAATGGCTGAGCGATTGGAGCAGCGCTGAATCAAATTTTTCCAGAAACTGTGAGAGACAGCCAGGTGGAAACCATTTGGAAGATTCAGAAGGCTTTCGGTGAAGATACTCTAGGCGTCACACAGAATAAGGATCATTACAACCGGATAAAAGACAGCCCACAGTGGCGCAGGGTGCGCCACGCTCTGAGTGGCCATCAACAGGCTGAAACAACCAGATCATTTCCAAAGTGAAGGCTCTGTTGATCCGGGACATCGTCTGACTACCAGAGAAATTGTGGAAGAGGTGTACATCAGCACTTTTACGGCACATTCCACTGTTACAGGAGATTTTGTAATGAAAGATGTGCAGAGGAATTTGCGCATCGGGACGGAGCCGCTCATGGCACACAACAAAAAGCACATCCGTGTTGGAAGTCTCACAGGACAAGTTGTGACATGCCCAGCTGTTCTCGGATACTCACTCGACTGAAAAGCCACCGAAAGCCGTCTGAATCTTCTGAATGGTTTCTAGTGCTCACTCAAAGCCTGCCCACAGGCGAATGACGCAACTGACAGGCGTGAAAAAAACTCACGCATGTGTATGAAGGTTCAAGCTTGGCTGATGCAAGCACACATGATTCAAATCCATATAGTTTTTTTTTTAAATAAAAAGGTCGGATAGTTTTCTAATAGACTTTGTATGTGTGGAAAATTATTCCGCTTTACTTTTTCCTTTCTTATTTCTGATTTTAAACCTTTATTACACTTATAAAACACAACTGTAGCATATATATTTTGAAAGTACAGGTTGTCCTGAAAAAAAGAGACATAAAACTTTTTTGTGGGATGCAGGGAAGGCTGTTAACAGGGGGTGGTGGCCAAGTGGTTAATGCGCTTGGTTTCAGTTCAGAAGGTTCCGGGTTCAAATCCCACCCCTGCCACATTTCTCCATGTAATGTGGAGTTGCGTCAGGAAGGACATCCGGCGTAAAACTTGTGCCAATTCAACATGCAGATCCACCTTGGATTTGCTGTGGCGACCCCGAGTGCAAACAAGGGAGCAGCCGAAAGGACTTGCTGTTAACAGCAACAATAAAAAATTTATACCAGGCAAGTGAACTTTCGACAAAATGCCCTCGGACCCCATAGGGTTAACCACTGAATCTGAAACATGATGGTAGATGCGTGAAACGATGTGGAATAAGTCTCTTTGCCAAAGGGTATTCCATGTGACGTCAGTGAACCTATGGCCTTGGCAGAGGTTTGCGCTCTCTGAGTGCTTCTAGTTAAATTTGCTTTAGGAGCAAAATCTGAGCCAAGGACAGTATGGGAGTTGCATTTATCATAATGCATTTGCATTGATACAGGGTAAATTACATTTAGAATTAATTTGTCTTAAAAGAGAATTACTAAGAGGACTCAACATTATTTGATGGCTTGTAGAAAGGCTCATGAGTACATCAGATATTTGAGTGATGTTGGAGGGTTTGACACACTATAAGATGGCGATCAGCATAACAAATGTGCAACAGCACAGAGGAGACAGATGCATTAGTTTAATTCACTTACATAATGGCAGAGATGCTGGCAGCACCATAACATCACAACAAATGAGCTCAGGCTTTTCCAACAATAGAAATGAATCCTTCAAGAATCTGAGCATGCTTGGCTATACAAAAAAAAAAAAAAATCAGTAATGAAGAAAAACATTATGAATGCAAGCTCGGTTAAAATCGCTCACAAATTTACAGTGACAGATTTAATTCCTCCTGAAAGCGAATGGAGACAAAAAACAAACAAAGCATGAGACCACACAATATGGATTGTTCAGTGTGCAACACACAAACAGGCAGAAAGCAATAAACTATTCTGGTATCAGTCAATTTGAGTTTGTCTGAGGTATAGCAGACGTCACAGAAAACGGGATGCCCTTGATGCTGCAATGTGATTGATTACGAGGATTCTGAAAGTAAATGTCTTGGAGTCTGAGTGCTTTGGCCATCATAAATCTGGGAACGATGCTTGGTTGTGTGCAAGGACCACCTCCTCAAATGCCTTCAAGCCTCATCCTTAGATTTATAGTAGCGGTGAATAACATTTACCCATCCAATGGCCTGATTCCTTTGACGATCAAGCGGAACATAGAAAGGACCACAGCTGAAACTCAGTTAATATTTACACATTCTGTAAGTAAATGTGATTATGGCTATTAGCTTTCTTCAGCACCACATCACTACTTTTGAGCATCCGTCATTCTTGTATTGCTACAATTCCTGTAAGATGTTTTATTTCAGCTTCACCCAGCTTGATTATACATCTGTCCTTCCTCCTATCCAGCCTTCTGTCCCCAAATTGCAAAGTAATTGGGCAGGTCCGAGTGGCAGCTGACATGCCTTTCTTGGCAGACGTGCCCAGGAAACGTGGACAGAATTGCTCCAATTGAGCAGATTCGAGTAACAGCCTTTTCACAGCCACAGATGGAGCCCTATACAGAAAACGGAAATGATACAACATTACAATGGGGGAAAACGATTTCCATTTCAGAAATGGCATCAAGCTGGGATGCAGATCAAAAGTGAACAAGTTCAGCCTCTCTTATTTGATGGAAAATCTTGTTCTCTCAGCGGGGTATGATATTTTCCCATCATTTATGTGCACTGTATGGCCAAAGCCTGTGCTCACAAAAAACAACGTTATCATTGCTAAAAAGGTCCATGTGCAATCTTATTAGAAGTCTTTCTAATTAGGATATGACATCTTTATTTCTGATCATCATTCCACAGAAAGTAATTTTGATGTGACTTTCACAATGGCTGTTCCAAAAAAACAAACAAACAAACAAACAAAAAAATCTATTTCATGGCACCAAAAAATACTTCTGTACATTTTTTGCACCTTCTATATTTTTTATTATTTCATTTGTGTATAATCAGGGACAGTGCTTGCCAACAGGCAGGGCTGGCAACTGCTTGGGGCCCAGGGCTAGTAGGGGACACCTAAGGGATGACAAAGTTAAAACTCCAGCCACTACCACCTGCCTTTTACGTAGTTTTGACAAATGCTAGCAGTGACAACCACTCATAGGGGGCACTCTACCTACCTAAGGGAACTGGTTTTAGCTTCCACTTTATTTAGTCATACTACTTTCATACTATTACTGGAGCCTTTAATGGTTAATACCCCCCCCCCCTCAAAAAAAAGGGTAACAACATGACGACTGATGAGAAAAGACATAGGGCTACACATATAACATAATGTTATACCTGGTTGGCAGGACTGTCTGTGAGTCTAGAATTTCCACTGTGTATTATTTCCAGTCTTGAAGAAGATGAAGAGACCGATTTAGTGTTGGTGCTTCGGATTCTGTTGCATGAAGAGCCAAGAAGAGTCTTTTTGTGAGAAACTTAAACATGCAAGTAATTTAATTATTTATGGTAACTACAAGAGTCATCAGGAGATGACATATGCCTCCAGTCCCCCCAAATCAGGAACAGAAAGTGTCGGGGATCACCCAAGTACACCTTTGTGCTAAATACGAATGAAATTGTTCAACTGGTTCGTAAGATATCACACTAAGAAGGATGGCAATGACACTAGACCTCATTCACAAAACGTTCTTAAGAACAAATTTGTTCCTAAGTCCTGCTAACAAAGTTTTTCACAAATATTGAGGCATTCTTGAACGTTTTCCTATCCAGGATGTGTTGTTAGGTAAGAACAAATCCTATGAACACTGAGGAGTACTCTTACACACATTTCATTGCCGACATGTTGTCACATTGGTTGTGTTGTGAAGGTCATTAAAATACGATATTGCAGTGATATCTCTGTTCATTATTATGTATGGTACCCGAGTTGCAACATATGTCCTATATCGATAGACATATATGGACTCGGTTTATCTTCAGAAGATAGAGGCACTGGAGGTATTTTAATTGAAATGTACAAAATCTTACATGGACATGAAATATTAATTTTGAAATTTTCTTTGAAATGAGAAGTTATGCTGGCCTTAGAGGCCATGAGCTGAGCATTGAGGTTGAAAGGTCTAGATTGAATATAAAGGGGAAAAAAAAATCAGCAATAGAGCTATTATGTTGCGGAGTAGTTTGCCTTGGTATGTGATTTCCTTTCCTAGTGTGGATGCTTTTAAAAGAAATTGTGATTTGTATTATAGTAACACCATTAGGTTTTAATGTATTTTTCCTTTGTTGTTATGATGACGTGTCGATATGTACAAATTTGTATTCTTGTTTACAAAATAAAATTAATTATGAATTATAATCATGCAGCATTACCTCCTCCTCTGAACTTCCACAGTTCTTTTTTTTCCTGTTGCCTGCTGCGCTGAAATTGAATTTCCTTTTGCATTTTGTTTCCTCTTTATGAAATATGCATATGGCCACGGCAATGCCGTTCCATGCCCATGTATGGACATTGATGGGCTGTTACTTTTTCTAATCATATGTTAGGCTCACCCACTGATCTCTATATAACACTGGATAGCTCATTTGCAAATATTTTTGAAGCAAACCGGCCGCCATATTACAATATTTCAATATTACAATATTTCAATTTTTCAATTTTAATTTATTTTCATGTATGTAGCGCCAAATCACAACAGAGTTGCCTCAAGGCACTTCACACAAGTAAGGTCTAACCTTACTAACCTTACCTTATATTACCACTCCAGTGTTCTGCTCCTGAACGCTCTTTTCTATAGATCTTTAACCAGGTGCATGCAATTTTATCCTTTGTGATTTTACTAACAAAATACCTTCATGTGCAGGTGTAAACTGAAAACCACTTCTCCTGTAGCTAGTTAAGTGGTGTTTTATTCTTTCAGTGCAACTATTTAAAAAAAAATCCAGTATTGCTACATTATTCATTATGAGTTTTATTATCCATCCACTTTTGTTCATGATATGGTACCAATATATACATATAAAGATAAGCTTGCTGATGATTACACAAACCTTGTATAAACTTTGATTGAAGAATCATAATATTTCGAATTGAGTATTTGTCCCAGTGAGATCTGAGGAATTGAGAGCAGAAGGGGAGAATGTGTCAAAGTAATAAAAGAAAGAAAGGAAATAAATCAAATAGCTGATCATGACAGACAAAGATTAGGAGGGATGAAGGTCACATTATCTGGAGAACAAAATAAAAATATGGGAGAACACAGACACATCTCTGCAGCCTCTCGGGCATGCACACACACACACACACACACACACACACACACACACACACACACACACACACACACACACACACACACACACACACACACACACACACACACACACACACACACACACACACAGGAACTGATCTCTCTCTCTGGCTTGACTCTAGCTCATGTTTCTCTCTCAGTACTCCTTAAGTTTTCTTCAATTCGCCTCTATTTTAGTTTGTATGGTATTTAAAGTTACTTGGTGAACAAGGTTGGGTAGGATTACTTTGAAAGAATACATGTGGATTACATGTATGTATGTACATACATTTGGATTACTTGTAATCTGATTACTTTTGGATTACATTTCAAAGTAATCCTACCAACCCTGTTGGTGAACTTGTTTTGTAATGTACACGGTGCATTTGACAAGATAGAGCTGAAAACGGCCCATGTTGTGACAGTCACTGCCTCCACTCCAGTCTTTTTTTTTCCTTTCTTTTTTAACCGTTTGCTCTTAGTTTGGCTGGTGATATAAAGTCAGATGGAAAACTTTGCTTGTAGTGAATGCAGTGCTTTTGAGAAGAATACAGTGAACAAGCCTGACATTATTTCCCTGTTTGTCATCACTGGATGTTTGCATGAATCACCAAGTTCACACAGATCATTAAAAAATAAACAGTGTTAGAACAACCTCTCTCTCTCCCTCTCACTCAGTCACACACACATGCACACAGATACACACCCAGAGACACCTTAATCAAAATTCCAAGAATGGTAGGTAGTAAAAATAAATAAATAATTGAAAACAAATCACAGTTTGATCATAATATAAAAAAGGAAAGTTTTGTTGGGTATGACAACTCTCATTCACGCATACTTAGTTCAGAATTTCCTACTACATTGAATGTCAATTCTGAGGCTGTTCTGTTATTCATACCCTTAAGAATATTCATGTTCTGAGTTTATAAAAAAACTTGTTCTGTAAAATAGTTCCTTTACTATTGTGATCAAACACATTGAATCTCAATTCTGAGGTTGTTCTGTAAATATTCATTCATACACTTAAGAATATTCATGTTCTGAGTTCATTAAAACTTGTTCTGTAAACAGTTCTCTTACTTTTGTGATCAAACTCACTGATTTGAATCAGAATTTTGAGGCTGTTCTGTAAATAGTTCCTTTACTATTGTGATCAAAAACACTGGATCTCAATTGTGAGGCTGCTCTATATTCATTCATACACTTAAGAAAATGCATGTTCTGAGTTCATAAAAAACTTGTTCTGTAAATAGTTCACTTATTTTATGATCACAATCATTGATTTGAATCTCAATTTTGAGGCTGTTCTGTAAATAGATTTCAAATAAACAATAAATATAGTAACTTTTCTGGATGCCCCCTGCACGCCCTGGATAGATGATCCGTGCATGTCCCATCGGGAGGAGGCCCCGGGGAAGACCCAGGACACACTGGAGGAACTACATCTCTTGACTGGCTTGGAATCCGCCTTGGGGTTCCCCCGGAGGAGCTGGGGGAGGTGTGTGTGGATCGGGAGGTCTGGGCGGCTTTGCTTGAGCTGCTGCCCCCGCAACCCGACCTAGGATAAAGCGGAAGAAAATGGATGGATGGATGGATGGATGGATGAATGGAGTTGGTCAACTGGTTCTTAATTATACTGGGCTAAGAATGGAAAATTGATAGATGGACAGATGGACAGACGGATATGCTGATCACTATGCCCCCCTCTCCCCATATTTCATACTGGGGGGATAAAAAGTAACATGTAACTGTAATTCAGTTAAGTAATGCATAGGTTATAAGTATATGAGCAAATAATAATAACTGGGTAACTCTACAATATACAAAATAATTATTTTTTTGAGTTCAATGGTACAAATATTTCATATTTAAAATAGATCCTTGTCAATGGACATTTTATTAATTCATAAACAACAGAAAAGGGACTTACATTTTGGCATTCCACTGCTCCTAAAGTCCAAATTATGAAGTGTAGTCCAGTGATGCTGTGCACTTACTTCAGACTTCCATAAAAAAGAAAAAAAAATACTTTGTGTAGTTCCTCAGTCCAGCCAAAAATCACATCAGCTTTTCATGTGAACAGCTCTTCATGCATCCAGATGGCTTACAGCGGAGTGGATTGTGTATGTATGTTACAAGAATTAGCAGTGTCAGTTAGCGCAATCAAATCATTGTGTCATTGTCCCCCGCGCGTGCACACACTCGCGCAACAGGGTCTGCGCTTTTGCGTATGCACACTACCAAAAAAAGACTGTGCAGTGAAAAAAAAAATCACATCAATTAGTCAAGTTTTGTTTTGTGTGTGTGTGTGTGTGTGTGTGTGTGTGTTACCAGAATTAGCAGTGTCAGTTAGCTCATCATCAACTCATGTCTCGGTAGTCGTTGTCTTCCGTGCACGCTCGCACACATGCAACCTGGTCAGCGCTTGTGCGTGCGTGTACTATAATAAAAAGACCGTGTGGATTTGTTTTGTGTGTGCGTGCGTGCGCGTGTCATGTGTGTGCGCGCACACGCCCGTGCATGGGTGCGCCTGCATGTTTGTGCACGAGTACGTGTGGCCGTGCATACATGCACACACACAAGCACGCGTGTGTGCGTGTGTGTGCAGAGTGCAATGGCACCAAATTTGCACTCTAAATGGAACCAAGGCACACTATAAATGCTATGCAACACAAATGGGATGAAGTACGAGAGCTGTCCATAAAGTATAGGTCCTTTTTATTTTTTTCAAAAACTATATGGATTTCATTCATATGTTTTTACGTCAGTCATGCTTGAACCCTCGTGCGCATGCGTGAGTTTTTCCATGCCTGTCGGTGACGTCATTCGCCTGTGAGCACTCCTTGTGGGAGGAGTCGTCCAGCCCCTCGTCGGAATTCCTTTGTCTGAGAAGTTGCTGAGAGACTGGCGCTTTGTTTGATCAAATTTTTTTCTAAACCTGTGAGACACATCGAAGTGGACATGGTTCGAAAAATTAAGCTGGTTTTCAGTGAAAATTTTAACGGCTGATGAGAGATTTTGAGGTGATACTGTCGCTTTAAGGACTTCCCACGGTGCGAGACGTCGCTCAGTGCTCTCAGGCAGCGTCATCAGCCTGTTTCAAGCTGAAAACCTCCACATTTCAGGCTCTATTGATCCAGGACGTCGTGAGAGAACAGAGAAGTTTCAGAAGAAGTCGGTTTCAGCATTTTATCCGGATATTCCACTGTTAAAGGAGATTTTTTTAATGAAAGACGTGCGGACGGGTCCGTGCGTCGGGACGCAGCCGGCGCGGTGCGGCGGCACAGGAAAAACACCTCCGTGTTGATAACCATTTGTAAAATCCAGGCGGCTTTTGATGGCTTTCAGTGGAGTGAGTATATGAGAAATTGTTTAACAGCTGGACATGTTCCAACTTGTCCTTAAGGCTTCCAACAGAGGTGTTTTTCCTGTGGCAGAGCATCGCGGCGGCTGCGAGTGACTGTTCGAGTGAATTTTGAAGGTAGGATCAAGAACAAACAAATTAGGATCAATCCGTGATCATCATTTCTTTGATGCATCGCCACATCCACCACACCAAGGAACCACTGGTCGTCCTGTCGTCAATGCTTTAATCCTGATTCTTTTGAATCTGATTAAATTATCAGAGTAAGACTGACAAACACACAAACAAATACCAACAAAAACATAACATCCTTAAAAAAGGTTCAAACGTCAAAGATCAGTGATTACACTCAAATATGAGTGACCAGAATCAAAGGTCAGTAACTACGATCACTCCTATAAATCAATCGTGATTGATCAAAAAGGGTGATCAGGATGAAAGACCAGTGATCAGAATCATTTAAGAGTGACCTTGATCAAAAATCAGGCATTAGGATCAAACAGAATCAAAGATCAGTGATCAAAGTGGGGTGATCAGGATCAAATGCAGGCATCAAAGATAAGCAATCAGAAATAGTCAGTAATAAGGATCAGGATCAATGGTCAACAATCAGATCACAGAGTCTTACATACACAATCAAAGGAATCATGCCAATGAAAAAGATAAAATGAAGATATCAGCAGAGATATGAACAGAGGAGTGTTTGACTTTGACAGAGGTGTAGGCGTCTCTGAGTCTTCTGAATAATTTATGAATGAAAGCTAATATGACAGCCTTAAACACATTAGGAGATCATCAAGAAGACATTCTGTATGATGGTCTGCGGGTTTTTTCATCTGTGACCATATTGACCTGTTGGAGTAATTTGTAGGGGATCACTAAACCTTCTTGTTTACATGTGACATCATTCAGTCACGTGGTGGAGCTGATGCAACTTGCTTGTGTATGGAGAATGCAGTTTGGTTTTTCTGCAACTGGCTCTAATTGGCCTGTCTCTCAAATATCCAGAGAGTCTTTTGTTTTTTAAACCCTCTACAGCTTGAAATTGCTTTTCATTTTTTAATTATTATTAATTTTATAAAAGCATAAATAAAACAAAATGGTTGCTATCATTGTGTGGCCTTAATGACCAAGGTGAATGTGAAGGTTTTACCACTTTGGAGTCAAAAATAAGTACGTTGTTAAATTTTACGGTGCACATTCAGCACAGTTACTTCTCAGTCTAAGGACCCGATTTGCAGGCTGCCCATGCTACCTGTGTCAAAGTCATTCTATTTTCCTCCTCTCCACACTTTCCATGGGTTTTCATTTATGCAAATGCCATTGCCTTTAAGGTTAATTACAAAAGTGGTGAGTACTCACCATCCTCCCTATAAATTATGTGGGAGCACTCAGTTTTAGTGCCTGTGCCTCTTACCTCAAACTATTTTTTTATTTTACTCTACTATGAAAATGACTTCTTTTAGCCAGCCTCTTTGAGATGACTCTTCTCCAGACTGTCAGCAATGGGCACAAAGACCTTTTGTTAAAAGAAGCTCCACATAACACACACACACACACAATTAACACAGAGAACGCAAACCACACATGGCACAGGAGCAGAATCCTGCAGGATTCCTCTTTAAACAGATGCGTTTGGTACCATGTCTTTGCAGATAAGCCAGCGGTGAATTATTGCTGAGCACAGAGAGAAAGTGCATGTTGAATGGCATTTAAAGGGTTTTGAAGGCGCTTCCTGGGGGATTCCAGATATAAACTACTGTGGATTTCAGGGCAACATTTAAATCACATCAGAGTGTTCTCTCAAAGGTGTTTACTGGATAATTTATGAAAGTCTGTCTTGCTTTACATTTCACTTAAGATGAGGAAAAGTCAGAACTCTTCCCAGTCTGCCACTGAGAAGCAAGCTGGTTGAAGCCTTCCCTTAAGTCTACCCTCCAGGTATATGATAGACACTGTAGCTTAAATGTTAAAACCTTATCATGAATTTCAAACATGCCTATGATTTTTTTTTTTTTTTTTGGGGGGGGGGGGGGGGGGGGTTGTTGAAGCAGAAATGGAATAAAGCATTCAGAACATTCATTAGTATGCAACTAAAGTGCCCATAAGACCTTGGCCCACATTAGCGTAGGTTTGTCAACATCTAGTGGACAATGTTCTTTTTCAAGACTTTTTTTACTTTTTTACCTTTTTACTTTTTTTTACTTTTTTACTGTGCTCCAACGCCTAAGGAAGACCTCTAACGGTCGAAACATCGCGACGGAGCACTTTTATCTGCTAACTTTCATCAGCGTTGGCAAGCTAACTAGCTTGCTAACGCTTTCGTTTTTTATTTATTTATTTTTTTTTATTTTTCTCTTTTGGCGCTGTTGTCGTGTGTTGCCTGTGCTGCTTCATGGCCTGTTTGGTGCCTTGATTGGGGCACTCCTTCTGCTGAATCACCTTTAAATTATTTACACATTATTCACTTTGTGTGTTTTTAGGAATCCGCTAGGTTGCGTAGCTACTAGCTCTTAGCCGATTTAGCATGGCGGCTTCTCCTGTCTCTCCCGCACTTTTCTGCTCTGGGTGTGAAATGTTTAGTTATTCCTCGGCCTCCTTTAGCAGTAACGGTACTTGTAATAAGTGTAGCTTATTCGTAGCTTTGGAGGCCAGGCTGGGCGAATTGGAGACTCGGCTCCGCACCGTGGAAAATTCTACAGCTAGCCTGGCCCCTGTAGTCGGTGCGGACCAAGGTAGCTTAGCCGCCGCTAGTTCCCCCCTGGCAGATCCCGGGCAGTCGGGAAAGCAGGCTGACTGGGTGACTGTGAGGAGGAAGCGTAGCTCTAAACAGAAGCCCCGTGTACACCGTCAACCCGTTCACATCTCTAACTGTTTTTCCCCACTCGACGATACACTCGCCGAGGATCAAACTCTGGTTATTGGCGACTCTGTTTTGAGAAATGTGAAGTTAGCGACACCAGCAACCATTGTCAATTGTCTTCCGGGGGCCAGAGCAGGCGACATCGAAGGACATTTGAAATTGCTGGCTAAGGCTAAGCGTAAATTTGGTAAGATTGTAATTCACGTCGGCAGTAATGACACTCGGTTACGCCAATCGGAGGTCACTAAAATTAACATTAAATCGGTGTGTAACTTTGCAAAAACAATGTCGGACTCTGTTGTTTTCTCTGGGCCCCTCCCCAATCGGACCGGGAGTGACATGTTTAGCCGCATGTTCTCCTTGAATTGCTGGCTGTCTGAGTGGTGTCCAAAAAATGAGGTGGGCTTCATTGATAATTGGCAAAGCTTCTGGGGAAAACCTGGTCTTGTTAGGAGAGACGGCATCCATCCCACTTTAGATGGAGCAGTTCTCATTTCTAGAAATCTGGCCAATTTTCTTGGATCCTCCAAACTGTGACTGTCCAGCGTTGGGACCAGGAGGCAGAGCTGTGGTCTTATACACCTCTCTGCAGCTTCTCTCCCCCTGCCATCCCCTCATTACCCCATCCCCGTAGAGACGGTGCCTGCTCCCAGACCACCAATAACTAGCAAAAATCTATTTAAGCATAAAAATTCAAAAAGAAAAAATAATATAGCACCTTCAATTGCACCACAGACTAAAACAGTTAAATGTGGTCTATTAAACATTAGGTCTCTCTCTTCTAAGTCCCTGTTGGTAAATGATATAATAATTGATCAACGTATTGATTTATTCTGCCTAACAGAAACCTGGTTACAGCAGGATGAATATGTTAGTTTAAATGAGTCAACACCCCCGAGTCACACTAACTGTCAGAATGCTCGTAGCACGGGCCGTGGCGGAGGATTAGCAGCAATCTTCCATTCCAGCTTATTAATTAATCAAAAACCTAGACAGAGCTTTAATTCATTTGAAAGCTTGTCTCTTAGTCTTGTCCATCCAAATTGGAAGTCCCAAAAACCAGTTTTATTTGTTATTATCTATCGTCCACCTGGTCGTTACTGTGAGTTTCTCTGTGAATTTTCAGACCTTTTGTCTGACTTAGTGCTTAGCTCAGATAAGATAATTATAGTGGGAGATTTTAATATCCACACAGATGCTGAGAATGACAGCCTCAACACTGCATTTAATCTATTATTAGACTCTATCGGCTTTGCTCAAAAAGTAAATGAGTCCACCCACCACTTTAATCATATCTTAGATCTTGTTCTGACTTATGGTATGGAAATAGAAGATTTAACAGTATTCCCTGAAAACTCCCTTCTGTCTGATCATTTTTTAATAACATTTACATTTACCCTGATGGACTACCCTGCAGTGGGGAATAAGTTTCATTACACTAGAAGTCTTTCAGAAAGCGCTGTAACTAGGTTTAAGGATATGATTCCTTCGTTATGTTCTCTAATCTGTCTGAGTTATTTTCATTGGTTGCTTCGTCCAAACCATCGGCATGTTTATTGGACCCCATTCCTGCCAGGCTGCTCAAGGAAGTCCTACCATTATTTAATGCTTCAATCTTAAATATGATCAATCTATCTTTGTTAGTTGGTTATGTACCACAGGCCTTTAAGGTGGCAGTAATTAAACCATTACTTAAAAAGCCATCACTTGACCCAGCTTTCTTAGCTAATTATAGGCCAATCTCCAACCTTCCTTTTCTCTCAAAAATTCTTGAAAGGGTAGTTGTAAAACAGCTAACTGATCATCTGCAGAGGAATGGTCTATTTGAAGAGTTTCAGTCAGGGTTTAGAATTCATCATAGTACAGAAACAGCATTAGTGAAGGTTACAAATGATCTTCTTATGGCTTCGGACAGTGGACTTATCTCTGTGCTTGTTCTGTTGGACCTCAGTGCTGCTTTTGATACTGTTGACCATAAAATTTTATTACAGAGATTAGAGCATGTCATAGGTATTAAAGGCACTGCGCTGCGGTGGTTTGAATCATATTTGTCTAATAGATTACAGTTTGTTCATGTAAATGGGGAATCTTCTTCACAGACTAAAGTTAATTGTGGAGTTCCACAAGGTTCTGTGCTAGGACCAATTTTATTCACTTTATACATGCTTCCCTTAGGCAGTATTATTAGACGGTATTGCTTAAATTTTCATTGTTACGCAGATGATACCCAGCTTTATCTATCCATGAAGCCAGAGGATAGACACCAATTAGCTAAACTGCAGGATTGTCTTACAAACATAAAGACATGGATGACCTCTAATTTCCTGCTTTTAAACTCAGATAAAACTGAAGTTATTGTACTTGGCCCCACAAATCTTAGAAGCATGGTGTCTAACCAGATCGTTACTCTGGATGGCATTTCCCTGATCTCTAGTAATACTGTGAGAAATCTTGGAGTCATTTTTGATCAGGATATGTCATTCAAAGCGCATATTAAACAAATATGTAGGACTGCCTTTTTGCATTTACGCAATATCTCTAAAATCAGAAAGGTCTTGTCTCAGAGTGATGCTGAAAAACTAATTCATGCATTTATTTCCTCTAGGCTGGACTATTGTAATTCATTATTATCAGGTTGTCCTAAAAGTTCCCTAAAAAGCCTTCAGTTGGTTCAGAATGCTGCAGCTAGAGTACTGACGGGGACTAGCAGGAGAGAGCATATCTCACCCGTGTTGGCCTCTCTTCATTGGCTTCCTGTTAATTCTAGAATAGAATTTAAAATTCTTCTTCTTACTTATAAGGTTTTGAATAATCAGGTCCCATCTTATCTTAGGGACCTCGTAGTACCATATTACCCCATTAGAGCGCTTCGCTCTCAGACTGCGGGCTTACTTGTAGTTCCTAGGGTTTGTAAGAGTAGAATGGGAGGCAGAGCCTTCAGCTTTCAGGCTCCTCTCCTGTGGAACCAGCTCCCAATTCAGATCAGGGAGACAGATACCCTCTCTACTTTTAAGATCAGGCTTAAAACTTTCCTTTTCGCTAAGGCTTATAGTTAGGGCTGGATCGGGTGACCCTGGACCATCCCTTGGTTATGCTGCTTTAGACGTGGATTGTGGGGGGGTTCCCATGATGCACTGTTTCTTTCTCTTTTTGCTCCGTATGCATCACTCTGCATTTAATCATTAGTGATCGATTTCTGCCCCCCTTCACGGCATGTCTTTTTCCTGGTTTTTTCCCTCAGCCCCAACCAGTCTCAGCAGAAGACTGCCCCTCCCTGAGCCTGGTTCTGCTGGAGGTTTCTTCCTGTTAAAAGGGAGTTTTTCCTTCCCACTGTTGCCAAGTGCTTGCTCATAGGGGGTCGTTTTGACCGTTGGGGTTTTTCATAATTATTGTATGGCCTTGCCTTACAATATGGAGCGCCTTGGGGCAACTGTTTGTTGTGATTTGGCGCTATAGAAGAAAAAAGTTGATTGACTGAGTTGAGTTGATTGAATGTGAGATTTCAAGGCTTCTGGGTCATTTCCTAGTTGAAACCCAAAATTCATTAAAAAAAAAAAAAAAAAAGCATTTACAAATGTGAGAAATGCATGATTATTTATTCATTTATTTATTTATTGGCAGGCTGAGCTTTGACCTCCCAGGATATATTAAAAATAAAAGTGATTTTTAGAGTTGTACAGTTTTGGAGTTTTAAGATGTGGACAGTCTTTTTCCCGTATGGACAGATGGAAGGATAGATGGGACAACAGCAATTTCTCTTGACAAGCATAACTTACAGTTGTGATCAAGTAATGAATGTTTATGAGTCCAGTGGAAAGAATATTTGAAAAGCCACGTTGAATAGAAAATTGCACCTCTCAACAAATGAGACTATTCTTTCCAATGTATGAATGGAAAACATTCATAAACTTTTTTTTATACATATATTGGGGAAACCAGGACATGGTGAATCACGGGGCACAGTGAATCAGTAGCTATAGCTGCCAAACTACATATATATTTGCAGCAGTTATGCCATATTTTTGTACATAAAGACACCAGCCTTATAAATTAGTCTTTTGTTTTTGGATACATTAAGGGTAAAATTAAGTGGCAAGTGAAGTCAGTTTTTCCTATCAGATGTAAATTTTGTGGATGTCACTGTCTTTGAATTTATTTCTCACAACAGAGGCAAGGCGATCCAAAAAATTATTAGTTAGAAGACTACCCTGTCCAACTGATGAGCATGTGTTATGTCTTCTCCAGACTATCAGCTATTTGATAACATGACTCATGTGTGTCACATACACCTGGGGCACAGTGAAGTAGTCTAGAAAGTGATTTACTAAGCCCCAGTATCAAGTGGATGACAAATATTACTTGTTTACTTTTCCATGAATTATTTCTATAATTTGTGTATATAAACAACTGTTTTCACCTTTGAACAGAAATTATGACAGTCATAATAGTTTCTAAAGGACTTATATCACAGTATAAAGACACTCACACATTACATAGCTGGTTGGCTGGATTATACAACCCCTGGCAAAAATTATGGAATCACCGGCCTCGGAGGATGTTCATTCAGTTGTTTAATTTTGTGGAAAAAAAAAAGCAGATCACAGACATGACACAAAACTAAAGTCATTTCAAATGGCAACTTTCTGGCTTTAAGAAACACTATAAGAAATCAAGAAAAAAACATTGTGACAGTCAGTAACGGTTACTTTTTTAGACCAAGCAGAGGAAAAAAATATGGAATCCCTCAATTCTGAGGAATAAATTATGGAATCACCCTGTAAATTTCCATCCCCCAAACTAAAACCTGCATCAAATCAGATCTGCTCGTTGACATTGACCCTATGCCATGACATTGATCCTATGTGTCTTTTTGCAAGGAACGTTTTCACAGTTTTTGCTCTATGGCAAGATGCATTATCATCTTGAAAAATGATTTCATCATCCCCAAACATCCTTTCAATTGTCCAAAATATCAACGTAAACTTGTGCATTTATTGATGATGTAATGACAGCCATCTCCCCAGTGCCTTTACCTGACATGCAGCCCCATATCATCAATGACTGTGGAAATTTACATGTTCTCTTCAGGCAATCATCTTTATAAATCTCATTGGAACGGCACCAAACAAAAGTTCCAGCATCATCACCTTGCCCAATGCAGATTTGAGATTCATCACTGAATATCACTTTCATCCAGTCATCCACAGTCCACGATTGCTTTTCCTTAGCCCATTGTAACCTTGTTCATTCTGTTTAGGTGTTAATGATGGCTTTCGTTTAGCTTTTCTGTATGTAAATCCCATTTCCTTTAGGTGGTTTCTTACAGTTCAGTCATAGACGTTGACTCCAGTTTCCTCCCATTCGTTCCTCATTTGTTTTGTTGTGCATTTTTGGATTTTTGAGACATATTGCTTTAAGTTTTCTGTCTTGACACTTTGATGTCTTCCTTGGTCTACCAGTATGTTTGCCTTTAACAACCTTCCCATGTTTTTTGTATTTGGTCCTGAGTTTAGACACAGCTGACTGTGAACAACTAACATCTTTTGCAACATTGCATGATGATTTACTCTCTTTTAAGAGTTTGATAATACTCTCCTTTGTTTCAACTGACATCTCTCGTGTTGGAGCCATGATTCATGTCAGTCCACTTGGTGCAACAGCTCTCCAAGGTGTGATCACTCCTTTTTAGATGCAGACTAATGAGCAGATCTGATATGATGCAGGTGTTAGTTTTGGGAATGAAAATTTACAGGGTGATTCCATAATTTTTTCCTCAGAATTGAGTGATTCCATATTTTTTGCCAGGGGTTGTAGTTTGTAAACGCATCAGCATATATTTAATAATTTTGAAGAAATCTTTATAATCATGTGTTTTTTCATTATATTCTAAGTTGATTCACTGTGCCCCATGAATTAATGTCCGGGGCACAGTGAATAAAAGATTTCAAGATCGATTTTAAAACACCTGTAAATTATAATTGGGGAGACATAAATAACTAAAAGCACTCAGAGAGTGCAAACCTCTGCCAAGGCCATGGGGTCACTGACGCCATAACATCTACACGCCGTGGAATCATTGAACCTAAAAAAGTCTAACAATGATGTTTGCTCAGTAGTAAAAAAAGTTTCATCTGCTGTGACTGGATAGCATGTATCCTTAGCGCTTGGCATTACAGTTTATTGCAACTTGTACCTTTCCCAGAAGCTACTGTCATCTGAGCGCTGATATTGATATTGCATGTGCTTATAGACAAAAACAAATAAGAGACAAAATTCAATTTATTATTCAACTAAACTGCAAATATATGAATTGTTTTAACATTTATGAAACACTTCTCTAAATAAATAACAGTAAATTCTGAAATAGAACTATTTTTTAAGTGTTGCATGGTCTACACAAGGCCATAGGGTCACTGACCCTAAAGAGATTCCCAGAATTAGCAGCAAATGAGTTTGAAGTGGACATGCAAAATGAAGACCAACATGATGAAAACACAGCTCCAAACAGCCATATAATAAATTTATTATTAACCTCACTTGCTAGATCTGTACGGGAATCAGACCTTGGTCTTTTTTGTACAGACCTTGCACTGTGTTAATAATCCTTTAATATTCAAGCGATCAATCAAATGAGAAGGATATATTTAGGTGTTATATAATGTACAATTTTTAATTAATGTGCTTTCATGAGCTTAGAATAAGCCCTCCCTATCTAAATGGAATTCAGCCCCATCATGGAGGCCACCATGTTGACGCAGTAACCCAAAAGGAACATCACCATTTTACACCGCTGGAAAGCTGAAGAGAAACCAGAGGTTGCTCCACCATACACTGTCTACTGGTTGCTATTGCAGACTAGCAAGTTTGAGAACCCACCTTTTTTTTAAATGAAGGTTAATACATAGTCTGTATCACAAGAGAATGAACCATTTTCTCATCGCCGAAGAGAAAATGCGAAGGGAAGCACAATTTTCACCAGATAGCATAATGAAGTCTGCAACCTCACCACTAGATGACACTAAATCCTCCACATTGTAGCTTTTTATGACTTGGACAGGTTAGCATGACACTATTTAATGCACTAACAGTCAAGCCATATATCTCTCTCCTCTCTAAGAGAATATTAGTGTGCAGCTGGTCCATACCTGCAGTGTTCCTCACTTGGAGATTGTGATTATTAGCGGGATTACGAGCTCCCGCAGAGGATTTGCTCCACCTTTAACTCAGCATCCATGGCATATGAAATGCCACACAGACTGCTCTTATTCACCATTTCTCGTAATACCCAGCATTAGCGTGACGCATGTGTCGTGCCTCTGCATTTAAAACAGCGGATTGCTTTGTGATCACAGATGGTAATTAAGCGACGGCCTGCAGATTAATGATGTTGCAGTCATGAGTGATTCTTATCAATGCCTTTTTTTTTTTTTAACAAATAAAATGAATCACATCATACTTGGACAACAAGTTCTCCAATCTACACACCAACAGAGGTAGTTACTTCATACTCTCAAATACGACCCACATGCATATTTTGTAAATGTTATTTGAGAAATAAATAAAAACATACCTCTTATCTATACCTTTCGACCTGTCTAATCTGATCATTCCGGTCCCCAAGCGATCTAAAATCAGCTCACTTTAATGATTACAGCCCAGTTGCCTTAAAAAAATTGTCTCAAAGTGCATAGAGAGACTTGTCCTGGGGCAACTCTCCCACCTACCTTAGACAACACCAGTACGCCTACAGGGCAAACAGATTCACAGAGGATGCCTTTAATACTGTGCTCCACATTGCAATGTCCCACCTGTAGCAGAAATGGATGTATGTGAGACTGTTTATTTTAGCTCTGCATTTAATACAGTTGTCCCCAGGATATTACTCGGGAAGCTACAGGATATGTGAGCCTCTGGATTAAGGACTTTTTGACCAACCCTTCACATACTGTGAGACTTGGTCCGGAGCACCACAAGGGTTTGTGCTGAGCTCTGCTCTATACTCCCTCTACACCTCTGACTGCACACCCACTACCCACAAACACCATCAAGTTCACAGGTGACAATTTTCATGGGTCTCCTCTTGAATGGTGATGAGATCACCTACAGGTGTGAAGTGTGCCTGTCCTTAAACATCAAAAAGACAAAAGAGCTCACCCTGGACTTAAGGTGGAAACAGGAGGTGCGTTTGCCACTCAGGATAGGGGACCAGAAGGTGGAGCAGGTGACCAGCTTCAAGTTTTGGGGGGCCCACATCAGCAGTGAGGTAAAATGGAGTATAAACACTACTGCAGTTGTGAAGAAGGACCAGCAAAGACTACAAGTACAAGTCCTCGGGACACTAAGGACCAACTACATCTCTGCCAGCTTGCTGAAGACTTTTTAATCACTGCTCAGTACTGACCTACTCTATCCTGCCATGGCTTGGAAACTGTTCAGAAGCAGACAGGGCAGCTCTCCAGAGGGTGGTCAACACAGAACAAAAAGATCATTGGACTCTTCCCACCGAAAGACATCTACATGTCATGCTTGCAGAATTATCAGAGACAATACTGATCCTGCTCGTGACTTGATCCCAGAAAAGTTCTGGAAGATGAGTAAATAAGGACCTTTTCCATCATGTCTTCACATTGTGACCCTCTGGAAGATGCTACATGGCCCAGAAATGTCGCACCACAAGACTGAGGAACAGCTTTTACTCCTCGGCAGTTTGAAAACTCAGCTGTCGGCCTCTATCCCACTGCCCCACTTCCACTAAAGCAAACCTGAAATGCCCTTTTAATATTTTTAATTATAGTTTTCTACATTATTATTTATTCATTAATACCAATCAACTTGTGATGAAAGGAGAGCTGTTTGATGATAAAGGCATTTTATTCTATTCTGAGTGCGACAGATGACTACTTAATTCACTTCCATCAGCATGCTTTATGATGTAATTTAAGTGCTGCAGTTTATTTATTCAAAAAATAAACTAGAAACAGAAGCACATCCTTAATTTTTTATGAAATCAGCTGTGTGTTAAAGAACATGAAAGTTTGTGAAGCTATCCTTTTGATAGTCCACACTGAAAACTTCCCCTCCCAAATCATCTTTACTTGCACTCACTGTTCCATTTTCAATTATCCCAGATCTTTAGTGCTGGGATGCTTTTTACCAATAACAGTGATTGAAAACTTCCCTTCCCTGGCGTTAGGACTTGAGTGTGGGTATTACAACAATAGTACATAAAGAGGACCTGGGAGGAAGAGACATTGCACACTTAATGGTGGCAGCATGGTGGCTTAGTGGTTAGCACTGTTACATCACAGCAAGAAAGTCATGGGACTGATTCCCACCTGTGGTTATTCTGTGTGGAGTTTGCATGTTTCCCCATGTCTGTATGGGTTCTCTCCCGGTGCTCCGGTTTCCTCCCACATCCAAAGATATGTAGGTTAGGTGGATTGTAAATTTTAAATTGTCCATAGGTGTGCTTGCGGCTGTTTGTCTGTCTATACGTGTGTGACCCTGCAACAGACTGGGGTCCTGTCCAGGGTGTACCCCGCCCCACAGCCTATGATTTCTGGGATAGGATCCAGCCCCCTGCAACCCTTAATTGGAGTAGGCAGTTGAAGATGAGTGAGTGAGTAAATCAATGGCATACACAACCAAACACTTAACATATGTATTACTGACTACTCACTCATAAATGTATAAGCAAAGTGGCAAACCTCACAGAAACATGTTATAGTCAGACATCTAATGTGGAACATTACTTACTCATAAAATGCACTCACGAAAATGTTTTGGATGTTTATCCCTTCATTAATATAGCAGTAGAAGAAGAAAATTTTCAGATTCCAAATGTTAATTTTCATGTATCTTAAAATAGTCAGTTTTCTTTATTCTAATACATCCTTTAACCCTCTGGGGCCAACGCCGTCGTATACGATGACTAAGACCAAGCTTTACTAAATTATAAATAACTTTTGAATGATATGAGATAGAAACTTAGTTTTTTTCTGAAAAGTTAACTCTGCGGACTTTCAAGCCAGCCATCAGCCATCTTTGTACTCCTCATAGAAGCTGTGTGATGACGTGTGCAATGTGAGTGTCCAATCGGAATTAGTTAACCGTCACATGGTTTTCCAAAATCCAATCGTAGGACAGATTTACCTCACGTGAAAAGCCAAAGATCGTTTTCAGGAGTGATATGTTACGAGTTGGCTCGTTTGAATAGCCCCCTGGGTGCTCCAATGAATACATACTATTAGTACATACTCAGTGCACCCTGCGCCATTATGCACAGTGATCACTGAAAGCAGACGGAGCAGACGGCGAGCCTCTGATGACAGTCTCACGTGAATAAATGAATGAGTGGATGAATGAATGAATTTATTTGGCACACAAACTCAACAGAAACAAAAAACTGATACACAAGACAATTCCACAGTGACGTGTGACCAAAAGGGGGTGAGCAGAAGCAAAGCTTATAAACGCCCACCCCTTATATACATACAAACATACATATATACTCATTACCAACCCCCAGAGCAAGCACACAGGCGACAGTGGTAAGGAAAAACTCCCTCCGATGTATTGAGGAAGAAACCTCAAGCAGACCAGACTCTAAGGGGTGACCCTCTGCTTGGGCCATGCTACAAACACATTTAACAACACAAACTCAAGTCCCGTCATCATAAACATCTCTAGTGTAGATACATACATATACGAGGGCTGTCAATAAAGTAACGGTCCTTTTTATTTTTTTCAAAAACTATATGGATTTCATTCATATGTTTTTAAGTCAGACATGCTTGAACCCTCGTGCGCATGCGTGAGTTTTTCCACGCCTGTCGGTGACGTCATTCGCCTGTGAGCACTCCTTGTGGGAGGAGTCGTCCAGCCCCTCGTCGGAATTCCTTTGTCTGAGAAGTTGCTGAGAGACTGGCGCGTTGTTTGATCAAAATTTTTTTCTAAACCTGTGAGACACATCGAAGTGGACACGGTTCGAAAAATTAAGCTGGTTTTCAGTGAAAATTTTAACGGCTGATGAGAGATTTTGAGGTGATACTGTCGCTTTAAGGACTTCCCACAGTGGGAGACGTCGCTCAGCGCTCTCAGGCGGCGTGATCAGCCTGTTCAAGCTGAAAACCTCCACATTTCAGGCTCTATTGATCCAGGACGTCGTGAGAGAACAGAGAAGTTTCAGAAGAAGTCGGTTTCAGCATTTTATCCGGATAGTCCACTGTTAAAGGAGATTTTTTTAATGAAAGACGTGCGGACGGATCCGCGCGTCGGAACGCAGCCGAAGCGGTGCGGCGGCACAGGAAAAACACCTCCGTGTTGATAACCATTTGTAAAATCCAGGCGGCTTTTGATGGCTTTCAGTGGAGTGAGTATATGCGAAATTGTTTAACAGGCAGGACATGTTCCAACTTGTCCTTAAGGCTTTCAACAGAGGTGTTTTTCCTGTGGCGGAGCGTCGCGTCGGCTGCGTCCCGACGCGCGGACCCGTCCGCACGTCTTTCATTAAAAAAATCTCCTTTAACAGTGGAATATCCGGATAAAATGCTGAAACCGACTTCTTCTGAAACTTCTCTGTTCTCTCACGACGTCCTGGATCAATAGAACCTGAAATGTGGAGGTTTTCAGCTTGAACAGGCTGATGACGGCGGCTGAGAGCGCTGAGCGACGTCTCGCATCGTGGGAAGTCCTTAAAGCGACAGAATCACCTCAAAATCTCTCATCAGCCATTAAAATTTTCACTGAAAACCAGCTTAATTTTTCAAACCGTGTCCACTTCGATGTGTCTCACAGGTTTAGAAAAAATTTTGATCAAACAAAGCGCCAGTCTCTCAGCAACTTCTCAGACAAAGGAATTCCGACGAGGGGCTGGACGACTCCTCCCACAAGGAGTGCTCACAGGCGAATGACGTCACCGACAGGCGTGGAAAAACTCACGCATGCGCACGAGGGTTCAAGCATGTCTGACGTAAAAACATATGAATGAAATCCATATAGTTTTTGAAAAAAATAAAAAGGACCGTAACTTTATTGACAGCCCTCGTATACACATACCTACATACATATGCAATGCGTGTAATTTTATACTACATACAACCCCTGGCAAAAATGATGGAATCACCGGCCTTGGAGGATGTTCATTCAGTTGTTTAATTTTGTAGAAAAAAAGCAGATCACAGACAAGACACAAAACTAAAGTCATTTCAAATGGCAACTTTCTGGCTTTAAAAAACACTATAAGAAATCAAGAAAAAAGATTGTGGCAGTCAGTAATGGTTACTTTTTTAGACCAAGCAGAGGAAAAAAATATGGAATCACTCAATTCTGAGGAAAAAATTATGGAATCACCCTGTAAATTTTCATCCTCAAAACTAACACCTGCATCAAATCAGATCTGCTCGTTGACATTGACCCTGTGTGACATTGACCCTACGTGTCTTCTTGCAAGGAATGTTTTCGCAGTTTTTGCTCTATGGCAAGATGCATTATCATCTTGAAAAATGATTTCATCATCCCCAAACATCCTTTCAATTGTCCAAAATATCAACGTAAACTTGTGCATTTATTGATGATGTAATGACAGCCATCTCCCCAGTGCCTTTACCTGACATGCAACCCCATATCATCAATGACTGTGGAAATTTACATGTTCTCTTCAGGCAGTCATCTTTATAAATCTCATTGGAACGGCACCAAACAAAAGTTCCAGCATCATCACCTTGCCCAATGCAGATTTGAGATTCATCACTGAATATGACTTTCATCCAGTCATCCACAGTCCACGATTGCTTTTCCTTAGCCCATTGTAACCTTGTTTTTTTTCTGTTTAGGTCTTAATGATGGCTTTCGTTTAGCTTTTCTGTATGTAAATCCCATTTCCATAAGGCGGTTTCTTACAGTTCAGTCACAGACATTGACTCCAGTTTCCTCCCATTCGTTCCTCATTTGTTTTGTTGTGCATTTTTTGATTTTTAAGACATATTGCTTTAAGTTTTCTGTCTTGACGCTTTGATGTCTTCCTTAGTCTACCAGTATGTTTGCCTTTAACAACCTTCTCATGTTGTTTGTATTTGGTCCAGAGTTTAGACACAGCTGACTGTGAACAACCAACATCTTTTGCAGCATTGCATGATGATTTACTCTCTTTTAAGAGTTTGATAATCCTCTCCTTTGTTTCAATTGACATATCTCGTGTTGGAGCCATGATTCATGTCAGTCCACTTGGTGCAACAGCTCTCCAAGGTGTGTTCACTCCTTTTTAGATGCAGACTAACGAGCAGATCTGATATCATGCAGGTGTTAGTTTTGGGGATGAAAATTTACAGGGTGATTCCATAATTTTTTCCTCAGAATTGAGTGATTCCATATTTTTTTCTTCTGCTTGGTCTAAAAAAGTAACCATTACTGACTGCCACAATCTTTTTTCTTGATTTCTTATAGTGTTTCTTAAAGCCAGAAAGTTGCCATTTGAAATGACTTTAGTTTTGTGTCATGTCTGTGATCTGCTTTTTTTCTACAAAATTAAACAACTGAATGAACATCCTCCGAGGCTGGTGATTCCATAATTTTTGCCAGGGGTTGTATTTACAAGATAGAAAAACAAAGTGCACACAACTAAACAATGATCAACAAAACACCCTTACACTCAACACCCTTCATCCTCCTTATACCTAGAAAAAAACGTACCTATACTGCTGCTTAAACTGGTTCATGCTTGGACATTGCTTGAGCTCCACCCTCAGTCTGTTCCACATCCTCACTCCACAAACAGAAATACAAAAACCTTTTAATGTTGTACGTGCCCACTGATGTTTTAAGTTAAACTCCCCCCTCAGATTATAATCCCCTACTCTATTTAAAGAACATGTTTTTAATATTTCCAGGAAGTAAATTGTTTATTGCTTTATACACAATTTGTACTGACTGAAAAAGAACCAGATCAGTAAATTTTAAAATTTTTGATTTTAAGAATAGGGAATTTGTGTGGTCTCTATAAAAAGTATTATGAATTATTCTTATAGCTCTTTTCTGCAGTATGAATAATGGTTGTGTTGTACATTTATAATTATTGCCCCAGACCTCTGCACAATAGTGTAAATATGGTAAGATCAGTGAGCAATAGAGAATGTGGAGTGAGTTGTGGTCCAGAATGTATTTAACTTTGTTCAGAACTGAAATGCTTGACAGTTTGCTCTGTATATGTTTTATATGAAACTTCCAGTTTATTTTATCATCAATTATCACCCCAAGAAACTTAGTTTCATATACTCTTTCAATATCTATCCCCTGTACTTTTAAGTCTTTATTACAATTGCCAAATAACATATATTTTGTTTTACTTAAGTTTAATGTTTCTGTGTAGGCTCTCAGTTGTCCAGGTGGTTTCCATAGTAGAGAACTGACTCTACAAGAGTCAAGACAGAAGTCAGACCACCAGAGCAAGAATTTTAGCTGAGGAAGCTTCTGCGATTTGAAGTGAAACGTCCTCGCGTCAAGCAACCCAGTCCAGTCGAAGATTCCAGCTTCTCTACTTAAGTTTAATGATAAATTGTTTCTGTCACACCACATTTTCAGCTTTCCCATTTCTGTAGCGATGTTCCCAACAAGTTCCACTTTACACTTGGAGGCACCCAGATTCCATCCATCACCAACAAGCCAGTGAAGAGCCTGGGGAAGGTTTTTGACTGCAGCCTGAGAGATACAGCAGCCATCCAGTCAACCAACCAGGAGTTAGAAGGTTGGTTAACCACCGTGGACACGTCAGGTCTCCCAGGCAAGTTCAAGGCCTGGGTGTACCAGCATGGTATCGTCCCAAGAATTCTCTGGCCCCTTTTAGTGTACGAGGTACCGATTTCCACAGACGAAGGCTTTGAGAAGAGGGTCAGTAGGTTCCTGCGGAAGTGGCTGGGTCTGCCACGAAGACTGAGCAGCATCGCCCTGTATGGGAAAAACAACATGCTGAAGCTCCCAATCAGCAGCCTGAATGAGGAATTCAAGGTGAGCCGCACTAGGGAGGTGCTGCAATACAGAGAGTCATGTGACCCAAAAATCTCTCAGGCTGGGATAGAAGTCAGGACCAGGCAGAAATGGAGGGCAGCAGAGGCTGTAGATGTTGCTGAATCACGGCTGCGGCACAGAGCTCTGGTGGCAACAGTGGTGTGGGGAAGAGCAGGCCTGGGCTGCAGGACAACACCTCGCTACGACAAGGCAAAGGGGAAAGATAAGAGAGTACTGCTCCTGGAGGAAGTGCGAGCGGTAGTTGAAGAAGAGAGAGGAGGCAGGATGGTGGGAATGCGGCAGCAGGGAGCCTGGATGCAATCGGAGCAGGCAGTGGAGCGTAAAGTCACTTGGACCGAGCTGTGGAGAGCCGAGCCCCAGCGCATAAAATTTCTGATCCAGGCTGTCTATGACGTACTGCCAAGCCTGTCCAACCTGTTCTTGTGGGGGAAGGTGGAGTCTCCAGTGTGTGCTCTGTGCCAGAAGAAAGGGACCCTGGAGCACATCTTGAGCTGCTGTCCGAGAGGCCTGAGCGAGGGGCGCTACCGTTGGCAGCATGACCAGGTCTTGAAGGCCATAGCAAACACCATCTGCATGGGGATTACGCAGTGCAAGCATCTTCGCCCAGTGAAGAAGACCATTTCCTTCGTCAGAGCTGGGGAAGAACCAACAGCTGCCACCAGGACCTCTTCTGCTGGCCTTCTAGCATCGGCACAAGACTGGGAACTGAAAGTGGACCTAGGAAAGCAATTAAGGTTCCCAGAGAATGTAGCCAAAACATCTTTAAGGCCAGATGTGGTGCTGACCTCAGTGAGCTCCAAGCAGGTGGTGCTCCTAGAACTTACGATCCCCTGGGAAGATCGTATCGAGGAGGCCAATGAGCGGAAGAGGGCCAAGTACCAGGATCTGCTGGAGGAGTGTCGTCACAACGGATGGCGAGCAAGATGTGAGCCCATTGAGGTGGGATGCAGAGGGTTCGCAGGCCAGTCCCTCTGCAGGGTCTACAACATCCTGGGCATCACTGGGGCCAACAAGCATAGAGCCATTAAGGAAGCCACAGAGGCGGCAGAGGTTGCCTCAAGGTGGCTGTGGATCAGGCGAGGAGATCCGTGGGTAGGGTAGCGCTTCCTGGACACAAGCTGGGGGATTGATCACCCCTGGCTGGGTCGCCCGGAGGAGAGTGTATGATGTTTGGAAGACCCGAAACACTCTGTGATCCCGGGTAACATCACTGATGATGTGTCCAGGATGCATCACTAGTTGATGTATGTTACAAACTTTGTTCAGAACTGAAATGCTTGACAGTTTGCTCTGTATATGTTTTATATGAAACTTCCAGTTTATTTTATCATCAATTATCACCCCAAGAAACTTAGTTTCATATACTCTTTCAATATCCATCCCCTGTACTTGTAAGTCTTTATTACAATTGCCAAATAACATATATTTTGTTTTACTTACGTTTAATGATAAATTGTTTCTGTCACACCACATTTTCAGCTTTCCCATTTCTGTAGCGATGTTCCTCAGTAGTTTCTGCAAATCCCCCCCAGAACAAAAAATACTTGTGTCATCTGCAAGTAATACTAATTTTAATATATTATATATATTAAAATATATTATTATATTATATATATGTATATTCCCCCAACTTCACAAATTGTTTTCTGTTACTCAAATAACTTCTCACCCAGTGCAACACTAATCCCCTGATCCCATACCGTTCAAGTTTATTGATTAATATATCATGATTGATTGTGTCGAAAGCTTTTTTATGGTCTATGAATATTCCAACTGAATGGAATTTATGATGTATGGCATTTGTGATCTCCTCAACTGATTCTATTAATGCCAGTGATGTTGAACTATTTGCTCTAAATCCGTATTCACTGTCAATAAGTAATTTATGTTTGTTTATGAATTTATCTAATCTATTGTTGAATAATTTTTCTAATATGTTGGAAAACTGTGTAAGCAAAGAAACAGGTCTATAATTTGTGAAGTGGTGTCTATCCCCAGTCTTATACAGCGGCACAACCTTAGCTATTTTCATTTGATTGGGAAATTTACCGGTTTGAAATGATAAGTTACAGATAGATGTATGTTAATGGTTCTGAAATCCCTTCAATGACCTGTTTTACAACTATCATGTCAATTTCATTTATATCAGTAGATGTTTTGTATTTGCAATTGTTAACTATCTATGATTTCTTTTTCTTCCACTGCTGTGAGGAACATTGAACAGGGATCCCTCTCTATAAGATTATCATTCCAGTCCTCAGATAACAAGGAATCAGGAATCTTTTCTGCCAAGTTAGGTCCAACATTTACAAAAAAAATTATTAAAGCCATTAGCCACCTCATCCATATTCTCCTTTCTGATATTGTTATCAATGAAATATTGAGGATAGCTCTGCTGTTTTGTACCATTTTTAATAATGCTATTTAATATATCCCATATTCCTTTGATATTATTTTTGTTATTATATACTATCTTACTATAGTATTCCTTCCTACATACCCTTATAATATTAGTTAACTTATTTTTATATTTCTTATATCTATTTTCTGCCTCCTTAGTCCTTAGTTTTATGAATTCTTTATATACAGTATTTTTCTTTTTACATGCATTTTGTAATCCTTTCATCAACCATGGCCGATCTTTGAATTTTTGTTTTCTACCGTATTGTTTTATTGGACAGTTTTTTTCATATAGTAATGTAAATATTTTTTTAAAAAGCTCCATATGCTCTATCAACATCACCTTCACTGTACCTCTTCCCAGTTTTGCACCTGTAAATCATACTTCAGTGTATTCATCTTTTCCTCTGTTCACTCTCACCTATATTTTAGTTTTTCCTCAAGCTGATTCCTCCAGTGGTTTCTATTATAAACAATGAAAACTCGTAAGTGGTCACTGATGTCATTGATTAGTAATCCACTCACTGTATTGTTTTCAATATCACTGGTGACTATATTATTGATTAAGGTGGCACAATGGGATGTAATTCTACTTGGCCTAGTGATTTTTGGATATAAACTCATGCTGTACATTGTATTGATAAATTCATCTGTTATTTTATGCCTGTTTGGATTAAGCAGATCAATATTTAAGTCACCACAAATGAAGACAACTTTTTGATTGGTTTTCGAGAACATTTCTCCCATCCAGTCAGTGAATGCTTCAATACTTGATCCTGGTGCTCTATATATACAGCTGACTATTACATTTTTATTTTTCCTTCACATATTTCAATAGTTATACATTATAATACATTATTAATCACAACTGTCATATTTTCTACTATTTTATAATCCATGTTCTTATTCACATACACAGCCACTCCTCCTCCACTCTTATTCTTTCTGTTTACACAGTTAAATTCGTATTCATCCAGTTCAAAATCCATTCCTTTATCTGCGTTGATCCATGTTTTTGATATAGCAATTATATTGAACGTTTTTTTTAATTGACTTAAATATTCCTTGATGTTAAAGTTTGCATACAGACTTCTGCTGTTGAAATGAATTATTGATAATTTATTATCTGTTTTAGTGGTCTGATTGAACTGTTCATCTGTGTAATAGCAACAGCTGCCATTGATGTTTGAGAAAAAATTATTGTCCGGATCTATATCATGGTCCAAGTCCAGTAAATTATGATCCGTGTATTTAAATGTTGCTCAAACAAAGAGTGTGTAACTATCAGGACTGCTCCACTAGTTTGCATGTGAATGTTACTGGATAACTCTGTTGCTTTCTCAGCGTAAAGCACTGTTTACCATATCAAAATAACAAAATGCATAGACCATTTTGTATATATTGTTTGAAATGTGCATTTGTGTTTATTATTTGAAACTTGTTGGTGTACAGTCTTTCACACAAGACCTCAAATTACCTTTATGAAGTGTCAAAACTGTTGTTTATTATAGTTTGCTGTGTGTTTTGAATAAATGTGTGGAAAATTATTTTTCGCTTTATAAACTTCCTTGCCTATTTTTGATTGTAAACCTTTATTACACTTACAAAACAAAACAAAAACATATATATTCTGAAAGCACAGGTTGTCCTGAAAAAAGAGACATAAAACTTGATTGTGGGATGCAGGGAGAGCTGTTAACAGCAATAATAAAACGTTTATGCCAGGCGAGTGAACTGTCCAAAAAATGCCCTCGGACCCCAGAGGGTTAAAATTGAAATGTTACCTACAGTATTCATCTGTTTCAGATGAATAAAATCCCTTTTAGGTTTACAACCCAATACATGATTCCAGAAAAAGAACAAACAGGATAAAAATTCAATGAATTATGAAGTGATGAATGGAATGCTCTTATAAAAAACCATGGGAGGGATCCACCTAACCCCACCCCACACCAAATAAAGATAAGCAGTTGTCACCAATATATTTATTTTGTTGTACCAACCTGTTAAAATTATTACTATTGCTGCCAGTTATTTTATTTTAAAAGCAAATATGTTGACTACCCATCACTTTGCAATATTTTATCATACATGTAGTGACAATATGAAATGCTCCCAAATATGAGTTTCTCTACACTCTTGTGGCAACAGCAGAATCCCACACATAAATCCTAATTTTGACATCAGACAAAGGGGAATTTCCCCAAAGTGTTGATGGCATGCCTTCACAATTTTGGTTCTAGTCCATAAGAAAAAGTTTACCTTAATTATTGAAGCTACTCAAAATTAAGCAACCAAATTCAAGATGATGGCAAAGTAATTACTAGTTTTTCATGTTTGCTAACTTTTATATTCCAAAACTTACTTTGGCTCATTGACACTCTAACGATAAGCCCGGGGTTTGTCGAAAGACAGTGAAAAGTTCCTTAACTGACCAGTGGCAAGGAGTTAATTCAGTGTCAGTTGAGCAACACTGATGTTTGTTGTGGTCCCAGGAAAAATTTCAACATGGTTTAAATCTTTGACGTTCATGCTAAAATGTTAGCAAGAGTTGAGCTCCGCTACTTCACCTCCACTAGTATGCCATTTCCGATTTGCTGCTCTCTCCCGGCCTCTGCTAGCCAACACCAGAGGCTTGGCTGGATGTCCCACCTCCTTGGAATCCACTGACCATGAAGAAATGTTGAGGAATGTATGGAACCTAAACGAGCAGTCCTGTCACACGTTTCTGTTTTGTACAGATCATTGGTTTCTGCACCAATCTGTTTTGTACAGATCAGTAGTTTCTGCCACTAGTCTTACGTGTTTTGGCCCGACACATCGTTCCTATTGGACAGCGCGAAGCAATGTCACAGCTCAGAGTGTCGAAAGTTGGATTGGGTTGAACTTATGTTTTTTCTTTTGTTCAATAAAAAAAATAAGAAAGATTGGTTTGAACTTTGACCGCGTCAGCCTGCCGACAAGCGGCAACGCGCACTCCCGTCAGTAGCGTCGCTTTAGCTTGGGTTTTGACTCGACGCTTCCGACGCCTCTAAAAAGCAACGTGTCTCATTGAAAATAATGCTTTTTAGGCCGATTCTTGACGCCTCTGACACTTCCGACATGTGAAAGGCCCAGTAATCTGCAATAATGAGCTTGAAATAGCGCTGATCAAAATGATGAGGATAAAATCTATATCGGATTCCTGATCAGGATGCAACATCTGATTTCGTTCAAGTCTGAAAACACGTGATCGGGCCCAATTTCCGATCACGTGATCGGATCGGGACATCCCTAGTCTTAAATGCTGAGTTGACAATGAGCTATGACAAGCTATGCTACTGCTACGTCGGTCAGTGTCAGTCACTTCAAGTCATGGTGTGAGTGGATTCTTAATGTGGAGAAAATTATGGAATTTCCTGGGCTCAAGCTGTATGTCTCGTCAAAGTGTGACTCTTCTAAGGTTCAATCACACTAACTGAGGCATTATTATTCAGATTTTAAGCTGAGTAAATATCTGAACATTTTTATTTATGTTAACATATGTTTATACATGCTTAGCACTTTATAAACAATTGATTCTTGTTCATTAAAGTCCTTCTTTTAATGTGATAACCCCCTTGCTCCCCTGCAATGTCTCTTATCCCTCTCATGGTATTGTTTGGAGCACTCAACTTTATTAACATATATTGCACCAATTAGTTTTGGAGGGTTGTTGGAAAAGTGCTTTTAAATTCTGACACACTGGGGGAAATAACTAACCTTTTTTTTTTTTTTTTTTTTTTTTAAGGGCTTGGGAAGAAATTAAATCTGGCTGAGTAGATTTCTGAATAATTAATGCAGAAGGAAAAGAAAATGTATTTTTAATGAATTATCAGAATACGAAAAGCCACATGGAAAGTATGAATATTCCTCTAAATTAAGGGAAAAAAATGTCTTACTAATTTTATGGTAAGTCAAATATTATTCTTTAAATTATGATTGTGCTGTTATTGGCCCCTTTGTTTTTAAAGTCACTGACAAAGCCAGTGCCATTGCACTTGAATGCGATGTTACCAAGATGGCAACAATTTATATCAAAATTCAAGTCACCATGACTTTTAAATGTCATTTTAGGTTAAGATATCTTTTGATATGCAATGTGTATTCCACCAAAATCGAGGCACAGAATGAATCAGTTTGTTGTTGTCATGCTGTTATCAAAGCAGCACTACAAGAAAAAATACGGACGTTTCTCCACAGCAGGCTGACAACTTGCCAAAATCTCCCCTCATTCCCTCTGACCTGTGGTATACTGTGTCCGCAGCACTTTATACCAACCCCTACTGCTTTTGGCTATGTGCCTCCTTATCTCCAACAGTCAGAACCCAGGGCCACAGCTGTCTGGCACTCTGCCGCTGCAGTGCAAGAATGGCTCCTGGATGCGTTAGCTGGAGTTGATGTTCATTTGCTCACTGATGCGTGATTTTTGCAAATCATGCAGACTTGAAATAAGAGCTGTTCTGTATTTGCATTTCAAACAGCTCAATACAAAAGTTTACATTGTCCTTATTCTTTCATCTACCAGAGACAGACACTGCAGTCTTGATACCACTGCACTCATACATGTGTTGAGTGCCTAAGGTATTTGGTAATTGTTTAATTCAATGTTTTCTAGCAACATGCAAGTAAAATATTTTCTGGATGATAATGCAAAGATGTTTTTTTTTTTTACTGCTTTAAGAGTTCCTATGACTTCTATATGAACAAAAAAAAAATATTGCATTATAATCTATGGCCACCATAGGGCACCATCTACATGTGACAAGCTGCTCCTGTACACTGATCAGGGCACTGTAATTAGCAGTCCAGAGCATAGGTTAGAGGTAATGCCCTGTTTAACCAAATGCCAACAGTCATAAAACAAGAACAAGAACAAGATTATCTAAATGAGAGAGATGCTCTTTGTCTTAAGAATAAGTAAGCTTAAGAAATCATGCTCTCAAACTGAAAGATCATAGTGTGGAATAAAAAAAGAGGAAATACAGTATAACCTTCAGACAACCAGTGATGACAGTTTTCTAGGAAATCTGGAAAACAAAGTCATACCTTCCTGATCTTGGCTTTACACTGTGATGTCATATCTATAAAGGAGTTTTGACGTTATCCTTAAAAATCGAAAAGTAAAATTGTGATCCAGAGTCCAGACGCAGATCCAGATCACGTCCAAAATTTTATGGAGTCTTCCAAGGCCTAACAACAATGTGTGGTGAAAATCTGGTTAAAATTCATTAAGTAGTTTTGATGTAATAATCAAAATCTGACAAACTGAAACATACAAATTGAAATCCTGATCTAGATCACTCCAAAATTTAGTAGAGTCTTCCATGGCGTAATATCCATCTGTGGTTCAAATTTGGTGAGAATCCGTGAAGTAGTTTTGACATAGTCCTGGTAACAGACAGACAAATAATTGAATACGAGGTCTGTCCAAAACGTATCGGACCTTTTTATTTTTTGCAAAAACCATATGGATTTGAATCATGTGTGATTGCATCAGCCAAGCTTGAACCTTTGTGCACGTGTGAGTTTTTTCACGCCTGTCGGTTGCATCATTCGCCTGTGAGCATGCTTTGTGTGAGCAGTGGTCCACCCCTCTCGTCGGATTTTTATTGTGAATAAAATGTCTGAATGATTTGGAGCTTTGCTGCATCAAATTTTTCCAGAAACTGTAAGAGACCTCCAGCTGGACACCATTCGGAAAATTTAGATGGCTTTCAGCGACGATTTTATGGGGATTACACAGATTAAGGAGTGCTCCAGCCGGTTTAAAGACCGCCCACAGCGTCTGAGAGTGCGTCGCGCTCCGAGCGCCGATCGACAGGCTGACACCCCGCTGAAACAACCAGATCATTTCCAACGTGAAGGCTTTGTTGATCCGGGACGTTGTCTGAAAAAGGCAGAAGACGAGGATATCAGCACTTTTTCAGCACATTCTACTGTTACAGGAGTTTTTTTCGTGGAAAGAGAAGCGGAGGATTGCACCACTGTGCCACTCATGGCGCGAGACAAAACCACCTCCATGTTGGTCTCACAGGACGGCTTTCAGGTGGCTTTCAGACGGCTTCCGGTTGCTTTTCAGTCGTGTGAGTATCCGAGAAATTGTGGATGAGCTGGACATGCCCCAACATGTCCTGTGAGGCTTCATCACGGTGTTGCCTTGTGCCATGCGGCTCCGCCGCGACGCGCGGAATTCCTCTGCACGTCTGTCTCAATGTGCCAAAAAAGTGCTGATGTCCACGTCTTCTGCAATTCCTGTGCTAGTCAGACGACATACCGGATCAAGACAGTGTCCAGTTTAGAAATGAACGGCACATTCCACTGTTATAGGACGTTTTGTCATGGAAAGAGGAGCGGAGGAATTCCGCACTTTGCGGCGGAGCCGCATGGCGCAAAGCAATGCCGTGATGAAGCCTCACAGGACATGTTGGGGCATGTCCAGCTCATGCACAATTTCTCGGATACTCACACGACTGAAAAGCAACCGGAAGCCGTCTGAAAGCCACCTGAAAGCCGTCCTGTGAGACCAACATGGAGGTGGTTTTGTCCCGCGCCATAAGCAGCACGGTGGTGCATCCATCCGCTTTTTTTTCCATGAAAAAAACTCCTGCAACAGTAGAATGTGCCAAAAAAGTCTTGATGTCCACGTCTTCTGCCATTTTTGTGGAAGTCAGACAACGTCCCGGATCAACAAAGCCTTCACGTTGGAAATAATCTGGTTGTTTCAGTAGGGTGTCAGCCTGTCGATCGGCGCTTGGAGCGCAGCACGCTCTCAGCAGCTGTGGGCGGTCTTTAAACCGGCTGGAGCACTCCTTAATCTGTGTAATCCCCATAAAATCGTCACTGAAAGCCATCTAAATTTTCCGAATGGAAAAATTTGATGCAGCAAAGCTCCAAATCGCTCAGACATTTATTCGCAATAAAAATCCGACGAGAGGGGTGGACCACTGCTCACACAAAGCTTGCTCACAGGCGAATGATGCAACCGACAGGCATGAAAAAACTCACGCATGCGCACGAAGGTTCAGGCTTGGCTGATGCAATCACACGTGATTCAAATCCATATGGTTTTTGCAAAAAATTAAAAGGTCCGATACTTTTTGGACAGACCTCGTATTACATCCTTGGCAGATGTAATAAATGTGAATTATAGAATGTGTCGGCAGAGGTTAGTGTACTTGATTTCAGAGTGGGAGGTTCCTGGATCTGGACCACCCATTCTCCATGTATTGTGAAGTTGTGTCAGGAAGGGCATCCGGTGTAAAACTTATGCTAGATTACTCTGCAGATCTGGGGAGAAGGGAGGAGCTGAAGGGACTTACTTTTTATAGAATGGTGCAATACATGGTTTTTCTTCTTCATTATGCATTTTTGCCAGGTGAGAATGGCTAGGCTGAGGCAAGCAGGTATAATGGTTGTTTTAAAAAAGTTTGGTTCAGTAAATGTGTGCAAATGTATTGCAGCAGGGACACTGTTTGTGCAACTGGATGCTTCATGCTTCTACTGCTGTTTTGTGTCTGTTCAGTGGTGACAAAGAGGTTTCATCTGTTTCTTTTTGCCCTGTCTGATAACATTAATTACCCTCTTAAACTGTAATATGTGCATTTTAAACTAAATAATGCTCTAACTGTTTGTTTTGGTTTTTTTTTCATTTTTGTCCAAAGTGAAGAGATAACCCCCAGAACATCTAAAAATAAAGCCTTGGTTGAAAAATGTCCATCTTCTCCTTTAAGCTCTGCTCTGTTTTTGTGGAAATGCATCTCAGATGTTCATGTCAATAATGATGACAAACTGGTGTGTGAAGATCATGGTTGTCTGTGATTGTAGTCAAGTATTCAGTTTGATGCAAAATCCTCCCACCATTAAAACATATCTGTGGAATATCCCCATTCATCACAGATGCCCTCCCAAACCCATGATGGATGCTCTGGAAAATCATCTATGATGAACCGAGATCTTGTAGGAGGATCAGATTTACTAAGCAAATTACCACGACGCCCCCCCCCCCCCCCCCCAAAAAAAAACAAAACAAAAACAAAACAAACAAAAGGAAATACCTGATTCTGTGGGTAATCTATGAAGAATAAACGACTTTATGAACAGATAAACCAAAAGTTTAGGAGTCTATTTAGGGGTTTACACCACACACTAAAATATCCAAAAAGAAATTAAAAGAAGAACTATAATATATGCATAAGTACCATGTACGGCTGTCCAGAAATAACTTAGAAGTTAATCTGGCTGGACAAGAGTAATGGGAATTGGCATGTAGTGACAAACAAGCACCTGATAGGGGGAATGGGTAATTCACTAAATGACGCAGGTACAGCTTTGCACATGCACCACCAGAAAAGGCCTACAAGAGTCCTTGAAATGTGACTGAACACATATTTGATGTATTGAAAAGCCATTAGCATGTCCTTGACAAAGCCGCTGAAGTACCTCTGTACAACCCAAAAAAGGTCTGCTAAATTATGGGATGCTTCACACTTCAAAACAGCAGTGCCCCATGGGATACCAGTCAAGGAGGTTGGAAAGCAACGAGATGGAGATGCAGACATTTAGCCAAACCTTGAGCACATGTAGGCTGGGGATGGACGACAGATGCACAAATGTCTTAATAGGCACAAGTTTTACAGATAGAAATTTTGTATTTGTTTCATTTTTTTGAAAGTGTTTGAGCAGTTTGATTTTGAGAGAACAATACCAATTCAGTGTAATCATAATAAAAGGCGAATCATACCATAATTCATCTCAAGTTGCTGTATATGAGTAAGATCTAGACGGTAACCACCTCATGAGTAAGTCCATTGTCCATACTAACAAAACAGAACAAAAACACAACACAGAATTGTTAGAACATGCAATGACAGAAATGTGGCAGTCAAGCAACCATGTAGAATTCAGCATTCACACTGATGGATCATTGATTGCACACATTCCAGTGCAGTATAATTCAAATCAGACAGTTCATCTCACACCTACAGTGGCTTGCAAAAGTATTCAGCCCCTTGGTATTTCACACATTTTAATGTTCATGGCATTTCAAATAACTGCATGACAACAATTTCAAAATAAATTTTTTGAAAATTGTCTTCCTTAGACTCTAACTGAAAGTAAATCTCTACAACATGATGTACATTAATTAAAAATATAAAACCTAGACGTTGGGTTGCAAAAGTAATTCAATTTCAATGTATTTTCCTTTATATAGCGCCAAATCACAACAGAGTTGCCTCAAGGTACTTCACACAGGCAAGGTCTAACCTTACCAACCCCCGGAGCAACAGTGGTAAGGAAAAACTCCCTCTGAGGAAGAAACCTCAAGCAGACCAGACTCAAGGGGGTGACCCTTTGCTTGGGCCATGCTACAAACATAAATTACAGAAACAGTTCACAGAACAATTCACGGACAAATATACAAGAATTGTTATTGCTGTTGTTGTTGCACAGGACAGGAGGGTCGCCAACACAAATACAACTCCCATCTCTGGATGGAGCTGCACCTTAAACAGAGAAAAAACAGAATCAGGCATCAGAAAGACAAAAAATACTGTATAATTTGCCAGCATTAATCAACAAGAAAAACAGAAGAAATACTAAGGTGATCGCCGGCCGCTAGCCCTAAGCTTGACTAAAATACCCAGAATTTAGGTAAAGTTGAGGCCGCAGCCCACTCCAATTACAATAAATAAGTAATCCATGAATAAGTAATCAGCCCCTTTGGTATAATACCTGTAAATAATCAGTTTAATTGCCAGTTTTCTTCAGACAAGTCAAGGGATGGATACATCAACATTTCCAAGTCAATGAATATGTTTTGGACTTTATTTACATCAATTATGAACAAATACAGTATGGCACTCTATGGTAAATCTGTTCTGCAGTTCAGCAATGTACGGAGATATCCTGGATGAAAACCTGTTCCATCTCTGGAGAGATCTGAAAATGGCTGAACACCAATGCTCCCCATCCAACCTTATAGAGCTTGAGAGGTGCTGCAAAGAGGAATGGGCAAAACTGCCCAAAGATATGTGTGCCAAGTTTGTGGCATCATATTCAAGAAGACTTGAGGCTGTAATCGCTGCCAAAGGTGCACCAACAAAGTATTGAGCAATGGGTGTGAATACTTATGTACATGTGATTTCTTAGTATTTCATTTTAATACATTTGGAAAAAAAAAAAAACTTTTCATGTTGTCATTATGGGGTGGTGTGAGTAGAATTTTGTGGGGAAAAAATAATTTACTCCATTTTGGAATAAGGCTGTAACATAAAATGTGGAAAAAGTAACGTGCTGTGAATACTTTCCGGATGCATTATAGGATCGGCTTGTTTTGATCACCTTCTTGTTGTTCAAAACCTCACGTGTTTAATCCTTCATGGATTTGGCTGCTTCTTGGACAGACCTCTGAGTAACTTGACACATGCCTGGATGTAGAATTCAGTTAAAAAACATCTGATCCATTCACCCGTGAGTCTCTCTGCAAAGGGGTCCTGGGTTTTGCTCCAGTCTTCACACATCCAAGCAAGAACGTCCAGCTCCATGAAGTATCCCGTTGCATGTTGGATTGTTCCAAGCCAGGCGCCTTGAATCATGAGGATAATCCAGTTGGTGAATCCCTCCAAGAAGGCAGCAAACATGTTGAAATTAACACAATCTCAGAAGATTCCAAGTTACGGTGCATGAGTAAAGCCCTGTTCTCACTTTCACGGATGCAGATCCCAGAAGGTTAATGTTTGAAATCCTTGTGCATGCCTTTGAAAATGTTTGAGATGTGCAGAAGGGTATCTGTGATGAACTGGGACATTCAGTCGTCATGCCGTGGTCTTGTTTTAAACATGAAATGCTTTTTCAGATTAACTTTGACATGTTTTGGTCATCTTTTTTTAAATGGAGTCTGTAAGATTATCATATATAACATGACATCAAGTGGTTTTGCAGAAGTGCAACGGTTGTGTTAGAGTTACACTACAGATGGGCTAAAGTCATTTTTGCACATCACATAGTACAAATCTGGTACATCACATCATCAAGCCGCATGTGAGGTCGTATTTGTGTACAACCAGTACCTTCATATGCCAATTTCTCACTAATACTGTAAAGACTGTGACCTTCTGGGATACATATCTGTGAAAAAAGAAATGAAAAGTATGTTATTTTCCTGACTCTTGGTTTGCTTTTATTACTATGTTTTCCTTTTTGCCTCATGAACCTGGGATCATGTGTGGACAGCCTCACTGACAGGCTCAGGGTGATAACTGCATCGTGGGGATAAAGCTTCATGAATCCTGTGTCATAGGCTGTGTTACTTGTTGTGTGGGCCGCTGAAGAGGAGGTACTGCTGGCCCACCACCAGATGGCGCCCTGCCTGAAGTGCGGGCTTCAGGCACGAGAGGGCGCCGGAGCAACCGGGAGTGACAGCTGTCACTCATCAACAAGCACCAGCTGTCACTCATCATCGCCATCACCTTAAAAGCTGGGCAGCAACTCCACCTCGCTGCTGAGATATCGACTACCTTATAGGTAAATTCTCAGCCGTACAATTGTATTACCACGGATACGTGTTGTTCTTGAAATTGTTTGCAGGCGTGTGTGAGATTATCCGCAGCTGGAGGCTGAGTCGGTGGAACCGAGGAGGAGATGACGGTTTTCGCTCCTCACCGGATAAGTAACACACTGCATGTGATTGTGATCGGGAGGTGGAGGTGTGTTGCCCACCTACCAACAGAAGAGGACATTTGCTGACTGTTTACTGGGTGTTTTCACACACTCACCATTGACTGTTTTCTGCCCTGCCAGCAGTACCAGATCTGACAGCTGGAGACGGTGGCCACCTGGGGATTCGGGACTTGGCGGCTCCGACGTGTTCCAGATCCGGTGGCAGTGGAAATCGTGTGGGGCCCGGCTCTTCTCTGGACGGTTGTCTCCTATCCTCGAGCCTGCCCACACGTCACCCTTGTATATTTGACTGTAATCCAAATTCTGCATCTGTCTGTATTCCGTTGTGCACGTTTCACAACAGTAAAGTGTTGTACTTTTTGACTCTTCCATTGTCCGTTCATTTACACCTCTGTTGTGGGTCCGTGTCACTATACTATCCCAACAGGATATCTCAGCCAGCGTCATGGATTCCGAGGGGCGTCAACCATCTGTTGGACAACCAATGGAAGAGCAGGGTGCACAGGCGCCAGCGGGAGGTGTGGTAGGTGAGTTGCAGCAAATCCTCACCGCCTTCACTGCTCGGTTGGATCTAATGACCGAGCAGAATATCATTCTCAATCGCAGGATGGAGGCTCTCACCGCACAGGTGGAAGCGCGTGCACAGGGCGCTGCTGCAACTCCTCCTCTTGCTGTCCTGGTGCCGAATATAGACGTTCCAATGGTCGTTCAACGAACCCCCCCACCATCCCCTGAAGCATACATAAGTCCCCCGGAGCCGTACGGAGGCTGTGTCAAGACGTGCGCAGACGTCTTGATGCAGTTTTCGCTCATCATTGCACAGCGTCTGGTAATGTACGCGTCAGACTCTAGCCGGGTCGCTTATGTGGTTAATTTGCTTCGAGGTGAGGCACGCGCCTGGGCTACGGCGCTTTGGGAGCAAAATTCATGGCTCCTAACAACATATATTGGGTGTGTGAGGGAGTTCAGAACAGTCTTTGATCACCCAAATAGAGGCGAGACCGCTTCAACAGTGTTGCTGTCTATGAGACGGGGCGTCGGAGCGCAGCCGAGTATGCAGTCGACTTCCGCATCGCGGCTGCGAGGTCTGGCTTGAATGCTGCAGCGCTCCGCGCCGCCTTCGTAAACGGACTGTCGTCGGCCCTGAAGGAGCACCTGGTGGCTAAGGATGAGCCGCGGGATTTGGACGGGCTTATTGATCTAGTTATACGATTAGACAATCGGTTAGAGGAACGCCGTCGGGAGTGAGACGAAGGACGTGGCCGGGCACGCGCCGTCCCTCCCCCTTCCGGGTCTGAAAAGGTTCCGCCCTCCCCACGCTCCACAGCCTCAGCGCTCCATGTGGCAACAGCTCCCCCTGCTGACGATGCTATGGACACAAGCAGGGCCAAATTAAGAACTTCTAACAGACAGAGGAGACTGGCCCGCGGGGAGTGTTTTGTCTGCAGCTCAAGCGAACATCAGCAGAGAGACTGCCCCAAGCGGTTAAACACCAATGCCCGCCCTTAGAAACTGGGCTAAGGGTGGGCCAAGACATTCACGTGGGACATACACGCATTTCTGCACATCTCCCAGTTACAATCCTGAGTGGGGATTTAACCCTTCAAGCCCCAGCACTGGTGGACACGGGGTCAGAAAGGAATCTGCTAGACAGCAGATGGGCAAGGGAAGTAGGGCTCCCTCTAGTGGCGCTCCCTTCACCATTGAAGGTGCAGGCACTAGATGGCACCCTTCTCCCTTTAATCACACACAAGACACTGCCTGTAACTCTGGTAGTGTCTGGGAATCATCGGGAGGAGATTGAGTTTTATGTGACTCCTTCTACCTCCCGCGTGATTTTGGGCTTCCCATGGATGATAAAACACAATCCCCGGATTGATTGGCCTTCTGGGGTTGTGGCTCAGTGGAGTGAAACCTGCCACCGGGAGTGTTTAGGATCCTCGGTTCCCCCCGGTTTGACTGCTAATGAGGAGGTTAAAGTCCCCCCCAATCTGACGGCGGTGCCCGAGGAGTACCACGATCTTGCTGACGTCTTCAGCAAAGATCTGGCAACTCACTCTTCCCCTGCACCGTCCGTATGATTGCGCCATTGATTTGATCCCAGGCGTTGAGTACCTGTCCAGCAGGCTGTACAACCTCTCACATCCAGAGCGCGAATCAATGGAAACCTACATCCGGGACTCATTAGCTGCCGGGCTGATCCAAAACTCCACCTCCCCGATGGGTGCTGGTTTCTTTTTTGTGGGCAAGAAAGACGGCGGGCTCCGTCCATGCATTGATTACAGAGGGCTGAACAAGATTACTGTTCGCAATCGATACCCGTTGCCCCTGTTAGATTCAGTTTTCACGCCCCTGAATGGAGCCAAAATCTTCACAAAGCTGGATCTTAGGAATGCGTACCACCTGGTTCGGATCCGGAAGGGAGACGAATGGAAGACGGCATTTAACACCCCGTTAGGTCACTTTGAGTACCTGGTCATGCCGTTCGGCCTCACTAACACCCCCGCGACGTTCCACGCTTTAGTAAATGACGTCATGCGGGACTTCCTGCACCGATTCTTCTTCGTATATGTGGACGATATACTCATCTTTTCCCCGGATCCTGAGACCCATGTTCAGCATGTACGTCAGGTCCTGCAGCGGTTGCTGGAGAACCGGCTGTTTGTGAAGGGCGAGAAGTGAGAGTTCCACCGCACTTCTTTGTCCTTCCTGGGGTTTATCATCTCCTCCAACTCCGTCGCCCCTGATCCGGCCAAGGTTGCGGCGGTGAGAGATTGGCCCCAACCAACAAGCCGTAGGAAGCTGCAACAGTTCCTCGGCTTTGCAAATTTCTACAGGAGGTTCATCAAGGGGTACAGTCAGGTGGTTAGCCCCTTGACAGCCCTGACCTCCTCCAAAGTCCCCTTCACCTGGTCGGATCAGTGCGAGGCGGCGTTTAGGGAGTTGAAACGCCGGTTCTCGACTACACCAGTTCTGGTGCAGCCCGATCCTAGCCGCCAGTTCGTGGTTGAAGTGGACGCCTCTGACTCAGGGATAGGAGTCGTGTTGTCCCAGAGCGGAGAGCCCGACAAGGTTCTCCACCCATGTGCCTATTTTTCACGCAGGTTGACCCCAGCTGAACGGAACTATGACGTGGGCAATCGGGAACTTCTCGCAGTGAAAGAGGCTCTTGAGGAGTGGAGACATCTGTTGGAGGGAACTGCGGTACCATTTACGGTTTTTACGGACCATCGGAATCTGGAGTATATCAGGACCGCAAGCCCGCTGGTCACTGTTCTTCGGGCGTTTTGACTTCCGGATCACCTACCGCTGCGGGACCAAGAATCAAAGATCTGACGCCTTGTCCCGGGTTCACAAAGAGGAAGTCAAGACCGAGTTGTCGGATCCACCGGAACCCATCCTTCCCGAGTCCACTATCGTGGCCACCCTGACCTGGGATGTGGAGAAAACCGTCCAGGAGGCCCTGGCATGGAACCTGGACCCGGGAAACAGCCCAAAGAACCGTCTGTACGTCCCACCAGAAGCCAGGGCTGCCGTCCCGGACTTCTGTCACTGTTCCAAGCTCTCCTGTCACCCAGGGGTGCGAAGAACCGTGGCAGTGGTCCGGCAGCACTTCTGGTGGGCGTCCATGGAGGCCGACGTCCGGGAATACGTCCAGGCCTGTACCATCTGTGCCAGGGGCAAGGCAGACCACAAGAGGACCCATGGACTTCTCCAACCACTTCTGGTACCTCATCGCCCCTGGTCCCACATGGGCCTGGACTTTGTCACGGGCCTCCCGCCGTCCCAGGGCAGGACGACCATCCTCACAATAGTGGACCGATTCTCCAAGACGGCCCACTTCGTGGCCCTCCCGAAGCTCCCAACGGCCCAGGAGACAAAAGACCTCCTGGTCCACCACGTCGTATGTCTGCATGTGATACCAACAGACATCATCTTGGATCATGGTCCCCAGTTCTCCTCTCAAGTCTGGAGGAGTTTCTGCAGGGAACTGGGGGCCACCGTGAGCCTCTCGTCCGGGTATCACCCCCCAGACAAACGGACAGGCAGAACGGGCCACCAGGAACTGGAGCAGGCCCTACGCTGTGTAACATCCGCGCACCCGACGGCCTGGAGTGAACATCTGGCCTGGATCGAGTACGCGCATAACAGTCAAGTGTCCTCTGGCACCGGCCTCTCCCCGTTTGAGGTGTGTCTGGGGTACCAGCCCCCATTGTTTCCCGTTGTGGAGGGAGAGGTCAGTGTGTCCTCGGTCCAGGCCCACCTGCGACTATGCCGTCGGGTGTGGCGCACTGCCCGTTCTGCCTTACTGAAGGCCCGGACGAGGGCTAAGGCCCATGCAGACCGCCGGCGTTCCCCGGCCCCTGCATACCAGCCTGGGCAGGAGGTGTGGTTATCCACGAAGGACATTCCTTTCCAGGTGGACTCCCCAAAACTGAAGGACAGATACATCGGCCCCTTCACAGTCCTCAAGGTCCTCAGTCCGGCCGCATTGAAGCTCCAACTCCCAGCTTCACTGCGGATCTACCCCATATTCCGTGTCTCCAGACTCAAACCATACCACACCTCACCCCTCTGTGTTCACGGACCGGCGCCGCCTCCTGCCCGGCTTCTGGACATCCGTCAAAAAGGCCGGGGATTCCAGTACTTGGTGGATTGGGAGGGGTATGGACCTGAGGAACGCTCCTGGGTGAAGATGAGCTTTATCCTGGACAAAGGATGAAGCTGGGAGTTGGAGCTTCAATGCGGCCGGACTGAGGACCTTGAGGACTGTGAAGGGGCCGATGTATCTGTCCTTCAGTTTTGGGGAGTCCACCTGGAGAGGAATGTCCTTCGGCCCACTTCCTGGCTGACTTCTACACACGTCACCCCGACAAGCCGGGTCCTTGCGCCCGTTGAGGGGGGTGTCCTGTTGTGTGGGCCGCTGAAGAGGAGGCACTGCTGGCCCACCACCAGATGGCGCCCTGCCTGAAGTGCGGGCTTCAGGCACGAGAGGGCGCCGGAGCAACTGGGAGTGACAGCTGTCACTCATCAACAAGCACCAGCTGTCACTCATCATCACCATCACCTTAAAAGCCGGGCAGCAACTCCACCTCGCTGCCGAGATATCGACTACCTTATAGGTAAATTCTCAGCCGTACAATTGTATTACCACGGATACGTGTTGTTCTTGAAATTGTTTGCAGGCGTGTGTGAGATTATCCGCAGCTGGAGGCTGAGTCGGTGGAACCGAGGAGGTGATGACGGTTTTCGCTCCTCACCGGATAAGTAACACACTGCATGTGATTGTGATCGGGAGGTGGAGGTGTGTTGCCCACCTACCGACAGAAGAGGACATTTGCTGACTGTTTACTGGGTGTTTTCACACACTCACCATTGACTGTTTTCTGCCCTGCCAGCAGTACCAGATCTGACTGCTGGAGACGGTGGCCACCTGGGGATTCAGGACTTGGCGGCTCCGGCGTGTTCCAGATCCGGTGGCAGTGGAAATCGTGTGGGGCCCGGCTCTTCTCTGGATGGTTGTCTCCTATCCTCGAGCCTGCCCACACGTCACCCTTGTATATTTGACTGTAATCCAAATTCTGCATCTGTCAGTATTCCGTTGTGCACGTTTCACAACAGTAAAGTGTTGTACTTTTTGCCTCATCCATTGCCCGTTCATTTACGCCCCCTGTTGTGGGTCCGTGTCACTACACTTTCCCAACAGTTACTGTTCCCATGGAATCTTGCTGAATTTTCTGCTGTGCTCTCATATTGTTAAAGTTACACTATCTGAACTTCTGCAGGGAGAATGAGCACCAAGGGTGCTGATGTCATGTCGGCAACATTACCATCTAAAATGTGTCAGTTGGGAAGAAACACCTATGATAACCCAGAGTTAAATACTAAATACTAGCTGTGTTGAAACAATAAAAGTGAGAAAAGTCTATAAGACAGTGAATAGCCACTTTGTCAAATATAGATTATTATGGACATATAATGACTGACCCAAGCCCCTACCACTGGGTAGGACAAGCGATGCACTAACACATAGTACCACCTGTGAAACTAGATTCTCAAAAGCTCACAAATATTTTTTATACACAAAGCTTGAACCTGATAAATTATAAATTCATAAATATGTTTTAAATCCAGAAAAAATAATACATTGTCACCATAATAAAGGTCGATTTTTTCTTGTAACGCTAGATGCCCCTTATCTGTAATGTAACGACATGCAGGGCAATGCTAACCCAAACATGGATATGTAAATATTCCCTTCTGTGTTAAGGGATGACGCAGAGTCAAGCACATACTTTTGCATGTTATGAAAGAGAAAATAGACTACTATTTTAACCTGGTGTCTTGATTGTCGTTAAGTGACATGAAAGGGGTTGGTAAGGTTAGACCTTAGTTGTGTGAAGCGCCTTGAGACAGTTTTGCTGTGATTTGGCGCTATATAAATTCAAAAATTGAAATTGAAAGGGGTACTGTGCGTTGCATGTTGACAATAAGGGGAACTAGCCAAGCGTCAATATGTTATGGGTTTATGACTGAAAATATCTGTTTGGCAGCTGAGACACTGCTCTCATGTGGCATGTGTTTGGTTATTGACCAAGTTTTATTGCTAGTTTCCAACTGATGCAATGTCACCATTCTCAAATACAAACTTATGATCACTGATATAATTTACCATGGCAGTGTTGAAGTAGTGCTATTGTGAGGCAGCAGAAAGTCATTGAGCCACAAAACAATAAACACCTGATCTAAAGTCAGTATAGGATATTCCACCTGTTTGCCCGGTGCAATATTCATATTTGTGCTCACAATATGAATATTATCTGCTTGTACAAATAATTAATACATTTAAAAAAAGGTATGAATATAAATAAAAAGCAAAACACAAAGAGAAACCTACAAACGTTCACCCTAATGCTTCATTGCTTCACGTCAGGGAGCTTTAGTGGCAGTGTTCTATGCCCTACTGTTGTGCTTGACTTGTGGTAGAAATGCCTTGAGGTCCCAAGACAATCTGCAAGAAGATGGAAAATTTAAATCTGTATCAAGTGCAGAAAATGAACAATGAAAACAATACTTTTCAGTCTAGGTTTTAAAAACTATCAGGCATGATGATTGTTGGAGTAGTTTCTCTAATAATACAGGGTTAAACAGTACTGGACACAGAATGCAACACCAAAGCTTTACATACTCGACCCTGAAATGCTTCAAATATCCATAACTCCAATAACATCCTTCAATCAATTAAATATTCTTTCATACATTTATACATGTAATATTACAGTGTGATGCACTTAAATGCAGCTGGCATTCATTGAAGTTTTTATGATCAGTTACTTATTTTATCAATTCAAATTCACCTTGCCTTATGCCACCAGTTTTTCTCCAACTCCTATTTCTTCCTCTTGACTTCAACCACTACATGTCGAGTCTGTGTCCTTCAGAGTCCATGATATCCTGAATGTAGTTTCAGCAACCTTCACTTTGGCCTTTCAAGGTCATCTCATCATAGCAAACAGGGGGGTCATGTACAAAGTGTGCTTACACACAAAAAACTGGCATACATCCGTCTCCGCCAACATTCAGATGTATCAAAAGTGATATGACCATGGAAATGTGCGATGCATCACGCGTGAGATGGAGCGTGAGATTGACAGATGGATTGGTGCAGCATCTGCAGTGATGCGGTCGCTGTATCGGACCGTCGTGGTGAAGAGAGAGCTGAGCAGGGGGCAAGGCTCTCGATTTACCGATCGATCTACATTCCAACCCTCACCTATAGTCATGAGATTTGGCTCATGACTGAAAGAACAAATTCGCGAGTACAAGCAGCCGAGATGAGTTTCCTCCGCAGGGTGGCTGGGTGCTCCCTTAGAGATAAGGTGAGGAGTTTGGTGACTCGGGAGGAGTTTGGATTCGAGCTGCTGCTCCTCCATGTCGAAAGGAGCCAGTTGAGGTGGCTTGGGCATCTTTTTTGAATGCTCCCTGGACGCCTCACTGGAGAGTTGTTCCGGCCACATCCCATCGGGAGAAGGCCCCAGGGAAGACCTAGGACAAGACTTTGCTTGAGCTGCTGCCCCCGCGACCTAACCTCGGATGAAGCGGAAGAAGATTGATGTATGGATGGAAGGCCACTGTTACTGGAGTTGTGTGCAGAACTGCAGCCGTCCCAGAGCCCAATCGGCTGAGGAGCCAGGTCCACACAGGTGCTGACCACATTGCGCTTCCTGGAAAAAGGGGCATTCCAGTGTGAGCTGGTCGATCAGTCAGGAGTGTGCCAGTCAAAACTGAGCCGAGCCATGCCAGCTGGGTGGAATGCAATCATCTGAAAGTCATCCAGATACATCACATTTCAACATTAAAGTGCCATTTGCACCGAGAGCCAGAATCTAATCGGAGCTATTGACTGCACACATGTTCACATCATATGTGATGTGCAAATGTGCATCAGGCAGCTTGCGCGATGGCTGACTGCTTACTGTGTAAATAGTGTACTCGTGCAACTGATCCGAACGTAAACCAGCGCGGGAACATTTGTGCATGTGCACATTGAAATATGTTATTTATTATTATTGTTAATGTCTTTTTTATTTTTGCTTTGATGGTGAGCTGCAGAACTTCTTAACAGGCTTCCTGTGTTCAGGATTTGTCAATAAACACACGTGTAAGTTGTGATGTCACACTGTCAGCGGAGGCGCACCACACCTTTTTAAGCTCACAGCGTGTCTGCCTCACACACACACGATCCATCTTTAAAAATACAATACTCCCACCATTAAAACACATCTATGGAATATCCCCATTCCTCACAGATGCCCTCCCAGACCCATGATGGAAGCTCTGGGAGATCATCCGTGATGAACCAGGATCTTGTGGGAGGATCAGATTTACTAAACAAATCACCACAATGTCATAGTCCAAAAAACAAACAAACAGAAATGCCAGACTCTGTGGGTAATCTATGAAGAATAAATGGCTTTATGAATAGTTTAAGAGTATATTTAGGGGTGTATATATTTACACCAAACACTAAAATATCCAAAAAGAAGTTAAAAGAAGAAATATAATATATACATAAGTAGCATGTACGGCTGTCCAGACATAACTTAGAAGTTAATCTGGCTGGACAAGAGCAATGGCAATTGGCATGTAGTAACAAACAAGCACCTGATAGGGGGAATGGGTAATTCACTAAATGACGCAGGCACAGCTTTGCACATGCACCACCAGAAAAGGCCTACAAGAGTCCTTGAAATATGACTGAACACACTTGATGTATTGAAAATCCATTAGCATGTCCTTGACAAAACCGTTGAAGTACCTCTGTACAACCCAAAAAAGGTCTGCTAAATTATATTATGGGATGCTTCACACTTCAAAACAGCAGTGCCTGATGGGATAACAGTCAAGAAGGTTGGAAAGCAATAAGATGGAGATGCAGACCTTTTGCCAAACCTTGAGCACATGTAGGCTGGGGATGGACGACAGATGCACAAATGTCTTAGTTGGTGTAAGTTAAACAGATAGAAATTTTGTATTTGTTTCATTCTTTTGAAAGTGTTTGAGCAGTTTGATTTTAGAGAACAATACCAATTCATTGTAGTAATAATAAAAGGCAAAACATAGCATAATTAATCTCAAGTTGCTGTATATGAGCAGTGTTGTCACAGTTACTTTGAAAAAGTAATCCAATTACTGATTACTGATTACTCCTTGAAAAAGTAACTTAGTTACTTTACTGATTACTCAATTGTAAAAGTAACTAAGTTAGATTACTAGTTACTTTTTTAGTTACTTTACCCAGCTGCCGACAACAACCCTCTGCCACCTCAACATGACTGATACTTTATAGTCACCCTTTCTTGACTTCAATGAAAATAAATACTTGTTTTTTAAAAAGTAAAATAAAGACCTCTTTCTTGACCTCATATTTAACTGTTGACAGCATTGTAACAGTAAAACTTGCAATTTCTAACCTACATTGTTTATAAATGTAACTATTAAATTCTTTCTAACATTTTTCTAACATTTAAATTCTCTCTAAACATTTTACTTGTCGAAATTATTATTATTATTATTATTATTATTAATATTATTATTATTATAACTAGTAGTAGTAGTTGTAGTAAAAAAGGCTTCAAAACTGGACCTTTAATCTAGGGGGTGTTGTGGGGGGGGCACATCCTTGCCCCACGCCCCCATTCCATCTGGATTCGCCCCTGCTTTGGTGTTTGAGCACAAAGAATGGATAACATTTATTTATGCAGAAAACATGACCAGATTTACAGGTAAGAAAGTTTTGTTGCGTTTTCACATCATGTGGTCCTCAGAAAGAGAGTTTAGGTGCATTTGTGTGGAAAATAGTGTTAGTTGTTGACGCGTCACGGAGGATCAGCTGTTTTTAGCGAGCAGATACGGAGCGGCTCAGCTCAGAATTCTAAATAAAGGAGAAAAAAGCATAAAAATGTCTTTGGAAAGCTCAGTGCAGGTGTGCTGTTGTCACTGTGCTTTAAGAGGTGAGGACGAGTTGTAGCTGCTGCAGAAAACCACGGATGAAAAACTCACAGCCCGCTTAAAGTGGGCAGTTCAGTCAAACCCCGACCTCCTGCCCACGGACCACGTTTAATGCTGCTATCGACCCACAATGCAAAAATAATAGTAACGCACAGTGACTTGGAGAAGTTACTTTAATCTGATTACTGATTTGGAAAGATTAACGTGTTAGATTACTCGTTACTAAAAAAAGTGGTTAGATTAGAGTAACGCCTTACTGGCATCACTGTATATGAGTAAGATCTAGATGGTACCTACCTCATGAGTAAGTCCATTGTCCGAACGTAAACCACCGCGGGAACATTTGTGCATGTGCACATTCAAATATGTTATTTATTATTATTATTATTATTATTATTATTATTATGTCTTTTTTTATTTTTGCTTGATGGTGAGCTGCAGAGCTTCTTAACAGGCCTCCTGTGTTCAGGATTTGTCAGTAAACACGTGTGTAAGTTGTGATGTCACACTGTCACACACACACACACACATGATCCATCGCCCTCACAAACATTTTTCCAGTTTCATGATTATTCTGTATAACAGCGTACCAAATAAAAAACTGTCCCTGTGTGTCTCCACATAATTTCCAGTCATCTGTAGTATAATGTCTTTCCTGTGTTCATGTTGTCTGATGTGACGTCATGGGGAATCCCTGCTCAAAGGGCCTATTTACATGAAATTGCATATTTAAATAGGGCGTGGCCAGGGAGGAGTTTGGTTGCACGCTCAATTCCACGTTCAGTGGGATGTACAAACCGAACATGTGTAGATTCATGCCTACGCACACTTCGATACATCTGAACACATTTGTGCTTACGCCAGATTCAGGGTTTTGGGGGCACGCCAACTTTTAGTAGAAAGTCAACACAAGTCTTTGCACATGAGGCCCCTGGTGGTCATATTTAACATCATGACTGTTTAACAGCAAATAGGTTATGGAAGTCAAAACGAGTCATCTCTGAAAACTAATCAAAATGTTATGTCACCAGTTATACAGTTTCACTGTGAAAGGATGCACAGAAATAACATTTTATTAATTAGAAATTATAGCTGAGGTTTTCCAGAAGACACATGGGAGACATGAGCCTATATTGGATCTGTTTTCTTGAGTGAAAATGCTCATCTCTCACTCCATCATAAACCTGTGACAGGTGGTGCCAAAAAAACAGAAGTTGCACTGTGCAGGTTCTATGATCACAGCTACAGAACCCTATAACTCCTTCGGTCAAAGGTTTCTAGGTGGCTTCCCTTGTTAGTCTATTTTTTTGCATCACCACTCAGATGTGAGAATTGTCTAATCTAGACAGAGTTACCATGCAGTACCATACTGTTTGTACTTCTTAATAATTGATGAAAATGAAGTCTGATACATATTCAGTGACTTGGAAATGTTCATGTATTCATCCCCTGCCTTTTCTAAACAAAAATGCTCGAAAAAATGAATTTATATTAAAAATAGCCCACGTTTACACTGGAAAGACAAACTCAACACCCCAGGGTGTATAAAGCCATATTCATTGGTCAACAACTTGATAATTTTATCATGTACCTATAAATGATAAATGTTGTATGGTTTTCTGAAGGGTTTTCCCTCGTTTATCACAGGAGTTCCATTCTAAAAATAACCCACGATAGGCGAAATCCGCGAAGTACGAGGTCTATTAGATAAGAAACTGACACTTTTATTTATTTTTTTTAACTATATGGATTTGAATGACGTGCGATTACACCAATCATGCTTGAACCCTCGTGCGCATGCGTGAGTTTTTTCACACGTCAGTGACGTCATTTCCCTGTGGGCAGGCCTTGAGTGAGATGTGGTCCAGCCCTCTCGGCTGAATTCCTTTGTTTCACACGCTGCTCGGGACGGCGCGCGTTGCTTTATCAAAATGTTTTCTGGACCTGTGAAGAATATCCAAGTGGACACTATTCAAGAAATTAAGATGGTTTTCAGTGAAAAGTTTAACGGCTGATGAGAGATTATGGGGTGTTTCTGTCGCTGTAAGGACTTCCCATGGAGCGGGACGTCGCGCAGCGCTTCCAGGCGCCGTCGTCGGCCTGTTTCAACCAGAAAACATTCTAATTTAAGGCTTAATTCACCCAGGACGTCGTGAGAGAACAGAGAAGATTCAGAAGAGGCCGGCATGAGGACTTTATGCAGACATTCCACTGTTTAAGGACATTTTTTAATGAAAGACGTGTGCACAAATTCGCCGAGTCATTTCCGTGATGACTTGACGAATCTGTGTGCGCCGCGACAGGAAAAACACCTCCGTGTTGAAAACCATTTGTAAAATTCAGGTGGCTTTTGATGGCTTTCAGCAAGTGAGTAACTGAGAAATTGTTTAACAGCTTGGGCATGTTCCAACTTGCCCGTTAAGGTTTCAAACGGAGGTGTTTTTCCTGTCGCGACCCCCCGCGGTCAGGTCCGGCCCGACATGCGACTCTGCCCGCACGTTCTTTCATTACAAAATGTCCGTTAACAATGGAATGTCCAAATAAACTCCTCATGCTGACTTCTTCTGAAAGTTCTCTGTTCTCTGAAGACTTACTGGGTCAACAGAGCCTGAAATGTGGAAGTTTCAACTTGAAACGGCGAGACGCTGCTGCCTCGAAACGCAGATCGCCGTCAGGCGCCATGGGCCGTCCTTAAAGCAACACTACCGGACCAAAATCTTTCATCAGCCGTTAAAATTTTTACCGAAAACCAGCTGAATTTATCGAATGGTGTCCACTCAGTTGTGCCTTACAGTTTTGAAAAACATTTTGATCAAACAAAGCAGCAGTCTCTGAGCCATTCTTAAACAATGAAAAAATCGACGAGAGGGTGGGTGACTCCTCACTCAAAGACTGCACACAGGCAAATGACATAACCGACAGGCGTGAAAAAACTCTTGCATGCCCACAAGGGTTCAAGCATGTCTGATGTAATCACACGTGATTCAAATCCATATGGTTTTTGAAAAAAAATAATAAGGTCGGATACTTTTCTAATAGACCTCGTAGTCACTGTTATTTTTTTACAATTATTATAGATGTTTTAAGGCTGTAAAATCCCTCACGACACACTTTATACACCTGCGAGGTTGGACACATAAGAAATTATTAATAGTGACTCACCAGTACGAGGTCTGTGAGAAAAGTATCGTACCTTTTTATTCTTTTCAAAAACTATATGGATTTGATTCATATGGTTTTACGTCAGCCAAGCTTGAACCTTCGTGCACATGCTTGAGTTTTTCCACACCTGTCGTTTGCGTCATTCGCCTGTGGGCAGGCTTTGAGTGAGCACTGGTCCACCCCTCTTGTCGTTGTTTCATTGCAAGGAAATGGCGGAATGATTTGGGCTTTTTTTCCATCAGAATTTTTTCAGAAACTGTTAGAGACAGGTAGCTGGAAACCATTCGAAAAATTTATCTGGCTTTCGGTGAAAATTTTATGGGCTTCACAGAGAATAAGGAGTGTTACTACAGCTTTAAGGACGCCCCACAATGCTACATGGCGCGCCGCGCTCTGAGCCGCCACCGAGAGGCAGAAAACACCACATCATTTCTAAACGGATCGCTGTGTGGAGCTGGGACTGTCGTGAGCAATTTCTCTGGTTATCACAAGAGCTGGACATCAGCCATTTTCCGGCAGATTTCACTTTTAACAAGAGATTTTGTCATGGAAAGCCGCGCAGAGGCTTCGCGCGTCAGGACCGATTTGCTGATTGAGCGAGACAAAGGAACACCTCCGTTTCGGAGTGTTAGAGGACAAGTTGGGACAAGTATATCTCAGCTTTGAATGCTTACCAGCCCAGTGAGTATAAGAGAAATTGTATCTGTATTTGAAAAAATAAAAAAGGTATGATACTTTTCTCACAGACCTCGTATTTCACAGTTCCTCTGATCACGCCTCTTCGTCCTGGCGCTGCTCCGCTGTTGCGTCTTTTTGCACTGAGTGACACCTCGGTGCAGGTGTCTTCTTCCGAGTGAAGAACACAGTTATGGGTAGTTGTTGGCACTCTTTTTTCTTGTGGGCGAGAAGATTCTTATAAACAGACACGCAGAACACAATACGCATGCTGTCCCTTCGCGGTGATGCCGACCAGTGCCGGCGACCGGCCTGCTTGATGAGGACGCAGAACACAATGCGCTGTTAAACAAACAAACAAAAAAAAAAGCATGCAAAACTGGACAAAAAAAAAAATCGTGAAACTGCGAGGCCGCGAAAGGTGTTATAGCGAGGGACCACTCTATATGTACACTAAAGGCAACAGTAACAAATGCCGTGATGTCACAACATATGCATGGATTGGCTGATTACTCGGGTGTTATGAAAAATATTACCCGTCTGAGAAAAGGGTGTATGTTATATATCATATACCAATTTTGATATAAAGAAGACAACTCCCCCCCACCCCACCTCCCAAAATGACATAAAGAAACTAAAATGTGTAAAAGTCCAAGGGTGTATAGCCTTTCTGCATCCACTGTAGTTTGTCCAATTACTTATAGAAAAGAAGTGTTACTGTCCAATTAGTGACTCACCTGACTGTATTCAAAACATTCACCTCTCAGTAACCTGTGATCAGTTATTCTCAAAATTCCATCACCTCGTCTCTGCCTGATTTTTGGCTGGATTTGGTTAAAACTTGGTGAAATGTTCCAAGATGGCTGATACGCAGGTGGAATAATTCAGACTTCAAGACCAGATTCTTTCTTTTTTGTGACAGAAGTGACGTACAACACAGCAAATGGTATTGTCAAGAGCAGTCGTATTTATTTTCCCTCATCTGTTCACATCTGGGATTATGTTCACTCACTGTAAACAAGGCTTGTTTGTGTGTTCTGGTCTCATGATTTCTCTTCAGAATTGTATTTTTCATGAGGAAAAAAGCAACAAAGTTGCTCATGTGGTGATTTGCAATTACTGTATTAGTCTAGAGCATTTCTTGTTTCCAGTCTGGATTCGTGTAATTGCAAGAGTGTCCCTCTCTGGGGGAATTTTGCAAGTCTGCTTCATAAATTGTGCTGTCACATCTTCAAGTATTTTTTTTTTTTTTTTTGTCTCACAGATTCTTGTCTCTCACATTGGATTATTTGCTCGTCTCAGATGGATCCCTTTTGCCTTGCCCAGGAGGATTGTGTCAAAGCCAGGGGTTAAACTGGGATTTGTCAGAAAAGGCAGGCCTGGGAGGAATACCAAGCTTAGAGCAGTGATGGGGAACAATAAGCAATTAAGGGTCAGCAGATTGCCAGATTTCATTCCACCCGTCCAACACAGCAGGTGTCCTCACCAAGCCTCCACCTCTGGTGTTGTTAAATGAAGTCAGTGTGGAAGTGGCAAACACTGCATTTCTTTGAATGGCCGCTTCAAGGTGGCTCGAAAAGTGAATTACTCCCCACAGACCCCAATATTAACCCTCTGGGGCCGACCCCGTCATGTACGATGGCTAAGACCAAGCGTTACTAAATTATAAATAGCTTTTCAATGATATGAGATAGAAACTTACTTTTTTTTTTTTTTGCTGAAAAGTTAACTCCGTGGACTTTCAAGCCAGCCATCAGCCATCTTTGTACTCCTCATAGAAGCTGTGTGATGACGTGCACAATGTGAGTGTCCAATCAGAATTGGTTCACCGTCACATGGTTTTCCAAAATCCAATCGTAGGGCAGATTTACCTCACGTGAAAAGCCAATGATCGTTTTCAGGAGTGATATGTTACTTGTTGGCCCATTTGAATAGCCCCCTGGGTGCTCCAATGAGTACATACTATTAGTACATACTTAGTGTGCCCTGCGCCATTACGCACAGCGATCAGTGAAAGCACACAGAGCAGACGGAGAGCCTCTGATGACAATCTCACGTGCTCAAACAAAGAGTGTGTAACTATCAGGATTGCTCCACTAGTTTGCATGTGAATGGATAACTCTGTTGCTTTCTCTGCGTAAAGAACTGTTTACCATATCAATGGACAACAAAACGCATAGACCATTTTGTATATAATGTTATTTTTGTATATATTGAGCTGTTAACAGCAACAATAAATCATTTATGCCAGGCGAGTGAACTGTCCAAAAAATGCCCTCGAACCCCAGAGGGTTAAAATATCCAATTTTACAGCAATGATAAACATGTTTACAGCCAAGTACAAAGAACTTTTTTGGTCTCTATAGCTAATCCCCCGATGAGAACTTGTACAACAGGTGTTGGGGTTTTTTTTCCCAATAACTCATAAGTTTAAGCTATTTTAAGACACAAAGTTATGAATAGTTATGGGTGTTGTGTACCAAAGTCAGGGACCCACTAGTATTGCAGAGGCTACTAGCTGCTGTGGAGACTTTATTACAAATAGCTTAAACAATATATTTTAGTGTGCAGTTCATTGAACTAAAGGACCTTCTAAGAAATCCTTGCACCAGTATTTTGATGAAGTGAAATTTTTGTATGATTGAACTTACTGGGAGTGCCTTTTGCACCAAGTACAAGTAAGTACTACTTATCAGGTGGTGACATTTGGTCCAATTCGATACTTTAATGTTTCCTATAATCCCCCTGCGCTTCCCAGAATGCACTGCGGCGCCAGCAGAATTCTGCCGTTTCAAAGCCATGTAAACAATGTCTAGCGAGGATATGGATGGCGCCGATTCAGTGAGTTCACGAGGAATTATGATGATGACACATTCTCTCAAGTTGAGAGGGTTATCTAGAAGAGGTGTAGCACCTGTGATGAACTTTTGCTGTGCCCCTATGTTGTCTTGTTGTGCGTACTTTACGAGGTGTGTTACATTGTGATCGAAACCGGAACTCTGCTGAAACATACCTCTCGCGTGAGTCAAGGACTGTGAGACGGCGTGAGACTCACATCTGTGAAACAGCGAAAGATGGTGCAACAGTTATGAAGGAAATTTTTCAATCAGAACCATACTATAGTTCCACATCCATACCACTCACACTCACTCTCATCTTCAACCGCTACAACCATACCATCAGTTATGAAAACTACTGCCAAGTTTACAAAAATATGCAATTAACAAACACCTAAATAAAAGTTAGCTTCTTAGCCTTAGCTCGTTTTGGAATTATGAGATGGGAAGGCATGTTTGTGCTGCATTCATCCCGCCCACGTCACACCGGTCTTGCCCTAACTCCACCTCATTACTCGTTTATGGGTTGGCCAGAAGTTAGGCAGAGTTAAGCACTGCCAAGATGGTGACAGCCAGAGAAGACCAATTTGAGTTATAAACCTGCTCATTAGGAAACCTATGGGTGATGTCACAGAGAGTTTGTCCAGTATATATAGAGCCTATGGTTTTCACTGGCACATTCATCCCCTCAAAAGCAAAGTGATCATTTTCATAAGATCAGCAAATCTGGAAATCCAAGGCACATAATGACCCAAATTTAATTTACAGCATTCGCATGATTCTGTCTGAAATTAAGTCATTCAATAGTGTGCAAACATTCAAAGAATCAGATTTAACATTTCACCCATTTGTAACACAGCCTGGTGGTGTGCTTCACGCTGTGTCGGTTTGCTGTAGCAGTTTGAATACTTTTCTAACATTACCGAAAAACAGCCAAAAGCAGCATCTAATTCCTCTCTCTCTCTGTCTGTTACAGGTCTATGCTCTCACTTTTCAGGTCTCAGCATTGTGAATTATTGATATTTCCTTCCAGCTATTCCATCACTTTACGTTATGCTTTGAACAGATTAAGGCTACTTTTTGGCCAATCTGGAGAAGTTGGACAGCACAGCTTCTCAAATGCCTACTTGAACGCAGGCTGGGTTAATGGCATCTTTTAGCTTTATAAGTAAAGAAAATGTAAATGGAGATTTGTGTGCTTTCAGAAGACTTTTGCCTCTCAGCCTGCCAAGGCAGCAGGGGTGTAGTTACATTCAAACATCTGTCCATCAATCCATCCATCCATTTTCAGCATGCAGGGTATAGGTCAGCATTGAATTTGATTGATTTTTCTGGTCAGAAGGTCAAAGGACAAGGTCACTGGACCTTTTTATAACCTAAAATTTGCTTATGAGTGCAATATCTACTCTTATGCATACCCAATTGTTACAAAATTGAGTTATACTAATATACAGTGAGGAAAATAAGTATTTGAATACCCTGCGGTTTTGCAAGTTCTCCCACTTAGAAATCATGGAGGGGTCTGAAATTTTCATCTTAGGTGCATGTTTAATCTAAAAAAAAAAAAAAAATTCCGGAAAGCACAATGTATGATTTTTTAATCATTTATTTGTATGTTACTGCTGCAAATAAGTATTTGAACACCTACCAACCAGCAAGAATTCTGGCTCACACAGACCTGTTAATTTTTCTTTAAGAAGCCCTCTTATTCTGCACTCTTTACCTGTATTAATTGCACCTGTTTGAACTTGTTACCTGTATAAAAGACACCTGTTCACACACTCAATCAATCACACTCCAACCTGTCCACCATAGCCAAGACCAAAGAGCTGTCGAAGGACACCAGGGACAAAACTGTAGACCTGCACAAGGCTGGGATGGACTACAGGACAACAGGCAAGCAGCTTGGTAGAAGACAACTGTTATGATTATTTATTAGAAAGTGGAACCGTTCGGTGTTTTTGGTTCTAGAGGGGGAAAATACTTACTTACTTGGGTAGAAAATGTCAGTGTGTTATGTCTTGCTGTTTAATTGCTGTGCGCATTTATCTCTGACGTGAAAATTTGCCGGTTGCGGATCAGTGAAGCAGCAGCTTCGTGTCTGTAGTTGTGAGTCATGTGGACTTTGGGGGTCATCTCAAAATCACGAATGGACATGAATGTGGGGGCTTTTACTTTTTAATTCGGGAGAAATCTCACCTCCACACTTCATTTTTTGCTTGTAAAAATGTATAACGGCGCCTTTCGAAACTAAGTAAATTCTCATTTAATAAGTATAATTTCTATCATTTTGTGTTCAAAACACATTCTTGGGCACAGTGTGTATCATTCTGCATTAGAAGGGCTCCAGCCAGATGCCAGGAATGACCCCAAAGTGACACAGAGTGTCATGATCCGGAACTGGCAAAAGTGATCCATTTCTGGCAAATGTTTGCGCCACACATAATGCGGCTTCACACTTTAAGTAGAAGCGCTACTCCACCCAGACTTTTTCAGCTAAATAACAGCCAAATGTCCAACAATACACAATTAAAGGACATTCAGTTGCATTATGGCGCCGTATAGCGGGACTTTAAAAAAGGTGGTCCGGAACTGGGCAACCGTCTGTACTGTACCAGATATTAACATTGATTTTCACAGGTGTTCAAATACTTATTTCCAGCAGTAACATAAAAATAAATTATTTTAAAAAAATCATAGATTGTGATTTCTAGATTTTTTTCTTTTTTTAGATTATATCTCTCACAGTGGACATGCACCTAAGATGAAAATGTCAGACCCCTCCATGATTTCTAAGTGGGAGAACTTGCAAAATCGCAGGGTGTTCAAATACTTATTTTCCTCACTGTATATATATATATATTTGTATTCACTGCCACATTGGAGATTAAATCACCTTGGTTCTTGCATTAAGCCTTTGTGTCCTGCTGCCTGCCTCTTTGGGTCCAACCTTGACTCTTAGTAGCTTAAACTGTAACAGTAACAGAAGGCCCAGTTAGGTGGAGGACAGAGTGAAAGCATATAGTACCTGTTATTTCCATAATTTTATGACCCTGGGTCTTAAACCTGAACAACCTGTAATAAAAATAATAAAAGTCAAGGTCACCAGCTACATGAAAACTTACCCTGTGAGGAATCCGCTCCCTTTTTAATGTGTATTTTTCATTAAAGGTGTCTGACTATATCACAAAAGATTCAAGCTTAAGTTTAGGTGACAAAAAAGTGAATAAATTCTTTACATGCATCAATATGCTGGTTAAATAAAATGTTAGAATGTCTCATGGCAGCGTGAATGTGACTGATGGCTGCCGTTGTTTTTACTCTGAATCCAAATGAAAAACAAATCAATATCGGAATTAGTAGTAGGGAAAGACTGTGTGGCAGAAATGGGCTAAAGCTTCATACCATCCAGGGAAGGTTGAAAAATCCAATTACTTTGGTTAACAAGATGACCTTTGCACATATAACGCTGTTCCTAGTCTTATTTTCTTGGCAGAGCGTAAACACACTCGAGGGCCTCAACAAACCTCTAAATATTGCAAGGACTGCACTCAAAGTAATGTCCACAGAGCAGATCTAAGCACAGAAAGCATCTGCTAAAAAGCTCTAATGCTGACGTAACAATTGTACCTTAACCCCGCCTACTGCAATAGTTTGAAGTATATATATATATATATATATATATATATATATATATATATATATATATATATATATATATATATATATATATATATATATATATATATATATATACACACACACACACACACACACAATATTATTACCAAACAATGCTGCATTCATTCGTTTTCTATACTCGCTTACTCTTACTCCAATTAAAGGTCACATGTGGGCTGGAGACTTTCTCAGCAGTCATCGAGTGAGAGGTGGGATATACCTTGGACAGGGTGCCAGCTTATTGCAGGGCTACATATAAACAAACTCATGTGTTCACACTCACACATAAGGCCAATTTCTAGTTTCAAGTTGACCTACCTTGCATGTCTTTGGAAGAGAGAGCACTCGGAGGGAACCCACAGAAGCATGGGGAGAACATCCCAAATCCACACAGAAAGAACCAGCTGGTAAGCAATGACTGTCTCACTGTGAGGAAACTACTACACTTCCTGTCCCTATGAGATCAGATTTTAAGGTTCTGCTACTAGCCTATAAAATTGTTCACGGACTGGCACCCCCCTACTTAGCTGACATAATTCAACCCTACGTACCGGCCCAAGCTCTGCGTTCACAGGGTGCAGGGCTACTTTGTGTCCTTAACGTGAATAAAAGGTCTACAGGTCACCACCGTGCACTTATTACCCCTTTTGTATGTCTAGCATATAGGCATAGTATTTTACTATGCTTTTTACTCTTAATTCATTTTATTTTGTTTTCTGAATTGTTTTGTAATTTGTGTTGGTAGCATGGTCCAAGTAGAGGGTCACCCATTGAGTCTGGTCTGCTTGAGGTTTCTTCCTCAGAGGGAGTTTTTCCTTACCACTGTCGCCTGTGTGCTTACATGTGTGAAGCACCTTGAGGCAACTTTGTTGTGATTTGGCGCTATATACGAGGTCTATTAGAAAAGTATCCAACCTTTTTATTTTTTGCAAAAAACATATGGATTTGAATCACGTGTGATTGCATCAGCCAAGCTTGAACCTTCGTGCGCATGCGTGAGTTTTTTCACAGCTGTCAGTTGCATCATTCGCCTGTGAGCACGCTTTGTGGGAGGAGTGGTCCAGCCCCCTCGGCGGATTTTTATTGTCAGGAAAATGGCTGAGCGACTGTCGCTTTGCTGCATCAAAATTTTTTCAGAAACTGTGAGAGACAGCCAGGTGGAAACCATTCGGAAAACTCAGATGGCTTTCGGTGAAGATCTTATAGGTATCACACAGATTAAGGAGCATTACAACCGGATTAAAGACAGCCCACAGCGGCTGAGGGCGCACCGCGCTTCGAGCGGCCATCGACAGGCTTAAACGACCAGATCATTTCCAAAGTGAAGGCTGTGTTGATCCGAGACGTCGTCTGACTAACAGCGAAATGGCAAGAGAGGTGGACATAGCACTTTTTCGGCACATTACACTGTTACAGGAGATTTTGTAATGAAAGACGTGCGGAGGAATTCACGTGTCAGGACGGAGCCGCGTAATGGCGCAGAACAAAAAACACCTCCGTGTTGGAAGTCTCACGGGACATGCCCAGCTCTTCCACCATTTGGAAGATTCAGACGGCTTTGGGTGGCGTTTCAGTCAAGTGAGTATCCGAGAAATTGTCGAAGATCTGGGCATGTCACATGTCCTGTGAGACCAACACGGAGGTGCTTTTGTTCCGCGCCATTAGCAGCTCCGTGGCGAATTCCTCCGCTCCTGTTTTCATGACAAAATCTCCTTTAACAGTGGAATGTGCCGGAAAAGTGCTGATGTCCACCTTTTCTGCCATTTCTCTGGTAGTCAGACGGCGTCCTGGATCAACACAGCATTCAGTTTGGAAATGATCTGGTCGTTTCTGCCTGTCGATCACTGCTCTGAGCGCGGCGCGCCCTCCGCCATTGTGCACCTTCTTTAAACCGGCTGTAACACTCCTTAATCTGTGTGATCCCCATAAAATCATCCCTGAAAACCATCTGAATTTTCCGAATGATGTCCACCTGGCTGTCTCTCACAGTTTCTGGAAAAATTTGATGCAGCGCTGCTCCAGCCGTTCAGACATTTTCCTCACAATGAAAATCCGACGAGGGGGGAGGACCAGTGCTCACCCAAAGCGTGCTCACAGGCGAATGACGCAACCGACAGGCGTGAAAAAACTCACGCATGCGCACGAAGGTTCAAGCGTGGCTGATGCAATCACACGTGATTCAAATCCATATAGTTTTTGCAAAAAATAAAAAGGTTGGATACTTTTCTTACAGACTTCATAAAATGAAAAAAAAAAATACACTTTAAAGCAGAACAGTTAAAAGTTCTCTGCATCATAATAGATTTTTTTGGCTGCCATAACAACAATTAAGATTGAAGACTGAGTGCAAATAAAAACAGAAATCAGCAGGTGTAATTAAATAAGATAAAACTAAGTATAAACATCAGAAAAATCAATCGTTTAAGATTTGCCATAAAATATTTCATGGGAGTGGAGTATTTGCACATGTTCAGTAATTAATTGCAATGAACCTTAAAATCACATTTTAAAACTTGTCAATACAATTTTTCCACACACATCTAATTGTAAAATTATGATAAAAAACAACACATGGGAACAATTTGAAAAAAGAAAATAATTGTATTCATTATTCATAAAATAAATAAATACATAAAAACAACTGGGATTTTAACGTTGTTCGATGACTAGATGCACATTAGAAAAAGTCATGACAGGCATAAATTACCCAATAATTAAATGATTAATAATCCACACATGTCTGCATCCGTGATACTATTAGACCACCCTGGGCCCTTACTGGCAACCACCCAGGTAGTTCACTGCTTCAACTCCACCTGCCAGAATCACTTTGCCACATCCAGGTGAAATGTAGGATTTTTGAGCCACTAGTGTCTCCAGCACTGAGGGACAGTGCTCATGCAATACTGAATGAAGTGCACCATAATAGCTCACTCACGATGCAAGCCAACAATTCTCCAGAGAGACCTACTGCCATGTAAAAGTCATTACTGCAGGTAATGGCTTATACTCCACTTAACCTGTCACCCACAAAGTCTGACATCCCACAGACGTGAATGCCAACTCTGAGATAAGTTAATTTTTCAGCAAGTTTGAAACATTGCAACTGAGTCCAGGAAGACATCAAAAGCCAGTGTCAGTCTTGCTCCAGGACAATCCCAGAAAGAGGGACTGCTTTCTCATCTCCTCATGTGCATCCATTGATTCCACAAAAGGTCATGCCATTGTCCTCAAAGTCGAGGCCAATAACTATTTCATTACGGAAAAAGGGACCCGAGTCCCTGGTCTCATGACCATAACCAGCACCTGGTCCATGCAAACACTGAACAGATCCAGAAAACATCCCTAAGGGCCACTTCACACATAACACGATTGAGGCTGAATGATGCACAAAGGAGGATTTGAATGGAACTCGTGGAAAATTGGAACCACACTCGAATGCCTTGTACAGCAATCACCACATCCCTTTTGGCACAGCACATGCACTCTATATTCGTGCGCTGCTCACACCGGAAACCCATTTGAATGGCAGTCAAGATGAGGTCCCACTGCCATCTGATCGTGTTTGCAGCATGTCGTACACAGGTCGGACATATTGTGCCGCGGCCGAGGAGCTGCGCGAACACATCGGCCATGTCGAACTGTGGCTGAATGGCGTGATCGAGGCAGCCTTCACACCAGCGGCCGAATGTCATTGAATGCTGGCGTCGCAGACCGAATGGTCCCCCCTAATAATTGGTCCACCCTGCCTTCACTGCGCATGCATTATTAGCCGCAGTTCACGGATTACCACCTCATTTCTGCTTGAAACTGCACTCAAGTCATCATCTATTTTAGCTACAGATAGCTGAAGCTTTTGTACAACAATCATTTCCACACAATTTCAGCATTATTTCATTATAAAACACAGATGAAGTTATCAGAGCGCCGCGGCTAAACGAGCTGGTAGCTGATGTTCGCAGAGTTTCTGCTCAAAATGGTCTCATTTAGAATGATTTAAGAGGTTTTACTGTTATCTGATGGTTAATAATCCCATTAATCCATTTGATTACTTTGGGTGAAGAGACTCCATCTCAGATGTGCTGCTATGGTCCGAAATGACAAATGCGCAGTGAAGCAAGGCGTACCGATTTTTAGGCAGTCAGCAACACCAGACAAATGGCCATTCGACCCACTCTCAGCCAGGTCGGCTGTAATCCGGGTGTCACCCACGAAAAACCAACACCACTTGTGGGCCACTTAGACAAGTCGGGACCATTCGCGCTGCCAGCACGGATAAGGAGAGCAGGCAACCACTTTCGAGCTGGCTATGCGAATGACCCCACATTTTCTAAGTGTGTTCCCGAGCAACACAAATGGCATGCGAGTGTGCGCGTCCCCGTCCTACACAAATGGAATGCGAGTATTCCATTTGTAGTGTGCTCCCCAGCAACACAGATGGTGTGTGAGTGTGTTGTCCCCCCCCCCCCCCCACAAGCTTATAGTTGAGGTGCAGCTGAGGTTGCAGACGGTGACTGCAGTGCAGTGTGATTGCAGTCAGCAAAGCGTGCACAGCTGGATAGCTGTGGAACACCATGGCATATCACAAAACCACACCACCACATCAGAGATGCAAATAAGAACCCAGCCCAGCTGTGTGTCACAGCTGACCGAACAGGCACATCAAATGACACACGATATCAATCTCCATGGTCTGTCCGTCATGTCACAGCCTGACTGACAGCCTCACAGAAAAATCAGCGTGGGCAGCTCAATTGCCCCACAGGTTGGAGCTGTGAGTGCATCTATGTGAGGGTGTTGCAGCAATGACAAGGTGGGCATGTCGATCATGTATTAATTGATATGGTCACATGCGCACACACACTCACTACAGTTATGCATTTGACAGGGGACTGTGATTAACATGCAGTCAGGTCATGGGTTCGATGACATTTGAAATCATGCAGGGGAGGGGCCTGACCACCACCCACAGTCAGTGCTGCAGTCCTGCAGCTTGTGCCGCTCCACATCGCAACTGACTGCTGCATCAGCAAAACGCAAGAGGTTGGGGATACATTGTCACATGTGCACCGATCACCAATGTGCAAGGGACGGAGGTGCATGCATGTCTGCATACTACAACAACACAGGGGAAAATAACAACAAACTGGATCGCCCCAACCACATCTCAGTGTGCACGGCGATGAGCAGTCAAAGCTGCACCTGACCCCTGCGTCATTGCTATGCACAGCTGACGAACACATATTGTGCCATATTGTGCCATTGTCCCGATTGCATCTTGTGATGCCATCGGGAGGTGCATCAGCAGGCATGCTAATAATTAAAAATACATATCACCTTTGCAATGCGGTCACCAGTGCTTCAGTGCATGCTGGACACGCGGAGCCGGCTCATGTCTTCATGGTATGGGCACATCAGATCATTCATGCCAGAGTGAGTCCGGCTGCATCATCATCAGTCCAGCAGAAGAGAATTGAAAAGGCCATACGTCTAGTAAGTGGTGCAGCAACACAGCTGAAATCCTTTATGAATCTCCTGTAGAAATTGGCAAAATTCAGGAATCGCTGAAGCTGGTTCCTGGTGGTGGATATTCGTCATTCAGCAACTGTTTTGACCTTTTCTGGGTCTGTCTTCACCTGCCCGCTCTCAATATTGTACCCAAGAAAACTCATTGAATTAAGGTGAAATTCTCAGTTCTTCACTTTATTTCCCATGAGACACTGCAGAACCTGGCAGACCTGGGACATGTTTTCTGACTGGGTCTTGGAAAAAAAAAAAAAAATCAGAATGTCATTAAAATAGATGAAGATGAAATGATTGAGAAAATCTCTCAACACATCTTTCACTAAAGCCTTGAAAACAGCAGGTGCATTTGCAAGCCACACAAGGAAATGGAAAGGCAAAGTCTAGACCCTAACAGTCAATGTGCTATCTTACCAACTCCATGTGCAAGGACATTTGCAACAGTGGTGAGGAAAATATAAACTCCCTCAGATGATCATGGGAAGATATTCTTGAGCATGAGCCCAAACTGCTTGGTTGCAACCATCAAATGTTGAAACCTACTGAGAATGACCAATGCATAAATTTTGTTTAGCACAGTGGGTAGTTTAATGCCCCGGTAGTTTCTGTAACTCAGATAATTAGCCTTTCAGTTTTTTTTTTCAATATTTATTTCATTCATTTAAAAGAAAAGCAGAAAAGCAGAAATGAGTACATTACAAGACACTGAATGAAAAGGAGCAGATAGAACAAGTCTTATATTTTCTGCCCCTTTTTACAATACAATCTTTCAGTTTTAAGCATCATTATTTAACAGATTACATTTTTTGACTTTGTCACATACCACTGACTTATTTAATAATTTTAGCCATTATTTAAAAGATTACATTTTTAACAGGTTACATTTTAGACTTAAAACATTTAAGACATTATTAACAGATTACATTTTAGACTTTGTCACAACCCACTGACTTATTTCATACTTACTTAATACATCTAGTTTAATACGTTTTTTAAATAATTTAAGCGTCCTTGATTCTTTGTTGAGGTTGTTCCATAATTTTACACCATTCACTGCAATGTGCAATAAAGCGCACTGCTTTACTTTGGTTCTGAATCTTGTTTTTTTAAAGACTTCTATTTCTTTCAAATTACAACTACTTACTCTTTTTTCAAACATATTTTGAATGTTTATTGGTAAGGTATTTTTATTAGCTTGGTGCATTGTTTGCAATATTTTCAAATCAACTAAATCATGAAATTTATGTACCTTATACTTAATGAATAATGGATTAGATGGATCTCTAAAATGACTATTGCTAATCATTTTTAAAGCTCTTTTCTGCAGAATAAATAATGGTTGTGTATAAGTTTTACATGTTGATCCCCAGATTTCTACACAATAAGTTAAATATGGGACAATCAATGAATTGTACAATGTTAATAAACAATAACTATTCAACAAAAATTTTACTTTATGCAAAACAGCAATGGCTTTCGCTATTTTTCCTTTTGTGTAATTTATGTGTGACTTCCATGTAAGATCTTCATCAATCATGACTCCTAGAAATTTTGTTTCTTTTACCCTTTGTATATCCATTCCATCTGTTTTTAATAACACATTATTTTTTTCCACTCTGTCATTAAATATGAAATTTGTCTTATTAAGATTTAGTCTGTTTATATCAAACCAATGTTTAACTTTTTCCAACTCTGTATTTATCACTTGTACTACTTCCGGTATATCTGATCCAGAGTAAAATAATGTTGTATCATCAGCAAATAATATGCTGCCAAGTACTTTAGATAATTCACATTTTCTAACAATTTGCTACTGTCTCTTGGGAAGATATCTGTCTCCCAAATGACATGCAACACCAAGAGCACCCTATCACTGGTGTTGCTATGCAAGGTGTCAGCTGCACATTGGGAGCTATTTGGGTATTAACCCTTTGGGGCCTGAGGGCATTTTTAGACTGTCCACAATAAAAGGCCACGCTGAAAGGTGCAGTTTTATCACACAGCACAATGCCACAGATGTTGCAAGATTTGAGGGAGCGTGCAATTGACATTCTGACAGCAGGAATGTCAACCAGAGCTGTTGCTCGTGTATTGAATGTTCATTTCTCTACCATAAGCAGTCTCCAAAGGCGTTTCAGAGAATTTGGCAGTACATCCAACCAGCCTCACAACCGCAGACCACATGTAACCACACCAGCCCAGGACCTCCACATCCAGCATGTTCACCTCCAAGATCATCTGAGACCAGCCATTCGGACAGCTGCTGAAACAATCAGTTTGCATAACCAAAGAATTTCTACACAAACTGTCAGAAACCGTCTCAGGGAAGCTCATCTGCATGCTCGTCGTCCTCATCGGGGTCTCGACCTAACTCCAGTTCATCGTCGTAACTGACTTCAGTGGGCAAATGCTCACATTCACTGGCATTTGGCACGTTGGAGAGGTGTTCTCTTCACGGATGAATCCCGGTTCACACTGTCCAGGGCAGATGGCAGACAGCGTGTGTGGCATCGTTTGGGTGAGCGGTTTTCTGATGTCAGTGTTGTGGATCGAGTGGCCCATGGTGGCGGTGGGGTTATGGTATGGGCAGGCGTCTGTTATGGACGAAGAACACAGGTGTATTTTATTGATGGCATTTTGAATGCACAGAGATACTGTGACGAGATCCTGAGGCCCATTGTTGTGCCATACATCCAAGAACATCACCTCATGTTGCAGCAGGATAATGCACGGTCCCATGTTGCAAGGATCTGTACACAATTCTTGGAAGCTGAAAATGTCCCAGTTCTTGCATGGCCGGCATACTCACCGGACATGTCACCCATTGAGCATGTTTGGGATGCTCTGGACCGGCGTATATGACAGCGTGTACCAGTTCCTGCCAATATCCAGCAACTTCGCACAGCCATTGAAGAGGAGTGGACCAACATTCCACAGGCCACAATTGACAACCTGATCAACTCTATGCGAAGGAGATGTGTTGCACTGCATGAGGCAAATGGTGGTCACACCAGATACTGACTGGTATCCCCCCCCCCAATAAAACAAAACTGCACCTTTCAGAGTGGCCTTTTATTGTGGACAGTCTAAGGCACACCTGTGCACTAATCATGGTGTCTAATCAGCATCCTGATATGGCACACCTGTGAGGTGGGATGGATTATCTCAGCAAAGGAGAAGTGCTCACTATCACAGATTTAGACTGGTTTGTGAACAATATTTGAGAGAAATGGTGATATTGTGTATGTGGAAAAAGTTTTAGATCTTTGAGTTCATCTCATACAAAATGGGAGCAAAACCAAAAGTGTTGCGTTTATATTTTTGTTGAGTGTATGTTTTTGTTGTATTTGGTAAGTGTAATACAGGTTTACAATAATAAGAAAGGAAAAATAAAGGGAAAAATAATTTTCCACACACATTTATTCAAAACACTATAATAAACAACTGTTTTGACACTTTATAAAGGTAATTTGAGGTCTTGTGTGAAAGACTGTACAACCAAAAGGTTCAAACAGTAAACACAAATGCACATTTTGAACACTATATACAAAATGGTCTATGCATTTTGTTATTTTGATATGGTAAACAGTGCTTTATGCCGAGAAAACAACAGAGTTATCCAGTAACATTCACATGCAAATTAGTGAAGCAATCCTCATAGTTACACACTCTTTGTTTTAGCATGTGAGATTGTCATCAGAGGCTCTCCATTTGCTCCGTCTGCTTTCACTTTCACTGTGCGTAATGGCGCAGGGCGCATTGGAATAGTATGCACTCATTGGAGCACCTAGTGGGCTATTCAGACGGGCCAACTAGTAACATGTCACTCCTGAAAATAATCTTTGGCTTTTCACATGAGGTAAATCTGCCCTATGACGGGATTTTGGACAACCATGTGACGGTGAACCAATTCCAATTGGACACTCACATTGCGCACGTCATCACACAGCTTCTATGAGGAGTACAAAGATGGCCAATGGCTGGCTCGAACGTCTGTGGAGTTACCTTTTCAGCAAAAAAAAAAAAAGTAAGTTTCTATCTCATATCATTAAAAAGTTCTTTATAATATAGTAAAGGTTGGTCTTAGCCGTCGTATACGACAGCGTCAGCCCCAGAGGCATAAAGATACTGCTTAAGTGTACTTCTAGGGCTGTCTGAATGGGATATATGGCCTTCTTGTCAGAAGCCCACTTCTTTAACTTTTGTCCCACCACTTTCCCAATGCCACAGACCCCTGCAGCTCTACCTCCTGTCAGCTGTTCCAACACCTTTGCAATCTCACTGAGATTCAGTTGTATGTAGCTGACTTATGATCCGCTTGACCCTTGGCACCAGAGATGTCCAAGATCATGCTAGAATGATAAAACTTAAACAACTTCTCAAACGCCTGTGCAATGGCATGGTACAAAAGGGTTATCTGTCAGGACCGTGCTGTCATTTGCTATGACTGTAGTGGGACAAGCTGTAGGTTTAGAGGAATGAAGTACCTTTGATTCCATACTTACACTCAAGAGACCGCACATGGAGTGTCACCTGCTCACACATTCCTCAAACAAATGTTTCCTTTCTAGCCTTAGAACTCATTTTCTCAGCTCTCTCATAGCATTGACACCATGTCATGCACTACGAGTCCTCTAGACATTACATCCCGGCGTGTATATTTGCATCCGTGCACAGTATGAGTAAACTGCATGCTCGGCAGCCGATTCAGCTTTGGAGACGTCCCTCTAAAGCTGAGCCAGCAATGTAGGATTTCAAATTTACATCTATTTGCATAATTGGATCATTTATTTCAGTAGGGATACAAGAGAGGAAAACATATTCACAGACAGTGAAACTGCAGCTGTCACATTAGTTTTGCAGCTCTGTGGGAGGTTGCGCCAAGAGTCCTCTTTGAAACAACATGGATTATTGGGCTTCTCGGGGTGATGAGTTTCTGAAAGCCCCACAAATCTCCCCATTTAAGCACTGCCCAAGTTTCAAAGGCTCTAATACGAATGAATGCATGTGCTGAGCCTGCCCAAGAGCATGCTGACTCTCAGAGAGAAAACTGTGGCATTTTTATATAATGAACAGCTGATAATGTCAGGAAAAGACATGCTATGTGCAGACAAGACTCATAATTACTTTTGCTGATAATCAGTGCCATAGCCAAATTGTGTCACTTGAGAGGTTTGACTTCCAAGACAAAGGATACCAGGAAATTAATAGTCTCGTAAATTACAAGCCCCATTGACTGCTATGAATGACTCAGCCAAGGGACAATGGAGATGATCAACTATTTAAAAGTAAGAAATGTGATCTCTAAACAACTGTAGAGCAGTGAGGTGACTTAAGCTTTCTTTCACTTAAAGATTTGTACAAATGTTTAGCAATATTTGAAGAATATTGAAAAGAACTGCGAAATGACAGCATTTACACAGAGTGATTGCGTGCGTGATAACTGTCATTTTAGTGATGGCCTTTCAAGAACTGTAATTCCAGTAGTCATGGTTACAGATGAGTATATCCCACTAAATACACTCAACAAAAATATAAACAAAACACTTTTGGTTTTGCTCCCATTTTGTATGAGATGAACTCAAAGATCTAAAACTTTTTCCTTTGCTGAGATAATCCATCCCACCTCACAGGTGTGCCATATCAAGATGCTGATTAGACACCATGATTAGTGCACAGGTGTGCCTTAGACTGTCCACAATAAAAGGCCACTCTGAAAGGTGCAGTTTTATCACACAGCACGATGCCACAGATGTCGCAAGATTTGAGGAAGCGTGCAATTGGCATGCTGACAGCAGGAATGTCAACCAGAGCTGTTGCTCGTGTATTGAATGTTCATTTCTCTACCATAAGCCATCTCCAAAGGCGTTTCAGAGAATTTGGCAGTACATCCAACCAGCCTCACAACCGCAGACCACGTGTAACCACACCAGCCCAGGACCTCCACATCCAGCATGTTCACCTCCAACATCTTCTGAGACCAGCCACTCGGACAGCTGCTGAAACAATCGGTTTGCATAACCAAAGAATTTCTGCACAAACTGTCAGAAACCGTCTCATGGAAGCTCATCTGCATGCTCGTCTTCCTCATCGGGGTCTCGACCTGACTCCAGTTCGTCGTCGTAGCCGACTTGAGTGGGCAAAAGCTCACATTCGCTGGCGTTTGGCATGTTGGAGAGGTGTTCTCTTCATGAGTGAATCCCGGTTCACACTGTCCAGGGCAGATGGCAGACAGCGTGTGTGGCGTCGTGTGGGTGAGCGGTTTTCTGATGTCAATGTTGTGGATCGAGTGGCCCATGGTGGCGGTGGGGTTATGGTATGGGCAGGCGTCTGTTATGGATGAAGAACACAGGTGCATTTTATTGATGGCATTTTGAATGCACAGAGATACCGTGACGAGATCCTGAGGCCCATTGTTGTGCCATACATCCAAGAACATCACCTCATGTTGCAGCAGGATAATGCACGGCCCCATGTTGCAAGGATCTGTACACAATTCTTGGAAGCTGAAAATGTCCCAGTTCTTGCATGGCCGGCATACTCACTGGACATGTCACCCATTGAGCATGTTTGGGATGCTCTGGACCGGCGTATATGACAGCGTGTACCAGTTCCTGCCAATATCCAGCAACTTCGCACAGCCATTGAAGAGGAGTGGACCAACATTCCACAGGCCACAATTGACAACCTGATCAACTCTATGCGAAGGAGATGTGTTGCACTGCATGAGGCAAATGGTGGTCACACCAGATACTGACTGGTATCCCCCCCCAATAAAACAAAACTGCACCTTTCAGAGTGGCCTTTTATTGTGGACAGTCTAAGGCACACCTGTGCACTAATCATGGTGTCTAATCAGCATCCTGATATGGCACACCTGTGAGGTGGGATGGATTATCTCAGCAAAGGAGAAGTGCTCACTATCACAGATTTAGACTGGTTTGTGAACAATATTTGAGGGAAATGGTGATATTGTGTATGTGGAAAAAGTTTTAGATCTTTGAGTTCATCTCATACAAAATGGGAGCAAAACCAAAAGTGTTGCGTTTATATTTTTGTTGAGTAGTATCATTTTTTTTACCTCCACCAGCGAACTTCAAGGAGATTATGTTTTTTGCCCTTGTTTGTGAAAAGCCTTGAGCCTACAATTTTTCATACATCATTGCGAAAGGCAAGAAGTGATTCAGGTTATGGTCATAGGTCAAAGTAAGGAAAAATCCCTATCTTTAACATTGAACGGTTTTTCAAAAATTCATAATACGGATTTAGCAGATATTTCCACTCTACCCTTCTCCCTATACACCAACAGCTGCACCTCCAGCCCCCAGTCTGTAAAGCTCCTGAAGTTTGCAGAATCTGCCTACAGATGGGAGATTGATCACCTGATATAAACAGAACAGTCTGGACCTCAATGCCCTCAAGACAGTGGAGATGGTTGTTGACATCAGAAAGAACCCAGTCCTGGCCAACCCATCACCCTGTGTAACTCCCCAGTTGCCATTGTGAAGTCCTTCTGTTACCTGGGGATCACCCAGGACCTCAAGTGGGAGTTGAACATCAGCTCTCTCATCAAAAGAGCACAACGGATGATATACTTTCTGCGGCTGCTAAGGAAGTTCAACCTGCCAAAAACAATGATGGTGAACTTCTCCACTGTCATCATGGAGTGCATCATCTCCTCCTCCGTCACTGTCTGGTATGCTGCTGCCACTACTAAGGACAGGTGCAGACTGCAGCGTAGATGATGCGCTACAGTAGGTCATCGGCTGCAATCTGCCATCCCTACAGGACCTGTACACCTCCAGGGCCCCGGAGTGAGCAAGGAAGATAATGGTGATCCCTCTCACCCAGGACGCAAACCTTTTGTCACCCTCCCCTCTGGCAGATGGCTGAGGTCCATTAGGACCAAAACCTCAAGCTACAAAAACAGCTTCTTTCCATCTGCAGCTAGACTCATAAATTATGCCAGAGACCCCCATTTACCCTCCCACTCCTACAAAGTACAGATTGATCATCCCTGCACTGAAAGGTATGGAATATCTGCATGCCTTTGCACAGCCCCATTCCACTATGTTACATTTGACAGTGAACATAGATGTGCCTATTTGACTCTTTACTACTTGCAGAAGTATTTTTCCTTTTCTTTTTTTATTGCTGTTTATGCACCAATGACATTAGATCAAATTCCTTCTAACTTACTTGGCAGTGAATTTGATTGTGATATTTTAAGCTAACATTGAAAGACTTCCTTTTGATCTATTTTTTTTTTTTTTTTTTTTGTATTATGTCTGTTTATGAAAAAACTCACTTCTAACAATAATTTGAACTTGAAAATTATTTCCAAGGTAAAAATTTGTGGAACTGGACACTAGTGCTGGAGGTTTGCGCTCTAATAGTGTGGTGCTCTAGTTTTAATCTAATATTGCTATAACATCATCTCTTATAATTATAACAAGCACTGTCTCTTCCTCTGTTCACATGTATTGTGTCATGTATTTTACAATGTCATGTTACTCTACATCATGTGACCTGTAATAACAGAACAAAATGTATGCATTGCAATTAAAAAAAAAAAAAGGATTTTTCCAATCTCCCAGAAAACCCATCTCATACAAGTGTAAAATGTCTCTGCTAAGGTTGAGGGTTTTTTAATGCACACTTTTCAATTAAGCATATTTTTCAATTCTTTACTTGAAATTGCACAATTTGGACAGTAGTGAACCTTGTTCCATTTTATGCGTTTGAGATTTGCTTTCAGAACACCCCCCCTCACAAGTTCAAAAATTTTGATTGCAGAGAAGGCAGCTCAAATAGGAGTTGGGATGCCAAAACATAGATCAGAGCTCTTTTTTTGGTCACGCTTATATGTCCTTGGACAAGACACTTCATTTGCATTGTCTCATTCCACCGACCTGTAAGCTGTTACTGGCTGTAGCTGGCAAAGTAACCTGTAAGTGACAAGTGCAACTTACCATTCTCCTGCATCAAAATCAAAAAGCTTTCAATGATGACATGGTTTATGCCATCAGCACGGTACAGCTCTGAGGGTTGAGACACAGATGATACATTTTCGTCAGCAGGATTCACCATTGGGATTCTTCATTGCTGACAACACCAGGGAATGATTGAAGTAATTTGTAATTTGGGAAACAAAGGAGTTGTCCATGATGGCAGATGTTTCAACAACCACCATCAGGACATATACCAAAACTTGACCTGACTGATTAGAGGTCTGGCAAAGCAAACCATTTGCAAATGTGTTCTGTTGCATCAGAGAATGTAATCAAGTAATGCACTCAGTAATTTAGCCTCAGGTACTTTACAGTAAAGCTACTCCACGAATAGTAATTGTATTAAGGATTGAATCTGCATAACGTATTGCACGCATTCAGTTAATTATGCACTAAATACCTTAAATGTGTTGGTGAGACTTCTGTCTCCCAGCAATTGAACCAAAAACAAAACCTGGTTTTAGACAAATGAGACAAATGATGCACTTACTTCGAAGTACTGTGATGGTGAAATATGTTTATCATTTCAGTAGAAAACAGATTATAGCATTGGCATGTTTTGTGCTGTGGAATATGAGAACACATTTCAATATGTAGTTGCCAATCATTTTTAAATTTTACGTAAGCATATCATCACAATGGAGATGAAATGAAACCATCAAGATGTGCTTGTAGCGTAAGCCTTTAGCCTAAATCCAATGGGATTTAACAGAAATATTACATTAATCCATTAGGAATTCCAGCAATCTTTCTACACAGTCCCTCCATTTTCCTAGCCCATATGTAATTGGACAAACTTAATACAGTATAGGGATTATTGTGGAGGCAAACTGCTAGTTTTCGAGTTTTCTTTAGAAAAGTGAGGTGATGATCAACAAACATTTTCATCAAATCACAGAATATGCTTTGCTCTTCATTTACAGTTGTATTTAAAAGTTTGGGCACCCCTGATGATTTCCACAATTTTCCATTATAAATCATTTGTTGTTTGGATCAGCAATTTCAGTTAAATATATCATATAGCAGACGGACACACTGATATTTGAGAAGTGAAACGAAGTTTATAGGATTTACAGAAAGTGTGCAATAATTCTTTAAACAAAATTAAAGGGGGCATAAATTTGGGCACCCCAACAGAAAAAAAAAAAAAAAAATACATCAATATTTAGTCGATCCTCCTTTTGCAAAATAACAGCATCTAAACACTTCCTATAGCTTCCAATGAGAGTCTGGATTCTGATTGAAGGTATTTTGGACCATTCCTCTTCATATCTCAGGTTTGTTGGTTTCCAAGCATGGACAGCCTGCTTAAAATCACACCAAAGATTTTCGATAATATTCATTGTCTGGGGACTGAGATGGCCATTGCAGAATGTTGTACTTGTTCCGCTGCATGAATGCCTTAGTAGATTTTGAGCAGTGTTTAGGGTCGTTGTCTTGTTGAAAGATCCAGTCTAATGCAACTTCAACTTTGTCACTGATTCATGAACATTGTTCTCAAGAATTTGCTGATATTGACTGGAATCCATGTGACCCTCAACTTTAACAAGATTCCCAGTACCTGCACTGGCCACACAGCATGATTGAACCACCTCCAAATTTTACTGTAGGTACACAATAAAATCACCAGTGTTAAATTAACACTACCAGTGAACATATGGTCCCACTCCGACCAGAGTAGGCGCATATGTACACTGGCAGTGTTAATTTAACACTGTTAGTGTTAGTTTTACACTGGTGAATTTACTGTGTAACAAGCGTTTTTCTTGGAATGCTGTGTTCTTTTTCAGCCATGCATACCACTCCTTGTTATATCCAAATAACTCAATTTTTGTTTCATCAGTCCATAGCACCTTATTGCAAAATGAAGCTGGCTTGTCCAAATCTGCTTTAGCATACCTCAAGTGACTCTGTTTGTGGCGTGTACGCAGAAAAGGCTTCCTCTGCATTACAGCATCATACAGCTTCTCTTTGTGCAAAGTGTGCTGTATAGTTGAACGATGCACAGAGACATTATCTGCAGCAAGATCATGATGTAGGTCTTTGGAGCAGGTCTGTGGGTTGACTCACACTCTCAGAAGCACCACTAGCTTAGCTTATGAAAAGCTAAAAGTGGACGATCTCATTTTGGCCTAACAACTTTTCTGGGGATTCTGTGTTAGTACACGCCCACAGCCGACATGCTTGATGAATTCCTGTGCATAAAGTAGTTCCCAGATAACTGATAATGAGTATATCACATCTACAACAATTCTAAAATTTACCAGTAATAAAATTATAAAGATAACTGAAGTTTTTAGAGTGGCCGTAATAAATATTTAAGAAACTTAAAGTTCATGAGCAACTTTGCCTGTTATTGTTCAAGCACATTGTAAACATTGACACAATGGAGTATGATGCGGAAGAGTTCAGAAACATACGATTGGAATGGTCTGATTGCCATTTCCAGTTGGCATTGAAAGACTTGGGTGTTAACTTTGTGTTAAAGTCAGAACAAGTTAAAGTCAGAACAAGAAACTGCACTGAAAGAGATCTATCTGGGAAAAGACACATTCTGTGTGTTGTCATTCCAACGAGAGCGGCACAATGAGCAGGGTGGCGAAAGTAGTCCGGCGAACTCAATCTGTGGGCGCGAGCTATCCAACAATGTCAAAATAGCAGAGATGTCGGTCCAGTGAGAGCAGCACTCTGGTGGGGTTGACTATGACTGTTCTCACCATCCTTTGCTTCAACTTATGAGATTTTTCTTGGCCTGCCACTTCGGGCTTAAGTAGTATGGTGCCTGTGGTCTCCTCACTATGTTCCTCACAGTGTAAATTGGCAGCTGATATCTCTGAGATAGCTTTTTGTATCCTTCCCCTAAACCTTGATGCGGAACAATCTTTGTTTTCAGGTCATTTGAGAGTTGTTTAGAGGCTCCCATTTTGCCACTCATTAGAAGAGATGCAAAGAGGGGAAACATTTGCAAATGGCCACCTTAAATACCCTCATAATTAATTCTCATAATTGGATTCACCTGTGTAAGGGCCCTGTCCCACTGGAGTGTAGGAGGATTTGCGCATGAAATGAGGAGACAAAAGCTGAGTGTCCACAACAAAGGTGGGCGGAAATGACAAATGTCCTGGGGTGGATCACGTAGACATCATGAGTGCACAGCGAATACATGAGGAAGAAAGGAGGATATAACAGGGAACAGAAGCGAAGGCAACCGCGGAGGCACCCCCCATGAGGGGCACAGCTAGTAAATGTAGAGGAACGTATTGCGGCCGTTGCGGAAACACAACGGCCAAACACGGTTGTATAAAACGCATGGCTAGAGGAGAGGGATCGGACGCAGAGCGACGAACATGGCAGCACAACGGCTGCAATGGGGACACAGTGCACAGGCGTGGCGGGAACTGCGGTGGTGGCGCGCATGCGCCGCATTTGCATCGCGGACATAAAGGAAGTGCAAACAGGCCTGCCGGGATCAGTATTCACAGAGACGCCAAACAGACAACATGCCACCACGGACGAGACGCGGGAGGAGGGGACAGAAGGCCGCAACAGCCACGGAGGACAGGGCGCCATCTCCCACCCTACCACTGCCAGCAACAGACAGGGCATGGACCCCCACCCCGCCACCGGCAGCTGCCGAGGAGGTCCCAGAGGTTGTCCCTGGCTGGAGTGACGCCGGGAATGAAAGTGGGACATGGGCCACCGGCGGGAAGGGGAAGGCCAAGCCCACAAGACACACAGAGATGGCAGTGGACCAGCGGCCAGTGAGGAAGGCCAGAATAAACTACACCCTCCCACCAGAACAAGAGGACGCCGTGTTCGAGTGGCTCAGGGACAACGAGCTGCTGTGGCGAAGGGGACACCGGCTGTTTAAGGACACGAACATGAAGAAGGCCATGTGGGAGGACAAGGGGAGGGAGCTGAACGTGTCCCCTGACCACCTGCAGGGCTGGTGGCGGGGCATGCATACATGGTATGTAAAGCTGCACAAGGGGAAGTCGGGGCAGGCTGCCAAAAGACTCACAGACCGGGAGAAGTATGTGCTTCAGACATGATCCTTCTACGAGGGGGAACTGCGACACTGCATGGCTGCACCCATGAAACCTGTAAGTACTGTCCCCCAATGTGTGATATATGTTAGTCGGTCGTGCTGATTATGTTATCTGCCCCCCCCCCCGCACACTGGGTGTACAGGCATCGAAATCCATCATTTAAGCAAACTGCATGGGTGGTTAAAAAAAAGAAAAAGTCACACCAAAAACAAAACATGTCTGAGGAGAGTGTGAGGGGAGAGCAGCAGCAGGACAGTGTTCCCGTTTGTCACGTGCGAGCACGAGCGCCTCGGCCTTGAGGATCCTCTTATGTAATAACTACACAGAGGTGTAATAAATCAAATGGTGAATGGTTCATAACACAGTTATGACAGAGTTTGAGGGGGACAGAGTGTGGGAACCACAGCCAGCCAGGTCTCCATACTTTGTGTACATGTGCGCGCACCTACACAACAGATGGAGCACAGCAGCGCACAGTAGCGCGCACCATGTGTCTGGGTCTTGTAACGCAGGGAAGATGAAGACAACACACAGCAGGGCCCAAAATACTATGTGCATGTGCCAGTGTGTGCATGTATTATACGTGTGGTGCACGCATGACTCAGACACACAGTGCGTGTTGCAGTGCGCCATTTGTTGTGTTGGCGTGCTAACATCGAAACAATGAAAGGATGGAAAAAAAAGGCTGTCAGCGGCTCCCTCTCTCTCTCTCCCCCCTCACTCGCCCCAAACTCCGTCAGAATTGTGTCATAAACCAGTCACCATTTGTTTTATCACACCTCTGTGTGGCTAATAAATACATTGATCTGCACAGACGATGCACTCATGCGCGCACGTGAGAAAAGAAATCACTGTCCTGCCACTGCTGCTGTTCTCCCCTCAGACACTCCCCAGAGGGGAGGTGTCTGACACATCAGAGGAGGGGTTTTACGATTGATAGCAGACTGACCTCTTATGTGGTGGTGCAAGTAAGCTGTTTTTGGTGCAAGTAATATGTGTTAGTAGCACCAGTCCAAGTGCAGTATAAATTCACGTGCACCACATGAATAATGAGAGCACAAAATAACACATGCATGTACTATTTCGAGCCCTGGTTAATGATGCAACAACATTAACCTGTAATTACTGTGGTTATACCTACAGCTGTCCCGTGACGCCATGGAGGCTGCATCTGAGCCCGCGTCTGAGGCAGAGAGTGACCCCACAGATGCAGCCGAACATGACGATGAGGTGGGGGTTGAAGGGCAGCTCTCACACATCGAGAGGGCCACAGCACAGGCCTCAAGGGGTGCATGCCCCAGCAGAGGTGGCAGCAGCCGGCCGACAAAGAGGAGGCGCCAGGATGCTGAGGAGGAGGCCTGCCTGAGGGAGATCCAGGACAGCATGAAGGCCAACACACAGCTGTTGGCCCAGCTTGTCCGCGAGAGGCCGTCCACACCCAGGGAGGCCTTCATCACTTATGTGTTGGACACGCTGAGGGGGCTCCCCGAGCAGCAGTACGGCGCAATGGTGCGGAAAATCAGCACCCTGCTGCATGACCCCAATGCCACTGTCTCCTCCCCGTCTGCTGAGCTGCCCACCATACACCCCGCCACACCTAGGCTGAGCCAGGTCCTGTGCGCACCTCTTGAGGGCCTGTACCAGCCGTATCCGCAGTACCACCGCCCACAGCCACCCGCCTACCCCCCCCTACCAGCCACCACAGCGGTTCCAGCAGCCACAGCCACCTGCCCTCCCCCAGCACCTGCCAGGTAGCAGCGGTGCCACTGACCAGCCAGGACCACAGACACACACCATGTCACATGTGTTGGAGGCGACGTATGATGTCTTGGCTGGCACCCCCACCCTGTCACTCAGTGGGTGGGGAGGTGTCAATCCGCCATGCATGCGGCCCCTCCCCTGGTCCACTGCCGTCGACACCTGGAACTCCACAGCCACAGGGTGGCACCTGTCTGTGAAAGCACACACACTAGTGGGTCATGGACAAGTCACATGTGGGTGTTTATTATTGTTATTTGCACTGTGTTATGATCTGTGATGAGCACAATAAATGGGGTGATAGTGTGACCTTGATGTCAGTGTCCCATCCTTTTGACCATTTACTGAGACACATGTTGATGCAGGACCATTACTAATGCACATGATGTCACAGTGATGCACACTTCACATGCACTGTCCACAGTCCATCAACAGATATATATCACAAGGTATGGATTTTGGGTATCAATACTGTCAAGTGATGTGGTGATCAACAGATGCAGTCAACATCCAGTGTTACAAACTGCCACTGACTACATTTGGGGGGTGGTGAACTGTACCGGTATGTCATTCATGTGTAAGGGTCTGTCCTTATACCAGGTCCACCATCCTGTCTTACCAGGCCACAGCACCAGCAGGTGAGTTGCACCAGTGTTTGATTAGGTTCTGCTGCAGCTTGGCAGCTTTGGATGCCCCATTGGGTGCCTGGACATCCACGGTGTCATCCAGGTTCCGGCCCCTCCTCCATTCCCCTGGCACCATTTGCCCATCTTGCAGCTGTTGGTCCAACAGTGTGTTCTGCAGGACTGGGTAGCGGGTCTGGATTAGGTTGTGTAGCAGCACACATGCCCTCACAATGAGGCGCACTGTGTCCACATGGTGCTGCATGGTGGTAAGCAGTACCTGGAACCGATTGGCCAAGATTCCAAATGCACTCTCCACCACCCGTCGTGCCCTTGACAACCTGTAGTTGAAGATGCGCTCCTCCCTGCTGAGGTTCCTGGAGCGGTATGGCTTCATCAGGTATGTCCGCAGGCAGAAGGCATCATCACCCACAAGGTAGTAGGGCACGTCCTGTGTGTCATTGGGCAGGGGGTCTGGATGTGGCCACCCAGTGATGTCACCATGCTCTAGACCGTGCCTCAGCTCACTGTTGTTATATATCTGGGCATCTGATGCAGCGCCACAACCTGACACGTCCGCCCAGAGGAACATGTAGTCAGAGCTGACTAGGGCAAGCAATATGATGCTGAAGTAGCCTTTATAGTTGTAGTACTGCGAGCCTGTGTTGGGGGAGCTTTGCATGCCACATGTTTGCCATCTATGGCATCGATGGTGTGGGGGCAATTCCACCGCTGCAGCCACCCATCTGCAATGTGGCGCCATCCTGCTTCAGTGGTGGGGCAGGTCATGAGCTCATCCAAGTACTCCCCCACTATGGCCTCACACACCTCTCTGAAGATCTTGCTCAGTGTGTTATGTGGCACTCTCCAGGCGTACTGCATGTCCATGTATGTTGTGCCTGAGGCCAGGTGGCGCAGGGTTAATGCCACCTTCAGGCCTGGTTCCAGGTTGGGTCTGAGGTGGTGCTTGGCCTTGTCAGTCTGGGTGTGAGCCGGTTTACCAGTTCGTCAAACATGTCAGGGGGCATTCGCATGAAATTGTGGAAGGCACGTGGGTCCTGGTTCCGCAACTCCACCAACAGCCTGTTGTAGATGCCCAGGTCCGGTCTCCTGGTGATCCATGGCCTCACCCACACAGCCCTCTGTGCCGTTCTGCGCCTCCTCCTCCTCCTCTGTAGCACATGCAGGAGCTGGGCGAGTTGCATTGTCTGTTGTTGGATGGCAGCGACCGTCATAGCACATCTTCGGCGATCCATATCTGCGTCTGTCAGTATCCACAGCTGGGCTGGTGCTGGCCAGCATTTATGTGTTTTGTAATGCATCCGCGTATGATCGCATATCGGCTGCACAGTGGTCGTGATGCACTCGCTTCATCCGTGCCCAGTCTGTCGGCATGCGCGACATACCATTTGCGACCGTGATGTGGCCGTGCTGGGCACACGTCATATCTGTTTTGCACGCTGTCCCAGTCCGCCACCAAGCCGTGCCAACCCGTCGGTTGCTGTTTTGAAACACAAGGTTCGGTCAGATCGGCACACAGAAATGATCACACAGACTGCATTTTGCTAGAATAAAAAGGCGTATATTTATTCCCCACAAAAGCAGTTACATCAAACACAAGTGGTTGCAGCGCATTTTTCTCTTACCGTGACGCCTTTAAGGTGGAGAGCCAACACCTTCAGCAGAGTGCGCCTGTCAACCGGCTGGGCGTTCGTACGTTAACCCGCAGCAGACTCTGTTGAAGCATGGTTCTACTCCCTCTTTTCTAGTGTGTCCGCGAAGGGAGGGTGAGTGGCCAACTCAACCTCCCTGGCGCACATAATTTCTTTAATCAACAGGCATCTGAAAGTTATTTCAAAGATATAATAAAAGCAGTTCTTCACTCCCAGTTCAGAATGATCCCAGCATGCTTCACTCCCAGTCGTTAGTGGCTACGAAAACAAAGTCGTGCTATCAGTGTAATAATAACAAGTACATCCAGCTCTTCGCTCCCAGTTCAGACTGACCCCAGAGTGCTAAAACAAAATTAAATTCTCAGGGTTACGTTAAGACAGGTGCAAAACAGCACAATAACATTTATTATACAGTTGCGGATATCAGCGGATGACAGCGGATATGCGGCGCATTGGTTGTGTATGTCCTGCGTATGTCTTCAGTATGTGTTCAGGAAGTGATGTGGATCTCATCCGCATCAGGATTTTTGAGCCGCTCAAAATCCTGGCTGCGGACATGCGTGCCTCTGCGGATGATCACGGACGTGTTCGGATGTCGGCCGACTCATGCAGGCATGTTACACAGATATTGCGGTTGTGGGCCACTTTTGTGCACATTTCATCCGCAAATCCTCCTAACCGCCAGTGCGACAGGGCCCTAAGGAGATCAAGGGTCAATGAGCTTACCAAACCAATTTTGTGCTCCAATAATTAGTGCCAAATATATTCAAATTAGTAAAATGACAGGGTTGCCCAAATATATGCACCTGCCTAATTTTGTTTAAATAATTATTGCACACCATCTGTAAATACTAGAAACTTCATTTCACTTCTCAAATATCGGTGTGTTTATCTGCTATATGATATATTAACTGAAATTTCTGATCCAGACAACCATTGGTTTATAAAGGAAAATCATGAAAATTATCAGGGGTGCCCAAACTTTTGCATACAACTGTATAATAATTATTAAGACATGTTGACGGTATGGGAAATCTGCAGTTCTCAAAAACTAAGTGCAAGAAGGGGATGCATAAGGTAAGGTTTTGTCAAAAACAGTGACTCATATCTAGAAGTTCTAATTTTGTCTACATGTGCAAAATTGAAAAAAAGTTAATGCATCAGTGTCAAATGCTGTACGTAGTACAAAAATATTTTACCAAGGTGGGATGATGCTGAATTTGTATGTGATGAAAGACATTAATCTTGTAGCTTTGACATTTTCATTTTGTTGTCTTATGTGAATGTCTCAGTGTTGAGGAGGAAAAATAGTCAAACTGTTCGAGTTAGGTATCACACTGCCAGGAACTAATGGTTCACCTGAGTGGCCCATTGTATCATCAATAAACCCCACCACCAGTAAGGAATGAATGTGGAGATCTTTCTGAGAAACGGATGATTTAAAAACCACTTTGACATGATACTCCCCCAAGAACATCACAGTAGAATTTTCTAAATACAACACAACATACTTACAAACATTGACAGGCAAGTTGCAACTTTGACAGGTTGCACAGCTGGATATTCATTCACATCTCCAGATAGCCTTATTGCTTTACTGCTGAGTTAAAAAAAAAAAAAAAAATTGAATGGGAGATCCTTGCTTATTTTCTGTTTGCATTATTGTGTTCGTCTAAATAAAATTTCAGAAATTAGAAGGGGCACTCAAGGAGGGCAACATGAACACTTAACATTTTTTACTCAGTTTAATACAAATTAATTATTTGTGATTCAATGATACCATAATGTATGATTCTGTGTGGCCTTGACATTTGATCTTTTCTGTCTGAAATTTGAACCACTGTATCCTTGAGAAACATTTACACTATATTTAATCCTCATGAGTTTGAGCTTTTACAGTCAATGTTCATGGAACCAACAGAAAGGCGATATACAACTTTGTATTACAGAGGGCTGTTCTACTGTGATTGGCCAAAATTAGTGGTGGGCACTGTTCAGCTAATCCGATAACTATCAAAGCTAATGTTTTTGTTAGCGGATTAGCTTTTCAGATAGGTTTTATAACCATCATCAGACCAATTATCTTCCGATAAATTTAATTCTCATAACTTTCAGTCTGCTAACATTTTTTATTTTTTTTTTTGCTGGTAAAGTGAGCAAAGTTTGTCAAAAACGCCTGTAAACCCCAACATCAAACATTTTAATCCCTGTCGTGTGTAGATCAGTGGTTTATGGCAGACTGGCTGTCGCTTGCTGATGACATTGTCATTAAGCCCAAGACGTGATTGACCGGTCGACGCAGGGAGCATTGTGGGTAGTGTAGTTCAGGTTCACTTTGAACATCACACTGTTACCGTCCGCTTGACAGAAACAAAACAGATTAATTTTAACATTATTTTATTTCTTTGTGGCATGGGATAATTTAAATTGCCAAGACTCGGTGAGAGAGAGGAGAGCTCATGGCGCAGCTGTGAGGGACTTTTCTTCACCATTTTGGATCATCAGGAAGCTTTATGTGGAATATTTTCTTCAGAATTTAATGAACTCCACTGAACCTAACAGGTAAGAATTTATATTTACTATGTGTGTTTTACTCTGCCAATTAATGCATTAATGGATGCATTTCAGTTGTTTAAGCGCAGGGTTCAAAGTGTGTGAAAAAAGCAGCAGCTTCAGTTTCAAATTTTTACCCTGATGGAGCACGATCCAAGTTTCAAGCCGTAGTCCCTATGAATTTCCTGTTTAAAGAACTTCAAACATAATTGAAGATGTTAAGCCTGTGAATACTCAGATAGTTATCACATGAGTGTTTTAAACTAGTTCTAATTATTATGTCCACTGTGGTGAGTTTTCATCATGTATGTATGAATGTGTTCTCTGTGCTGGCTGCACAAGAAATTGCACCATTGGGGATAATAAACACACCTTGAATTTATCACGTAGTATCAGTTATTTCAAGAATCGGGATGACATTTTTGAACAGCTCGAAAACTGGATCCTGATTTCAAATCTGGTGCTGATGATGGCCGTAAACCCGTAACTACGTCATATAATATGTTTCATCATGATTGACAAAGATGGATCAAGAAGTTACTATGATGCTTTAAAAACATACCCCAATTTGCTATTCAGAATTAAACAGGAAAGAATGGTGCTATTATATATATATATATATATATATATATATATATATATATATATATATATATATATATATATATATATATATATATATATACGAGGGCTGTCAATAAAGTATAGGTCCTTTTTATTTTTTTCAAAATCTATATGGATTTCATTCATATGTTTTTACGTCAGACATGCTTGAACCCTCGTGCGCATGCGTGAGTTTTTCCATGCCTGTCAGTGACGTCATTCGCCTGTGAGCACTACTTGTGGGAGGAGTCATCCAGCCCCTCGTCGGAATTCCTTTGTCTGAGAAGTTTCTGAGAGACTGGCGCTTTGTTTGATCAAAGTTTTTTCTAAACCTGTGAGGCACATCAAAGTGGACACGGTTCGAAAAATTAAGCTGGTTTTTGGTGAAAATTTTAACGGCTGATGAGAGATTTTGAGGTGATACTGTCGCTTTAAGGACTTCCCACGGAGCGAGACGTCGTGCAGCACTCCCAGGCACCGTCGTCAGCCTGTTTCAAGCTGAAAACCTCCACATTTCAGGCTCTATTGATCCAGGACATCGTGAGAGAACAGAGAAGTTTCAGAAGAAGTCGGTTTCAGCATTTTATCCGGATATTCCACTGTTAAAGGAGATTTTTTTAATGAAAGACATGCGGACGGGTCCGCGCGTCGGGACACAGCCGGCGCGGTGCGGCGACACAGGAAAAACACCTCCGTGTTGATAACCATTTGTAAAATCCATGCGGCTTTTGATGGTTTTCAGTGGAGTGAGTATATGAGAAATTGTTTAACAGCTGGACATGTTCCAACTTCCTTAAGGCTTCCAACGGAGGTGTTTTTCCTGTGGAGGAGCGTTGCAGCGGCTGCGAGCCGACGCTGCAATCCATCCGCGCGGCACCGCTGCGACGCGCGGAATTCCTCCGCTCCTCTTTCCATCACAAAAACTACTGTAACAGTGGAATGTGCCGTTCATTTCCAAACTGGACGCTGTGTTTTATCCGGGACGTCCTCTGACTAACACAGGAATTGTGGAAGACATGGACATCAGCACTTTTTCGGCACATTGAGACAGACATGGGGAGGAATTCCGTGCATCGCAGTGGAGCCACATGGCAAAAAGCAACGCCGTGATGAAGCCTCACAGGACATGTTCTGGCATGTCCAGGCTCATCCACAATTTCTCGGTTAGTCACACGACTGAAAACCCACCGACAGCCGTCTGAAAGCCATCTCAAAGCCGTCCTGTGAGACCAACATAGAGGTGGTTTTGTGCCGCGCCATGAGTGGCACGGTGGCGCATCCATCCGCTTTTCTTTCCATGAAAAAAACTCCTGTAACAGTGGAATGTGCCGAAAAAGTACTGATGTCCACGTCTCCTGCCATTTTTGTGTAAGTCAGACGACGTCCCGGATCAACAAAGCCTTCACATTGTAAATGATCTGGTTGTTTCAGCGGGGTGTCAGCCTGTTGATCGGCTCTCGGAGTGAGCCGCGCTCTCAGCAGCTGTGGGTGGTCTTTAAACCGGCTGGAGCATTCCTTAATCTGTGTAATCCCCATAAAATCGTCCCTCAAAGCCATTTGAATTTTCCGAATTGTTACCACCTGGAGGTCTCTCACAGTTTCTGGAAAAAAATTGATGCAGCAAAGCTCCAAATCGTTCAGACATTTATTTGCAATAAAAATCTGACGAGAGGGGTGGACCACTGCTCACACAAAGCCTGCTCACAGGCGAATGACGCAACCGACAGGCGTGAAAAAACTCACGTAATGGCATGAAGGTTCAAGCTTGGCTGATGCAATCACACGTGATTCAAATCCATATGGTTTTTGAAAAAAATAAAAAAACGTCGGATACTTTTCTAACAGACCTCATATATCGCATACCAGGTATGGGTGTTTCAACAAGACAATGACCCCAAGCACACTAGTAAACAAGCAAAATTTTGGTTCCAAACCAACAAAATTAATGCCTCGCAGATGTGAAGAAATCATGAAAAACTGTGGTTATACAACTGAATACTAGTTTAGTGATTCACAGGATTGCTAAAAAAGCAGTTTGAACATAATAGTTGTGAGTTTGTAGCGTCAACAGCAGATACTACTATTATTGTGAACACCCCCTTTTCTACTTTTTTTTTTTTACTAATAGCCCAATTTCATAGCCTTAAGAATGTGAATATCATGAATGCTTGGTCTTGTTGGATTTGTGTTTCCCACGTAACAATAAGAAATAACTACTCAATACTCAAAACCTGGATTAATCTTTTTAGTCACATAGCACTACTATTATTCTGAACACTACTGTATATCCAGCCTGTGTGTTGTGAGCCGTTTCTCAACAGCCTGTTGAACTTTGCACATGGTTTAATCAGGGCAAAATACAATTGACTCACTGACTGACCTACTGTACCAGACCGACATCAATAATCCAGGAAGGTGCAGCTTGTGAAGGACACAGCTTTGTTGGCATCAATCTTGTGAAGAGTGGAAAGCTGAAAAAGGTACTCAAAAGCTGTCACACAGCAGAATCACAACCACTGATACAGCAGAAACTGCAAAAGAAGAAGAAGAAAAAAAAATACATGCAGCACCAGATATTCCACCTGTCTGTTCCTGCATAGAAGCTTCCATAGATGTTATGCTGTACCTCAGGAACTGCTGGCTTAATGTTGGTGTCAGATTGTTTACAAGTTTCTCCAAGGTCTAAAGATCACTTTCATAAATTAAAAGCTTTATTACTGATAAGAACCAAATACAAGAAAATTCATTTAATTTAAAATGTTATATCACTTTGAGCAGATAGAATCAGTTAATCAGTAAAATCACCTGGTGGAATCAGAGGCTGCAACGAAAACCTGCACCCTCTTGGCCCTTTCTTGAACAAGTTGCCCACCCCTGTTATAAATGGTGTAGTCACACTGACCGATTGAGTAAACTCAAAAAAGGGATTGAAATAATTTGACCAATGGCAAAAATCACCTAATCCATTAGGCAGTTTGGGACTTTGACAGAAAGAGTGGACAACCTCTGAATGTGGGTGCACAGCACTTCTGGAAGTGAAGAGAAGATGCTCTGATAACACATAAATAAAACTGAATGTCTACTGGCAAGCTATCAAGTACAGGACAAAATAGTAAACAAACGAGCAACCACCAGGGAAGCTCTCAATCTGATTGCCTGCTCAAAGTTTTCAGCATACACAAAACTTCCCAACAGACTCGGCTGATATCAACTGGCAAAGAACGCATTTAAAGAATGAGAAATTATTTTTTTTTTAAACAGGACAAGAGACACAAATGGATATCAAAATTGTATATCAGTTACGCATATGTTTGTTCAATCCATCACCGCGTGAAAGCATGTACAAAAAAATCATAATTAAAATATTTTTTCAGAGGAATGACAACTTTCATAAACCTTTAAAAAATGCTATTTCTAACCTTTTCAGTATTTTATTTTTACTTCAGTACATTTACCATAATTCCTTCATTTCAACTTGTCGGCCAGTATCCCTTCCCCTAAATTTAGAATTTTCATGCAACACCTGTGAGAAGACAACCCAGATCTTGGGTTGACAAACATAACGTCTACTTTTAGTAATTATTCATTAACCTTTTATTTCACTTGAACAGGTTGCTGAAGTGGGATATTCAACTTTGATTTTTTTGTTTTGTTTTTAAAGCTTGCAGTTGTATTTTTACTCAAGTATGTGTTGTTTGTAGCATGGCTGGAGACGTCAGCATAGAGAACAACACAGTCAGATAAAATCAACAGTGTTTATTTACAGCACAGGCAGCAGAGTAATCCAACAGAGCACAGAATCGGATGGTAAAAGGTGTCTCAAAGTAGCAAAGAGACCAACGTGGAAGATAAGGTAAGAGCCAAAACACAGTCTATCAAATGTACTGGACAGAGTGTCTAAAGACAACAGGCTAACTCAGAAAACATGAAGCAATCACAAGAGTCAGTGGTTATTAGTCAAACACAAGCAGACCAGTAGTGATGGTATGATGATACCTCAAGGAGTGTATTGACACACTACACAAACTGTGTCGACACTGTATTGACACTGTGTTGGTCGCTCAATAGTGACCCCTGCAGTAGTTATAAAATCATTGCAGGTAAATAAAACAAAAATAAGATGGAAAAGCTAACGTGCTGCAAACGCAACATCAGCCTGTGAAATAGTTAATCACCAGTCCTCTATTTAAAATATGATCTCATCATTGCATAATTTCATGTGCTCAATTTGTGTGTCGAGTTAAGCTGTTCATGAGAAGAGTTTAAAATTTGCTTAAAACCCTGTTTGTGTAAATGCTAAACTGAGTTGGTTTGTAAAATATAGCAAATTTGTCTGTAATAAAAGTCAGAGTTAAAATTTGTAACTTATGTATGGAAATTTGTTAACTTGATATGATATGAAATAAAAGACTAAAACTGGATTCATTTATGCATTTTTACTGAGGAACAAAGGTTTCTGAAGTGTCTTTGCTCTAAGGCGATTTCTCCTCTTACACACGAGTTCCCCTGCCTTAGAAAAAAACTCTTTCACAGGGTACAGATGAAGACAGGGTCGGACTGGAAACAAATTTCGGCCCTGGTATTTTTCGTCTGGACCAGCCCACTACTGGCCCGACAAATCCACCCCCAAACACGCACACCCACCCGTCCATACCGAACCCCCAATGAACAAATTACTATACACCTAAACACCATGAACACACACTTTCACTGTCATTTCACCGTGATCATAGTACAAAATGCATTTCCGGCGCCACGAGGGGGCATCCTGATAACATTAAAGGCAATTACATATTTTTACAAAATTACAAGTTTAAATGACTATATATATATATATATATATATATATATATATATATATATATATATATATATATATATATATATATATATATATATATATATATATATATATACACTCAACAAAAATATAAACGCAACACTTTTGGTTTTGCTCCCATTTTGTATAAGATGAACTCAAAGATCTAAAACTTTTTCCACATACACAATATCACCATTTCTCTCAAATATTGTTCACAAACCAGTCTAAATCTGTGATAGTGAGCACTTCTCCTTTGCTGAGATAATCCATCCCACCTCACAGGTGTGCCATATCAAGATGCTGATTAGACACCATGATTAGTGCACAGGTGTGCCTTAGACTGCCCACAATAAAAGGCCACTCTGAAAGGTGCAGTTTTATCACACAGCACAATGCCACAGATGTTGCAAGATTTGAGGGAGCGTGCAGTTGGCATGCTGACAGCAGGAATGTCAACCAGAGCTGTTGCTCGTGTATTGAATGTTCATTTCTCTACCATAAGCCGTCTCCAAAGGCGTTTCAGAGAATTTGGCAGTACATCCATCCAGCCTCACAACCGCAGACCACGTGTAACCACACCAGCCCAGGACCTCCACATCCAGCATGTTCACCTCCAAGATCGTCTGAGACCAGCCACTCGGACAGCTGCTGAAACATCGGTTTGCATAACCAAAGAATTTCTGCACAAACTGTCTGAATCCGTTTCAGGGAAGCTCATTTGCATGCTCGTCGTCCTCATCAGGGTCTCGACCTGACTCCAGTTCGTCGTCGTAACCGACTTGAGTGGGCAAATGCTCACATTCGCTGGTGTTTGGCACGTTGGAGAGGTGTTCTCTTCATGGATGAATCCCAGTTCACACTGTTCAGGACAGATTGCAGACAGCGTGTGTGGCGTCGTGTGGGTGAGTGGTTTTCTGATGTCAATGTTGTGGATCGAGTGGCCCATGGTGGCGGTGGGGTTATGGTATGGGCAGGCATCTGTTATGGACGAAGAACACAGGTGCATTTTATTGATGGCATTTTGAATGCACAGAGATACCATGACGAGATTCTGAGACCCATTGTTGTGCCATATGTCCAAGAACATCACCTCATGTTGCAGCAGGATAATGCACGGCCCCATGTTGCAAGGATGTGTACACAATTCTTGGAAGCTGAAAATGTCCCAGTTCTTGCATGGTCGGCATACTCACTGGACATGTCACCCATTGAGCATGTTTGGGATGCTCTGGACCGGCGTATATGACAGCTTGTACCAGTTCCTGCCAATATCCAGCAACTTCGCACAGCCATTGAAGAGGAGTGGACCAACATTCCACAGGCCACAATTGACAACCTGATCAACTCTATGCGAAGGAGATGTGTTGCACTGCATGAGGCAAATGGTGGTCACACCAGATACTGACTGGTATCCCCCCCCCCCCCAATAAAACAAAACTGCACCTTTCAGAGTGGCCTTTTATTGTGGACAGTCTAAGGCACACCTGTGCACTAATCATGGTGTCTAATCAGCATCTTGATATGGCACACCTGTGAGGTGGGATGGATTATCTCAGCAAAGGAGAAGTGCTCACTATCACAGATTTAGACTGGTTTGTGAACAATATTTGAGGGAAATGGTGATATTGTGTATGTGGAAAAAGTTTTAGATCTTTGAGTTCATCTCATACAAAATGGGAGCAAAACCAAAAGTGTTGCATTTATATTTTTGTTGAGTGTATGAGGTCTGTTAGAAAAGTATCCGACCTTTTTATTTTTTTCAAAAACCTGATGGATTTGAATCACGTGTGCTTGCATGAGCCAACCTTGAACCTTCGTGCGCATGCGTGAATTTTTTCATGCCTGTCGATTGCGTCATTTACTTGTAAGCAGCCTTTGTGTGATGTGTGTGTCGTGCGCTCGGCATTTTTTCATTCCAAAGAAAAAGATGGAACGACTGGAGCAGCACCGCATCAAATTTGCCAGAAACTGGGCGACAGCCAGGTGGAAACCATTTGGATTATTCAGACGGCTTTCGGTGATGATCCTATGGGCATCACACAGATTAAGGAGTGGTACAACCGGTTTAAAGGCGTCCGCACAATGGTGGAGAGCGAACTGCGCTCCGGGCCGCCATCAACATGCTGAAATGACCAGATCATTTCCAAAGTGAACGCTGTGGTGATGCAGGGCTGTCGTGTGACTATCCGAGAAATTGCGGAAGAGGTGGACATCAGCACTTTTTCGGCACATTCCACTGTGACAGAAGATTTGGCCATGAAAAGAGTTGCAGCGAAATTCATGCCGATGGCTTCAGCACGAAGCTGATGGCAGAGCAAAAGCGCCTTTGTGTTGAAGTCTCACAGGACATGTTGTGACATGCCCATCTCTTCCACAATTTCTCGGATAGTCACATGACTGAAAAGCCACTGAAAGCCGTCTGAATCTTCCGAATGGTGGAAGAGGTGGGCATCATTTTTCGGAGTCCAGCATGTCCTGTGAGGCTTCAACATGAAGGCACTTTTGCTCCGTCAGCAGCGGCATGAATTTCGCTGCCACTCCTTTTTATGGCAAAATCTTCTGTCACAGTGGAATGTGCCGAAAAAGTGCTGATGTCCACCTCTTCCGCAATTTCTCGGATAGTCACACGACGGTCCCACATCACCACAGCGTTCACTTTGGAAATGATGTGGTCATTTCAGCATGTTGATGGCCGCCCGGAGTGTGGCTCGCTCTCCACCATTGTGCGGATGTCTTTAAACCGGTTGTACTGCTCCTTAATCTGTGTGATGCCCATAGGATCGTCACCGAAAGCCGTCTGAATAATCCAAATGGTTTCCACCTGGCTGTCGCCCAGTTTCTGGCAAAATTTGATGCAATCGCGCTGCTCCAGTTGTTCCGTCTTTTTCCTTGGAATGAAAAAACGCAGAGCGCACGACACACACATCACACAAAAGCTGCTTACAAGCAAATGACGCAACCGACAGGCGTGAAAAAAATCACGCATGAGCACGAAGGCTCAAGGTTGGCTCTTGCAAGCACACGTGATTCAAATCCATCAGGTTTTTGAAAAAAAAAGTTTGTATACTTTTCTAACACACACACACACACACACACACATATATATATATATATATATATATATATATATATATATATATATATATATATATATATATATATATATATATATATATATATATATATATATGAGCATGTACACTTGCCAAATGACCGATGTGTAGACGCCTTCCTCCCAGGAGGAATGAAATTAATGGTCAAGCCTGAGAGCATGAGAGAGAACAGGGCTTGAAGATTTACACTCCCTATGGCTGCTGTAATTCTCCACCTCTCTCAGCATCCTCTGCTGCAATGGTGATGAAGGCATGATGAGAGAAAGTCTCTTTCTCATCTCTGAACCATCAGCGGACTGTTGCCTCAAGCTTGTTCACCCTCCATAAAGCCTGCCTGTAGTATCCTGTGCTGAACCTCACTGCTGGCTGCTGAGTTATTCAGAGATGGAGGTTTTGTCCACGTGACTTGCATTTTCTTCCACTGCATTGCATTATGTATGACATGGCATTAAAGAGAACAGCAAAGCAATAATCACCTTTATCAGAGTGGCACTTTCTTCCAAAAGTGGCCTTGAAGTTTCCCATTTTATGTTTTCATGTCATGTGTTTTCAAACAGCAAGTGAAAAACGTTTCAATTATTTCCATTCCCGAGGACTGTCTCACAATGTTCTTCTTCATTTTCAAATCAGAAGGCTTGTTTTCTCACTTGGAGATGGGCTTGTGTATTCTTTTACAAGTAATGGTTTCATTTGTGTTGCACAACAATCACTTGTGGATTATTTATGACATAATTTTTTCGTATCATTCTGACAGGTTTCCCCATCTGTAATAAAAATATAGTTCTTTAAAAGTTGCTATCTTGAGTATGCTTGCAGACATTTGGGTATAATGATATACGTATATCTGTGTTCTTTAAGCGTAAACACAAGGGTCTATTACTCAAACTTTTCAAAATGTTTTGATGGTGCACAACCCTCTTATATTGCAATCTGCCCCCTGGTGGTATACATGTGTGATTTTGTGATTAAGAATCGTATTCTGCTGTAGTTGCTTGCACGGTAGGGTTGTGGATAAGTGGTTAGTGTGCTTGGTTTCAGTGCCAAAGGTTCCTGGTTCAAACCCCAAACCCCTACAACATTTCTCCATGTAATGGGGAGTTGTGTCAGGAAGGGCATTTGGTGTAAAACTTATGTCAAATCATCATGCAGATCCTCCCTGGATCAGCTCTGGGCACCTCAAGTGAAATCAAGGGAGCAGCCAAAGGGAGACACTTTTACTGTGATTGTTTCCATACTGTTAATGTTACTTCCACAATGGTGCAGTTGGGCTAACCTGAAGGGCTACCTGCCTGTGACCACATTAGCATCCTGTCTGTTATTCTGTTATTTTGTTGTTATTGCATTCTGTGACTTGATCAAGTTGATTGATCCTGCTCTCCTTGTTTGATTTTCAGTTGTTTTCACTGATGGCTGTGGTGGAGAGGAACACACATCTATTGGTCCCCTGTCTGAGCATGTAGTTTTGGACTGAATTTGCAGGAGGATGAATTTCACCATTTGTGATGAACTGTGGGTCACACCTGTGGACATTTTTACAATATGAACATATCTATTTCAGTTTTTTTTTTTTTTTTTTGCACGTTTGGCAGTTCTCTGTTATGCTTTTTTTTTTATTTATTTATTTGTTATTGTTAGTATGGTCAAAGCAGTAGGTCACCCCTCTGAGTCTGGTCTGCTTGAAGTTGTTTCCTCAAAAAAAAAAAAAAAAAAATGCTGTTGGCTATGTCCTTGTTGTGATTTTGAATAATTTTGTGGTTTGTTGCAATATTAAGAAACTGAATTGATTTAAATTGTTCTTGAAATACAGGAATGGGATAATACAGGTGTGTTAAAGGTCAAAATATGAACGTTTTAAATGGGAACAAATTGAAACACTGGTTCCTTGAATAATTGAAGCATAAATTTGTTTTCTGGCATCTGTGATCAATGAGATATTTACAACAAGGGATGATTTCATTGGGGGTCTAAGGTCTCTGGCAGCATTTTTAGAAAACACTGTTGAGCCAGAGGAGGTACAAAAAGTCATATAGTAAATTAAGCACAAAATCTGCTCAGTATCTTCAGTAGTGAGCATTGAGATAAATAACGATTTCACTGCAGTCAAAGGAAAATTGTAGCAACTAGAAACCTGAAGTGCCTTAGTAACTGAAGCCCAAAATCTGCTCTGGAGCTCCAGTGGTCACTGAGATACAGTGATCGGTCATTTCACTGAGATCATATCTTAAAAACCGAAATTTCACTATTTTTAGAAAAAAAAAATGTAGCTAATAAAAACTGGGTGTCTCTGGGGAATTTAAGCCCAAAATCTGCCTACAAATCTGCCTACAAGCCCCACTGCTTATCATCGCTGGGTAGAGTACTGAAAGTCTATGCAGGTTTCAGATTTTTATCATGGTCTCTAATGCTTTTATTTTGTCATGCATGGTTTTTGTTTGTTTCTGTGGCTTTACTTCATGTTTTATTTTGACATTCCCTTTTTCTGTTGGTTTATGTAACTTGTTTCCTGGGATTCTCAGCTGTTTGTCATTGTTCTAATTACTCTTCAGTGTATTTAAACCCTCCTTCCTATCGCATGTGTGGGTAGAATGTCTACCTTCTATGCCTGGTCTGTAGTGATGGGATGAACAACACTGGTGCGTCAACACTGTGCTGAGCACACAAGAGTGAAACCCCGTATTGGTGCGTGTATCGCTTTAAGACAAAATCACGTGCCGATACAGGAACTGTGGCGTTCGACTGCGCCGCGCCAAATTGTGTTTATAAGGAAACAAACTGTATCGACATGTTGCGGATTTGTTGGACGGAGTTTTGCTGGTGGATTTTTGCTTGACCTCACCTTGTTCCACTGACCTCATGGATCGTTCAAAGACGTTTCCCCAGTCTGGAATAATTTTGATCTTTTGACACTAAATAAGATTACATATGTTTGTACTCCTTTACAATACTGGAAGAATAACCAGAAAACATATCCACACCTTTATCAACTCGCACTGAAATGTTTATGCTCACCATCTTCATCCAGGCTCGGACTGATAATCTGTGATTTTGGGCATTTGCCCGGTGGGCCGCTGCATGTTTACACGTGCGTGGGCCGGCTCTCCCATATTTATAGAGATTATGGAAATATACAGTGTTCTCGAACCGCGTGCTGCTGTCAACACGAGGAAAGTCCGTGATCGGTGAAGCTACAGCATTTAATCGGTGCAGCTGCAGAACCACTTCCTGAATTTGTGTCAAAATAAAAGTTCTGTAGTGTTTCATACATGGCGCAGTCTTATTCTAGGTTTCAGTTTTGTTTCCGTTTGATCACACAACGGAGACTTACATCAAGCACAATGATTGACATGACCAACAGCCAATGACACTTGGAGAAGCATACAGGGTGGCCAATCAGATTGCAAGAAGAGCAGGCGGCCGCTCCCGTCCCTGTGAATGGACTGAGTCCTCGGCGCCTGGGCTTCTCTCCGCTCTCCTACTGATTACAAGGTTGGAATCATTTCTTTTATCCTAATTAACTGTGTTTTACTTTTGTTAATCTTTAAATGCAACAGCTACGGACTTCAGCTCCTTAATTTGCTGCTGTGTGAATCCTAGCAGTGGTTACACATTACCCCCCCCCTCTCTCTCTCTCTCTCTCTCTCTCTCTATCTCACACACACACACACACACACTTTGGAGACACAAAACTTTTTTTCCGCTTGTGTGCTGTTTTTGCTTCCGTTTTGTCAGACCTGGCGCCAGAAAAAAAAAAATATTAAGGGGGCGATGAGTTTATCATCACCCCCCCCCCCAAAAAAAGTGCGCACTGGAGGAGACGTGCGCTCCTGTAAAGCTCATGTATTTATGCTGCAGCGTTGTAAGAGACTGACTAAGAGTGAAGAGTGATGACAGTATTTTTTTAAATTATTAATTGAACGTATAGACCCTCGGTCAAGTGATCTCCTGCATTCCACACAGAGCCGGTGTTCTGTCGAGATGAGGTGCGCCAACTTTCAACACTCTGAGCTGTGACGTACCTTCGCATTGTCCAATAGGAACGACGCGTCGGGCCAAAACACGGAAGACTCGTGGCAGAAACCACTGATCTCTACAAAATGGATTGGACCAATCCAATTGGTGCAGAAACCACTGATCTGTACAAAACATTAACGTGTGACAGCAGTTTTCTGAAGAAAAATCATTGGAAATGTTTTTTGTTGTTGTTACCTCAAAATTTCTGATTACTGTCAAAAAACGTTTAGAACACTTGTAATGAAAATAGGTAAATAAATCAATAAATGGTTGTTTAGAAACCTTTCATCTGTATTAAAACCACCTGTTATTTCAGATTAGATAATTTCTTGTTTAACATAAGGAACCTCAGACATTTATTTTTAGACAGATAAAATAACATGGAAACTTGTATATTTTTTGAAGTCTGGTAGATTATTTATATCGTATTTCAATCAGAAAAGACAAACACTAAATAAATACAAATGTATTATAAATGCAAAAGGAAATAATTTAACAATGACTGCAGTGTGAGTGCCCTCCTGTGGGTTCACCACCTGCAGAGGGGGCCATGGGGGTCGGGTGCAGAGAGTATTGGGTGGCGGTCGAGGGTGGGTGGCCCGGCGGCCCGGTCCATGCTCACAGCCCCTGGCTGTTGGGACGTGGAATGTCACCGCGCTAGGGGGGAAGGAGCCTGAGCTTGTGCAGGAGGTTGAGAGATACCGACTAGAGATAGTCAGGCTCACCTCCATGCACAGCTTGGGCTCTGGTACCCAACTCCTGGAGAGGGGCTGGACACTTCATTTTTCTGGCGTCGCCCACAGGGAGAGGCGGAGAGCTGGGGTCGCATTGCTTATTGCTCCCCAGCTCAGTCGCCAAGTGTTGGAGTTCACTCCGGTGAACGAGAGGGTCGCGTCCCTACACCTTTGGGTCGGGGACAGGTCTCTCACTGTTGTCTCAGCCTACGAGCCGAGCGGCAGTGCAGAGTACCTGACCTTCCTGGAGTCCCTGGGAGGGGTACTAGATAGCGCTCCAACTGGGGACTCCATTGTTCTCCTGGGGGATTTCAACGCCCATGTGGGCGGTGACAGTGAGACCTGGAGGGGGGTGATCGGGAAGCACGGCCTCCCCAATCTGAACCCGAGTGGTTTTCAGTTGTTGGACTTCTGTGCTAGTCACAGTTTGTCCATCACGAACACCATGTTCGAGCACAAGGGTGTCCATAAGTGCACGTGGCACCAGGACACCCTGAGCCGGAGGTCAATGATTGACTTTGTAGTCGTATCATCTGACCTTCGGCCACGTGTCTCGGACACTCGAGTGAAGAGAGGGGCAGAGCTGTCGACTGATCACCACCTGGTGGTGAGTTGGATCCGCTGGGAGGGTAGGAAGCCGGTAAGACCTGGCAGGCCCAAACGTATCGTGAGGGTCTGCTGGGAAAGACTGGCGGAACCCTCTGTCAGCAAGGTCTTCAACTCCCACCTCTGGGAGAGCTTCTCCCAGATCCCGGGGGAGGTTGGAGACATGGAGTCCGAGTGGACCATGTTCTCCACCTCCATTGTCGATGCGGCTGCTCGTAGCTGTGGTCGTAAGGTCTCTGGTGCCTGTCGCGGTGGTAATCCCCGAACCCGGTGGTGGACACCGGAAGTAAGGGATGCCATCAAGCTGAAGAAGGAGTCCTACTTATCTTTGTTGGTAGGTGGGACCCCAGAGGCAGCTGACAGGTACCGGCAGGCCAAGCGTGCCGCAGCCCGTGCGGTCACAGAGGCAAAAACGCGTGTCTGGGAGGAGTTCGGGGAGGCTATGGAGGAGGACTATCGGTCGGCCTCGAAGAGATTCTGGCAAACCGTCCGACTCCTCAGGAGGTGGAAGCAGCTCTCCACCAGCACTGTTTACGGTGCGGGTGGGGTGCTGTTGACCCTGACTGGGGATGTTGTCGGGTGGTGGAAGGAGTACTTCGAGGATCTCCTCAATCCCATTGTCACATCTTCCGAAGAGGAAGTAGAGACTGGGGACTCGGAGGCGGACTCATCCATTACCCAGGCCGAAGTCACCAAGGTGGTTAGAAAGGTCCTCGGTGGCAAGGCTCCTGGGGTGGATGAAATCCGTCCTGAGTACCTTAAGTCTCTGGATGTTGTGGGGCTGTCTTGGCTGACACGCCTCTGCAACATCACGTGGCAATCGGTGACAATGCCTCTGGATTGGCAGACCGGGGTAGTGGTCCCTCTGTTTAAGAAGGGGGACCGGAGGGTGTGTTCCAACTATAGGGGATCACACTCCTCAGCCTCCCCGGTAAGGTCAATTCCAGAGTACTGGAGAGGAGAATTCGACCGATGGTCGAACCTCGGATTCAGTTGGAGCAGTGTGGTTTTCATCCTGGTCGCGGCACACTGGTCCAGCTCTACACGCTCCATCGGGTGCTGGAGGGTTCATGGGAGTTTGCCCAACCAGTCCACATGTGTTTTGTGGATCTGGAGAAGGCATTCGACCGTGTCCCTCGGCGCACCCTGTGGGGAGTGCTCCGGGAGTACGGGGTCCGGGGTCCTTTGCTAAGGGCTATCTGGTCCCTGTACGACCGCAGCAGGAGCTTGGTTCGCATTGCCGGTAGTAAGTCAACCTGTTTCCAGTGCATGTTGGCCTCCGCCAGGGCTGCCCTTTGTCACCGGTTCTGTTCATTATTTTTATGGACAGAATTTCTAGGCGCAGCCAGGGTGTAGAGGGGGTCTGGTTTGGGAACCACAGAATCTCATCTCTGCTGTTTGCGGACGATGTGGTTCTGTTGGCTTCGTCAAATCAGGACCTTCAGCGTGCACTGGGGCGGTTTGCAGCCGAGTGTGAAACGTCCGGGATGAAAATCAGCACCTCCAAATCCGAGGCCATGGTTCTCCACCGGAAAAAGGTGCTTTGCCCTCTTCAGGTCGGTGGAGTGTCCTTGCCTCAAGTGGAGGAGTTTAAGTATCTCGGGGTCTTGTTCACGAGTGAGGGATGGATGGAGCGTGAGATCAATAGACGGATCGGTGCAGCATCTGCAGTGATGCGGTCGCTGTATCGGACCGTCGTGGTGAAGAGAGAGCTGAGCAGGGGGCAAGGCTCTCGATTTACCGATCGATCTACATTCCAACCCTCACCTATGGTCATGAGATTTGGCTCATGACTGAAAGAACGAGATCGCAAGTACAAGTGGCCGAGATGAGTTTCCTCTGCAGGGTGGTTGGGCGCTCCCTTAGAGATAGGGTGAGGAGCTCGGTCACTCGGGAGGAGCTCGGAGTCGAGCCGCTGCTCCTCCACGTCGAAAGGAGTCAGTTGAGGTGGCTCGGGCATCTTTTCGGATGCCCCCTGGACGCCTCGCTTTGCTTGAGCTGCTGCCCCACGACCCGACTCCGGATAAAGCGGAAGAAATTGGATGGATGGATGGATGGATGCAGTTTGATTGTAATGTAGGATTTCTGTGACATAAACCTCATGATGTTTTATATATATATATATATATATATATATATATATATATATATATATATTATATATATATATATATATATATATATATATATATAGGGGTGGTGGCCAAGTGGTTAATGGATGGATGGATGGATGGACGTTCCATCTGGGCAGGTAGGATCCCCCGGTCCTGACCTTGTAGAAAAAATGGTATCAATAGCATTCAGAGACCAGCTGATCAATTCCGTGGTTAATCCAATAGTAGTCCAATAGATCCAGAATCCAATATAGTTCTGAGGAATTCACAGTCTGGTGAAGTAGGAACTTGAAGGTGAAAGGCAGAGAGATAAGGGAGAGTGGAGGAGATGTGATCGCAGTCGTCGGAGTCCCAAGGTGTAATGCGCTTGGTTTCTGTCCAGAAGGTTCCGGGTTCAAACCCCCCCATGCCACATTTCTCCATGTAATGTGGCGTTGAGTCAGGAAGGGCATCCAGCGTAAAACCAGTGCCAATTAAACATGCATATCCACCTTGGATTTAATGTGGCGACCCCGAGTCCAAAACAAGGGAGCAGCCAAAGGGAATTACTATATATATATATATATTTATATATGTGTGTATGTATGTACAGTGGCGGGCACAGTTCCGCTAATCCTCTAACCGCTAATTATCCAAGATAACGTTTTCATTATCGGATTTGCTTTTCAGATAACTCTGAAAACCATCATCAGACCAGTTATCTTCCAATAAATTTTGGCCCGATAATTTTTAGACCGCTAACATTGTTGCAGATATAGTTTTTTTTTTTTTAGTAGATGTGCAGTTCTACAACCCCTGGCAAAAATTATGGAATCACCGGCCTCGGAGGATGTTCATTCAGTTGTTTAATTTTGTAGAAAAAAAAGCAGATCACAGACATGACACAAAACTAAAGTAATTTCAAATGGCAACTTTCTGGCTTTAAGAAACACTATAAGAAATCAAGAAAAAAAGATTGTGGCAGTCAGTAACGGTTACTTTTTTAGACCAAGCAGAGGAAAAAAATATGGAATCACTCAATTCTGAGGAAAAAAATTATGGAATCACCATGTAAATTTTCATCCTCCAAACTAACACCTGCATCAAATCAGATCTGCTCGTTGACATTGACCCTATGCCATGACATTGACCCTATGTGTCTTTTTGCAAGGAATGTTTTCGCAGTTTTTGCTCTATGGCAAGATGCATTATCATCTTGAAAAATGATTTCATCATCCCCAAACATCCTTTCAATTGTCCAAAATATCAATGTAAACTTGTGCATTTATTGATGATGTAATGACAGCCATCTCCCCAGTGTCTTTACCTGACATGCAGCCCCATATCATCAATGACTGTGGAAATTTACATGTTCTCTTCAGGCAATCATCTTTATAAATCTCATTGGAACGGCACCAAACAAAAGTTCCAGCATCATCACCTTGCCCAATGCAGATTCGAGATTCATCACTGAATATGACTTTCATCCAGTCATCCACAGTCCACGATTGCTTTTCCTTAGCCCATTGTAACCTTGTTTTTTTTTTCTGTTTAGTTGTTAATGATGGCTTTCATTTAGCTTTTCTGTATGTAAATCCCATTGCCTTTAGGCGGTTTCTTACAGTTCGGTCACAGACGTTGACTCCAGTTTCCTCCCATTCCTTCCTCATTTGTTTTGTTGTGCATTTTCGATTTTTGAGACATATTGCTTTAAGTTTTCTGTCTTGACGCTTTGATGCCTTCCTTGGTCTACCAGTATGTTTGCCTTTAACAATCTTCCCATGTTGTTTGTATTTGGTCCAGAGTTTAGACACAGCTGACTGTGAACAACCAACATCTTTTGCAACATTGCGTGATGATTTACCCTCTTTTAAGAGTTTGATAATCCTCTCCTTTGTTTCAACTGACATCTCTCATGTTGGAGCCATGATTCATGTCAGTCCACTTGGTGCAACAGCTCTCCAAGGTGTGATCACTCCTTTTTAGATGCAGACCAATGAGCAGATCTGATTTGATGCAGGTGTTAGTTTTGGGGATGAAAATTTACAGGATGATTCCATCATTTATTCCTCAGAATTGAGTGAGTCCATATTTTTTTCCCTCTGCTTGGTCTAAAAAAATAACCATTACTGACTGCCACAATTATTTTTCCTGATTTCTTATAGTGTTTCTTAAAGCCAGAAAGTTGCCATTTGAAATGACTTTAGTTTTGTGTCATGTCTGTCATCTGCTTTTTTTCTACAAAATGAAACAACTGAATGAACATACCTCCGAGGCTGGTGATTCCATAATTTTTGCCAGGGGTTGTATCCTCTACAAACAGAGAAGAGGTGGTTCCAGAATAAACTGCTCTATCCTCTGCAGGCAAAAGAGAACCGGTCATAGAAAAGATAAAAACATCCTTATTTCTTTTGACCCCATAATATACGCTGGCAATAGCACCCAAGTCATCCAGAGGCATAGAGTTTTAACTTATGGTTAGAATTTTAACCAAACTCATTTCGGACAAGTTATTTAAATTAATGTCACGTCGCAGAGTAATTGCACATTTTTAACTTTAATCCAACGTCCTTGTTAATGCTTGTAATCATTACTGTTACTTTCAACTAAGTAAACATTTTTTAATGTGATCAGTTCCTTTTAGTGCAGGATTGTAGTAGTGAAACTAGGACATTCAGATTAATATGGAGTGAATGATGGTTTGTCAATAAAAATGTAATTATTATTATTATTATATTATTATTGTTATGATGTTATATGTAAAAAAAAAAAAGTCATTACAATGTGGACTTTTCCTGTAACAAGTGGGGTAACACCATCCATGGGAGAGGAGGTCTGAACAAAAACAGTTCTATATTAATCTGGGTGAGGGCTTCCCCAAAATATATAAAAGGGTGAGGACAGGAGTTTAACAAAAATGGAAGCTCAGCCCATTAAGGGTGAGGGAAATCCGGGACATTAGGAAGTGAGGACGTGAGGAAAAACTAAAACAGTAAATAACTAAGGGGTAAATAACTAAGGGGAATGCAAAAAAATCCAAAACTAAGTCAGTGCAAAACATGGAGTACAAAAAACCCAACACTGGATAGTTTCAAAGACAGCACACAGGACTAAATGACACAACAACAATGGCCCTCCAAAGACTAACCCCAAACTGTGACTTTAAATAACCAGTTGCACTAATTAAACACGAGTGAACTGATTAGGTGACAGGAACATGTAGGAACAAAAGAGGACACCACGGTGCAACAGATATTGAGACAAACAACCAAACCTCATGAAAATGCACATAATGAGAAATAAAAAAGACTAGAGTAAACCAAAACTGAATAAGAACCGAACACATAAAAGCAGTCACACAGATCACTAAGAGACAAGACAGAAAGACATGCATGCATGCACGGACAACGATTTAACAACAGCACATTCATCCACCTATCTTCACGCACACCCACAGATGACGGACGAAGGAGCACACAGACAACAGACTGGACGCACAGGAAAAGTGGTGGAGCCGTCCACGCCCACCAGATTCACACACCGACAGAGCGGAAGAGGGGCGCGCCCGCACAGTTCCACATGCACTGGCGTGCAAACTGGACAGGTGACGGACATGACACGAGGACTCCCAGAAAGACACAAAGCCTTGAGGAGACAGGACACCTGATCAAAGACACAGACCAAACCCCACCAGTAACATAAAATGTGGAAAAAGTGAAGCATTGTGAATTCTTTCCGGATGCACTGTATATAGTTGAATATTTCTATTAATGACATAATATACAAATAATGAATGTTTATGAGTTCAATGTTATATTGATATTTATTGGTATAATGATATTTCATGAGATGAAAGCTGGAACATAGTGAAACACAGTGAGAAAAATAAGTATTTTAACACCCCTGCGGTTTTGCAAGTTCTCCCACTTAGAAATCATGGAGGGGTCTGAAATTTCATCTTAGGTGCATGTCCACTGTGAGAGACATAATCTAAAAAAAACAAACTTCGGAAATCACAATGTATGATTTTTTTTTATCAATTTATTTGTATGTTACTGCTGCAAATAAGTATTTGAACACCTACCAACCAGCAAGAATTTTGGCTCCACACAGACCTGTTAATTTTTTCTTTAAGAAGCCCTCTTATTCTGCATCTTTACCTGTATTAACTGCACCGTTTGAACTTGTTACCTGTATAAAAGACACCTGTTCACACACTCAATCAATCACACTCCAACCTGTCCACCATAGCCAAGACCAAAGAGCTGTCTAAGGACATGTAGACATGCACAAGGCTGGGATGGACTACAGGACAACAGGCAAGCAGCTTGGAAGAAGACAACAACTGTTATGATTATTTATTAGAAAGTGGAAGAAACACAAGATGACTGTCAATCTCCCATGGTCTGGGATTCCATGCAAGATCTCACTTTGTGGGGTAAGGATGATTCTGAGAAAGTTCAGAACTACACAGGAGGACCTTGTCAATGACCTGAAGAGAGCGGGACCTGGGACCACAGTCACAAAGATTACATTAGTAACACATGATGCTGTCATGGTTAAAATCCTGCAGGCAGCAAGGTTCCCCTGCTCAAGCCAGCACGTGTCCAGGCCCATTTGAATTTCACCAGTGACCATCTGGATGATCTAGAGGAGGCATGGGAGAAGGTCATGCGGTCAGATGAGACCAGAATAGAGCTTTTTGGAATCAACTCCACCATGTTTAGAGGATGAGAACAACCCCAAGAAAACCATCCCAACCACCCCAACCATGAAGCATGGGGGTGGAAACATCATACTCTGGGGGTGCTCTTCTGCAAAGGGGACAGGACAACTGCACCGTATTGAAGGGAGGATGGATGGGGTCATGTATTGTGAGATTTTGGCAATCAACCTCCTTCCCTCAGTAAGAGCATTGAAGATGGGTCATGGCTGGGTCTTCCAGCATGACAATGACCCCAAACACACATCCAAGGCAACTAAGGAGGATCTCCGTAAGAAGCATTTCAAGGTCCTGGAGTGGCCTGGCCAGTCTCCAGACCTGAACTCAATAGAAAATCTTTGGAAGGAGCTGAAACGCCAAACCTGAAAGATTTGGAGAAGATCAGTATGGAGGAGTGGACCAAAATCCCTACTGCAGTGTGTGAAAACTTGATCAAGAACTACAGGAAACGTCTGACCTCTGTAATGGCAGACAATGTTTCTGTACCAATTGTTAACCAATACAATGCAAATTAATTATTTAAAAATCATACAATGTGATTTACTGGATGTTTTTAGATCCTGTGTCTCACAGTTGAAGTGAGACACAGTGCTACGATAAAAAATTACAGACCTCTCCATTCTTTGTAGGTGTGAAAACTTGCAAAACTGACAGGGGGTCAAATACTTATTTCCCCTACTGTATATATATATATATATATATATATATGTGTGTGTGTGTGTGTGTGTGTGTGTGTGTACACACACATCAATATTTTTCCTCTGCATTTAACTCATCCTCATTACAACTTGACACAATCCAACCATAGGAGCAGTGGGTCGCCATAGTCGGGCACCCGGGACCAACTCCAGATGTAGAAACACTGCCTTGGTCAGGGGCAGAGAAAGTCGGAGACCCTAAAATAAGCATGTTTTTGATTGTGGGAGGAAAACCAGAGTGCCCAGAGGAACCCACACAGACATGGGGGTGAACATGCAAACTCCACACAGAAAGGCCAGGAATTGATCCCATGACCTTCCTTGCTGTGACGCACCAGGTGCTAACCACTAAACCACCGTGCCACCCCAGAAATATCCCAGAGATAAAATAAATCTGTTGACTATCTTCATACATAACATCCATAAATCATTAACTGTTGAAAAATGACAAGATGGATCATACGTTGTACAGCAAACTCCCAAACTCTAATACATAATGTGTTTATAATGAAGGCTCATTAACTTACAATTATGATTTCATAAATTTGATGAGGAATTCCTCCTAACAATAAAATGAACTCTTTGTCTGGGCTTTTTTATGTTGGTGGTCCTAAAACTGTATTATCATTTAGAGCTTTTGAATATCAGACAGAAAAAAAGAAACATGACATTTTCTGAGAAGAACTTCCACAGCACCAGCAGCAGAGTGTGGACCTGGTGTGGCCACACTGTTTAATACACAGCAAATTGGCATAGTAATTTATGTTTTAGCCATACAGCTGTGTTAACATCACTATTCCATGGTTTCCTTTGGGCACTCTTGTTTTCTTTCACCATCAAAAGCAGGCACAATGGGTTCATTTTCCTTCTGCTGCTGTTGACCAAAGCAGTACAGGTGCACCAATGGCATGTTTTCATTCGGAATTTGTCCATTTGTTCATTTATTTTCTTTGTCTGCTTACTCCAGTCAAGGGTCATGGGGGGATGGATCCCATCCAGCAGTCATAGGGCGAGAGTCGGGAACAGGACGCTAGTCTGTCGCAGGGAATTGGTTCAATATTGTCCATACTGTATCCGATACAAGTGGTGGTGGTAGCGGGGGGGCAGATTCTGTATCATATTGTGGGCTATGTATGCCTGTCACTTTTTTTTTTTTTTAAGATGGCTAGGTTACAGTATTTATTGACCGATTAGTTGTTTTAAGATAAGGAAAAAGGTTTTGTATTGGCTATGGCATTGCCAGACACTGAAGGTTCCAGTATTGGTTCTGCACCAGCCCTAATCTCTTGACCTGATGTTGGACACCAGGTGTCCATCTGTGGGTGCCCGCTACTCCTAGTGGTTGGGTTGTTTCTCGTTATTAATTGGAATGGGTTAAATGCTGTGAATAAAGTTTGTTGCATATTCCAATATGCAACAAAATACACTGACACATCAAGGCTCTCTTCACTTGAAAGTAAAAACCAGCCCGAATGCCTGCTGAGCTGATGTGAACATTGCATTGAAATGACAACTGTGCATTGGGGCTGAGACGACGTATATGGTGGATTACCCACACATGAGGCTTGGATACTGATTGCACTGCAGCAGTAGTCTGGTCCCATTCGTAGCATAAGAGGTGGTCATTTCTAGTCAAAGGACTGATGCTGTCTCACCCCCGTTTGATGATTCTGCCTTGGAACTGTACTTAGCAGTCACAGTGGCAGCATGGCAAGCAACGTATCGACTCCTAAAGCATCTTAATGAGACAGAAAAATGTCTTTAAATGTTACACTAGCTTGGCTGAGAAAATCTGTGCAGAGCGAGCGATACAGTACCCAGTAAGATCCATAAATATTTGGGCAGTAACACTTTTTTAATACAAGTGATTTATTTTGTAATTTTGGGTTAACCTTCAGTACATCACCGTGGTTACCTTCACTGTACACCTGTCATTTTAATTCAAGGGACTGGACAAAATATGACATTAACCACATAGGAATTATAACCTCGGGTCAATTGTGACCGTGTACCCCTCAGAGATCTGTGAGACAGTGCTTCACGCTGACAAGCACATATGTGGTGTCTGAGCATTCACCCATATTGTTAATTCGGTAATTATAAAGTAAAACACATCAGCTGTGCACCTATCAAAAGAACCTGTTTGTTCCACTTTATCTCGTCTCTTCTTTGATTCTATTCCATCATACACAGTGGTGGAAAAATTCATACACCCTGACTGAAAACTTGAGTTTTCTCCACCTCATATATTCCATCTGATAAAATGATACTTGTAGAGAAACTGGACTTTCGGAGATGCAAATTTATGCTCTGGATGCCTCAGTGATTCTTTCTTCTTCCCCCCCCGCTCTTAAATGCAAAACCACAGTGTTCTGCACATAGGCCTTTAAATACAGCCAAATACAGCAGTATTTGTTAGAAACATAAATAAGAAGCATAAATAATAATAATAATAATAATAATAATATAATATATAACAATTCCACCAATTTCCTGCCATCCAGTAGATGGTGGTGTTCTAGGCATTTTGACACATCTACTGGATGGCAGTGTGAATAGCGCCCACTCAAATATCACATGGCCGTTGAGCTGAATCACACTAAAACACAATTTTCAGTTTTGCAGATGCATTTTCATGATGATGATGGTCTAGTGGTTAAGGCGTTGAGCTTCAGACCAGAAGATCCTCGGTTCAAATCCCAGCCTAACTGGAAAATCACTAAGGGCCCTTAGGCAAGGTCTTTAATCCCATATTGCTCCCAGTGTGTAATGAGCACCTTGAATGGCAGCACCGTCACATCGGGGTGAATGTGAGGCATTACTTGTAAAGCGCTTTGAGCATCTGATGCAGATGGAAAAGTGCTATATAAATGCAGTCCATTTACCATTTACCTTTTTTACAAATGCAAAAAATGACATATTTTACAAATACACATTTATTTGTAAAAACCAACACAAACATTACAGTAACTTGTGTGTTGGTTTTTACATATAATAAATCAACCAATCTGAGATGAGCGGTGGTGATTTTCCCATAATGCATTTTGGCATCTGTGTATGTTAATGTTCAAACCTTCAGTGTTAGTGCATTATTTTAAAATTAAGATATGTGTTATATTTCACTTTGTAAAAACGACAGAGTTAATGTTAATATCAATAAACTGTCAAGAGTTTGGCTTTTAAATCAAACCATAAGTCAAACCTGTTTTGCTGTGTATGCCTTTTGCCACACCTCAGGGGCTCTGTATGTTGTGAATGTAAATTACTTGTTTTTTTGTAGCAGCCTGGCAGCCAGGCCCCTGCCAGCTTCTCACAGCTGTCTATCTGCTTCAAAATACATAGCAGAGAGGAACCAACAAGTATGATTTTAGGGTTTACATGGACTGCATTTATGTAGCGCTTTTCCATCTGCATCGACGCTCAAGCAAATAAAGTTAGCACACTAAGTTAGCAGAACTAAATTTAGCAGAAGATAATTGGTCCACTGATGGCTTTTAAAGTTAGCTGAAAAGCTAATCCAGGAACAAAAAAGTTAGCTTCACTAATTAACGGTTAGCGGATTCGTGGAACTGTGCCCACCACTGATATGGCTGTCAATGTGACCTGGGAAAGGGAAATCTGGGGTCCCTTGCTGGAACCGTTGCCCCTGCTAATTTGGCTATACCGCTTATTCAATCAAGAGCTATGGTGGGGGGGGGGGGGGGGGGGGTTGGAATCTTTCTGAGCAGTCATGGGAATGAGGCAGGGTGCACCATGGACAGGACACCAGTCTATCGCAGGGTTACATAGTGATACTGTCGCTTTAAGGACTTCCCACGGAGCGAGACGTCGTGCAGCACTCCCAGGCACCGTCGTCAGCCTGTTTCAAGCTGAAAACCTCCACATTTCAGGCTCTATTGATCCAGGACATCGTGAGAGAACAGAGAAGTTTCAGAAGAAGTCGGTTTCAGCATTTTATCCGGATATTCCACTGTTAAAGGAGATTTTTTTAATGAAAGACATGCGGACGGGTCCGCGCGTCGGGACACAGCCGGCGCGGTGCGGCGACACAGGAAAACACCTCCGTGTTGATAACCATTTGTAAAATCCATGCGGCTTTTGATGGTTTTCAGTGGAGTGAGTATATGAGAAATTGTTTAACAGCTGGACATGTTCCAACTTCCTTAAGGCTTCCAACGGAGGTGTTTTTCCTGTGGAGGAGCGTTGCAGCGGCTGCGAGCCGACGCTGCAATCCATCCGCGCGGCACCGCTGCGACGCGCGGAATTCCTCCGCTCCTTTCCATCACAAAAACTACTGTAACAGTGGAATGTGCCGTTCATTTCCAAACTGGACGCTGTGTTTTATCCGGGACGTCCTCTGACTAACACAGGAATTGTGGAAGACATGGACATCAGCACTTTTTCGGCACATTGAGACAGACATGGGGAGGATTCCGTGCATCGCAGTGGAGCCACATGGCAAAAAGCAACGCCGTGATGAAGCCTCACAGGACATGTTCTGGCATGTCCAGGCTCATCCACAATTTCTCGGTTAGTCACACGACTGAAAACCCACCGACAGCCGTCTGAAAGCCATCTCAAAGCCGTCCTGTGAGACCAACATAGAGGTGGTTTTGTGCCGCGCCATGAGTGGCACGGTGGCGCATCCATCCGCTTTTCTTTCCATGAAAAAAACTCCTGTAACAGTGGAATGTGCCGAAAAAGTACTGATGTCCACGTCTCCTGCCATTTTTGTGTAAGTCAGACGACGTCCCGGATCAACAAAGCCTTCACATTGTAAATGATCTGGTTGTTTCAGCGGGGTGTCAGCCTGTTGATCGGCTCTCGGAGTGAGCCGCGCTCTCAGCAGCTGTGGGTGGTCTTTAAACCGGCTGGAGCATTCCTTAATCTGTGTAATCCCCATAAAATCGTCCCTCAAAGCCATTTGAATTTTCCGAATTGTTACCACCTGGAGGTCTCTCACAGTTTCTGGAAAAAATTGATGCAGCAAAGCTCCAAATCGTTCAGACATTTATTTGCAATAAAAATCTGACGAGAGGGGTGGACCACTGCTCACACAAAGCCTGCTCACAGGCGAATGACGCAACCGACAGGCGTGAAAAAACTCACGTAATGGCATGAAGGTTCAAGCTTGGCTGATGCAATCACACGTGATTCAAATCCATATGGTTTTTGAAAAAAATAAAAAAACGTCGGATACTTTTCTAACAGACCTCATATATCGCATACCAGGTATGGGTGTTTCAACAAGACAATGACCCCAAGCACACTAGTAAACAAGCAAAATTTTGGTTCCAAACCAACAAAATTAATGCCTCGCAGATGTGAAGAAATCATGAAAAACTGTGGTTATACAACTGAATACTAGTTTAGTGATTCACAGGATTGCTAAAAAAGCAGTTTGAACATAATAGTTGTGAGTTTGTAGCGTCAACAGCAGATACTACTATTATTGTGAACACCCCCTTTTCTACTTTTTTTTTTTTACTAATAGCCCAATTTCATAGCCTTAAGAATGTGAATATCATGAATGCTTGGTCTTGTTGGATTTGTGTTTCCCACGTAACAATAAGAAATAACTACTCAATACTCAAAACCTGGATTAATCTTTTTAGTCACATAGCACTACTATTATTCTGAACACTACTGTATATCCAGCCTGTGTGTTGTGAGCCGTTTCTCAACAGCCTGTTGAACTTTGCACATGGTTTAATCAGGGCAAAATACAATTGACTCACTGACTGACCTACTGTACCAGACCGACATCAATAATCCAGGAAGGTGCAGCTTGTGAAGGACACAGCTTTGTTGGCATCAATCTTGTGAAGAGTGGAAAGCTGAAAAGGTACTCAAAAGCTGTCACACAGCAGAATCACAACCACTGATACAGCAGAAACTGCAAAAGAAGAAGAAGAAAAAAATACATGCAGCACCAGATATTCCACCTGTCTGTTCCTGCATAGAAGCTTCCATAGATGTTATGCTGTACCTCAGGAACTGCTGGCTTAATGTTGGTGTCAGATTGTTTACAAGTTTCTCCAAGGTCTAAAGATCACTTTCATAAATTAAAAGCTTTATTACTGATAAGAACCAAATACAAGAAAATTCATTTAATTTAAAATGTTATATCACTTTGAGCAGATAGAATCAGTTAATCAGTAAAATCACCTGGTGGAATCAGAGGCTGCAACGAAAACCTGCACCCTCTTGGCCCTTTCTTGAACAAGTTGCCCACCCCTGTTATAAATGGTGTAGTCACACTGACCGATTGAGTAAACTCAAAAAAGGGATTGAAATAATTTGACCAATGGCAAAAATCACCTAATCCATTAGGCAGTTTGGGACTTTGACAGAAAGAGTGGACAACCTCTGAATGTGGGTGCACAGCACTTCTGGAAGTGAAGAGAAGATGCTCTGATAACACATAAATAAACTGAATGTCTACTGGCAAGCTATCAAGTACAGGACAAAATAGTAAACAAACGAGCAACCACCAGGGAAGCTCTCAATCTGATTGCCTGCTCAAAGTTTTCAGCATACACAAAACTTCCCAACAGACTCGGCTGATATCAACTGGCAAAGAACGCATTTAAAGAATGAGAAATTATTTTTTTTTTAAACAGGACAAGAGACACAAATGGATATCAAAATTGTATATCAGTTACGCATATGTTTGTTCAATCCATCACCGCGTGAAAGCATGTACAAAAAATCATAATTAAAATATTTTTTCAGAGGAATGACAACTTTCATAAACCTTTAAAAAATGCTATTTCTAACCTTTTCAGTATTTTATTTTTACTTCAGTACATTTACCATAATTCCTTCATTTCAACTTGTCGGCCAGTATCCCTTCCCCTAAATTTAGAATTTTCATGCAACACCTGTGAGAAGACAACCCAGATCTTGGGTTGACAAACATAACGTCTACTTTTAGTAATTATTCATTAACCTTTTATTTCACTTGAACAGGTTGCTGAAGTGGGATATTCAACTTTGATTTTTTTGTTTTGTTTTTAAAGCTTGCAGTTGTATTTTTACTCAAGTATGTGTTGTTTGTAGCATGGCTGGAGACGTCAGCATAGAGAACAACACAGTCAGATAAAATCAACAGTGTTTATTTACAGCACAGGCAGCAGAGTAATCCAACAGAGCACAGAATCGGATGGTAAAAGGTGTCTCAAAGTAGCAAAGAGACCAACGTGGAAGATAAGGTAAGAGCCAAAACACAGTCTATCAAATGTACTGGACAGAGTGTCTAAAGACAACAGGCTAACTCAGAAAACATGAAGCAATCACAAGAGTCAGTGGTTATTAGTCAAACACAAGCAGACCAGTAGTGATGGTATGATGATACCTCAAGGAGTGTATTGACAACACAAACTGTGTCGACACTGTATTGACACTGTGTTGGTCGCTCAATAGTGACCCCTGCAGTAGTTATAAAATCATTGCAGGTAAATAAAACAAAAATAAGATGGAAAAGCTAACGTGCTGCAAACGCAACATCAGCCTGTGAAATAGTTAATCACCAGTCCTCTATTTAAAATATGATCTCATCATTGCATAATTTCATGTGCTCAATTTGTGTGTCGAGTTAAGCTGTTCATGAGAAGAGTTTAAAATTTGCTTAAAACCCTGTTTGTGTAAATGCTAAACTGAGTTGGTTTGTAAAATATAGCAAATTTGTCTGTAATAAAAGTCAGAGTTAAAATTTGTAACTTATGTATGGAAATTTGTTAACTTGATATGATATGAAATAAAAGACTAAAACTGGATTCATTTATGCATTTTTACTGAGGAACAAAGGTTTCTGAAGTGTCTTTGCTCTAAGGCGATTTCTCCTCTTACACACGAGTTCCCCTGCCTTAGAAAAAAACTCTTTCACAGGGTACAGATGAAGACAGGGTCGGACTGGAAACAAATTTCGGCCCTGGTATTTTTCGTCTGGACCAGCCCACTACTGGCCCGACAAATCCACCCCCAAACACGCACACCCACCCGTCCATACCGAACCCCCAATGAACAAATTACTATACACCTAAACACCATGAACACACACTTTCACTGTCATTTCACCGTGATCATAGTACAAAATGCATTTCCGGCGCCACGAGGGGGCATCCTGATAACATTAAAGGCAATTACATATTTTTACAAAATTACAAGTTTAAATGACTATATATATATATATATATATATATATATATATATATATATATATATATATATATATATATATATATATATATATATATATATATATATATACACTCAACAAAAATATAAACGCAACACTTTTGGTTTTGCTCCCATTTGTATAAGATGAACTCAAAGATCTAAAACTTTTTCCACATACACAATATCACCATTTCTCTCAAATATTGTTCACAAACCAGTCTAAATCTGTGATAGTGAGCACTTCTCCTTTGCTGAGATAATCCATCCCACCTCACAGGTGTGCCATATCAAGATGCTGATTAGACACCATGATTAGTGCACAGGTGTGCCTTACTGCCCACAATAAAAGGCCACTCTGAAAGGGTGCAGTTTTATCACACAGCACAATGCCACAGATGTTGCAAGATTTGAGGGAGCGTGCAGTGGCATGCTGACAGCAGGATGTCAACCAGAGCTGTTGCTCGTGTATTGAATGTTCATTTCTCTACCATAAGCTCCCAAAGGCTTTCAGAGAATTTGGCAGTACATCCATCCAGCCTCACAACCGCAGACCACGTGTAACCACACACCAGCCAGGACCTCCATCCAGCATGTTCACCTCCAGATCCGTCTGAGACCAGCCACTCGGACAGCTGCTGAAACATCGGTTTGCATTAACCAAGAATTTCTGCACAAACCTGTCCTAATCCGTTTCAGGGAGCTCATTTGCATGCTCGTACGTCCTCTCAGGGTCTCGACCTGACTCCAGTTCGTCGTCGTAACCGACTGAGTGGGCAAATGCTCACATTCGCTGGTGTTTGGCACGTTGGAGAGGTTGTTCTCTTCATGGATGAATCCCAGTTCACACTGTTCAGGACAGATTGCAGACAGCGTGTTGGCGGTCGTGTGGGTGAGTGGTTTTCTGATGTCAATGTTGTGGATCGAGTGGCCGATGTTGCGGTGGGGTTAGGTATGGCAGCATCTGTTATGGACGAGAACAACAGGTGCACTTTTATTGATGGCATTTTTGAATGCACAGAGATACCATGACGAGATTCTGAGACCCATTGTTGTGCCATATTCCATAGAACATCACCACTCATGTTGCAGCGGATAATGCCGGGCCCCATGTTGCAAGGCATGTGTACACAATCTTGGAAGCTGAAATGTCCCAGTGTTCTTGCTGGTCGGCATAAACTCACTGGACATGTCACCCATTGAGCATGTTTGGGATGCTCTGGACCGGCGTATATGACAGCTTGTACCAGTTCCTGCCAATATCCAGCAACTTCGCACAGCCATTGAGAGAGGTGGACCCACATTCCACAGGCCACAATTGAAACCTGATCAACTATATGCGAAGGAGATGTGTTGCACTGCATGAGGCAAATGTGGTCACACCAGATACGACTGGTATCCCCCCCCCCCCCCAATAAACAAAACTGCACCTTCAGAGTGGCCTATTTTATTGTGGACAGTCTAAGGCACACCTGTGCACTAATCCTGGTGTCTAATCAGGCATCTTGATAGGCACACCTGTGGGTGGGATGGATTATCTCAGCAAAGGAGGAAAGTGCCACTATCACAGATTTAGACTGGTTGTGAACATATTTGAGGGAAAATGGTGATGTGTATGTGGAAAAAGTTTAGATCTTTGAGTTCATCTCATACAAAATGGGAGCAACCAAAAGTGTTGCATTAATATTTTGTTGAGTGTATGAGGTCTGTTAGAAAAGTATCCGACCTTTTATTTTTTTCAAAAAACCTGATGGATTTGAATCACGTGTGCTTGCATGAGCCAACCTTGAACCTTCGTGCGCATGCGTGAATTTTTTCATGCCTGTCGATTGCGTCATTTACTTGTAAGCAGCCTTTGTGTGATGTGTGTGTCGTGCGCTCGGCATTTTTCATTCCAAAGAAAAAGATGGAACGACTGGAGCAGCACCGCATCAAATTTGCCAGAAACTGGGCGACAGCCAGGTGGAAACCATTTGGATTATTCAGACGGCTTTCGGTGATGATCCTATGGGCATCACACAGATTAAGGAGTGGTACAACCGGTTTAAAGGCGTCCGCACAATGGTGGAGAGCGAACTGCGCTCCGGGCCGCCATCAACATGCTGAAATGACCAGATCATTTCCAAAGTGACGCTGTGGTGATGCAGGGCTGTCGTGTGACTATCCGAGAAATTGCGGAAGAGGTGGACATCAGCACTTTTTCGGCACATTCCACTGTGACAGAAGATTTGGCCATGAAAAGAGTTGCAGCGAAATTCATGCCGATGGCTTCAGCACGAAGCTGATGGCAGAGCAAAAGCGCCTTTGTGTTGAAGTCTCACAGGACATGTTGTGACATGCCCATCTCTTCCACAATTTCTCGGATAGTCACATGACTGAAAAGCCACTGAAAGCCGTCTGAATCTTCCGAATGGTGGAAGAGGTGGGCATCATTTTTCGGAGTCCAGCATGTCCTGTGAGGCTTCAACATGAAGGCACTTTTGCTCCGTCAGCAGCGGCATGAATTTCGCTGCCACTCCTTTTATGGCAAAATCTTCTGTCACAGTGGAATGTGCCGAAAAAGTGCTGATGTCCAACTCTTCCGCAATTTCTCGGATAGTCACACGACGGTCCCACATCACCACAGCGTTCACTTTGGAAATGATGTGGTCATTTCAGCATGTTGATGGCCGCCCGGAGTGTGGCTCGCTCTCCACCATTGTGCGGAGTCTTTAAACACGGTTGTACTGCTCCTTAATCTGTGTGATGCCCATAGGATCGTCACCGAAAGCCGTCTGAATAATCCAAATGGTTTCCACCTGGCTGTCGCCCAGTTTCTGGCAAAATTTGATGCAATCGCGCTGCTCCAGTTGTTCCGTCTTTTTCCTTGGAATGAAAAAACGCAGAGCGCACGACACACACATCACACAAAAGCTGCTTACAAGCAAATGACGCAACCGACAGGCGTGAAAAAAATCACGCATGAGCACGAAGGCTCAAGGTTGGCTCTTGCAAGCACACGTGATTCAAATCCATCAGGTTTTGAAAAAAAAGTTTGTATACTTTTCTAACACACACACACACACACACACATATATATATATATATATATATATATATATATATATATATATATATATATATTATATATATATATATATATATATATATATATATATATGAGCATGTACACTTGCCAAATGACCGATGTGTAGACCGCCTTCCTCCCAGGAGGAATGAAATTAATGGTCAAGCCTGAGAGCATGAGAGAGAACAGGGCTTGAAGATTTACACTCCCTATGGCTGCTGTAATTCTCCACCTCTCTCAGCATCCTCTGCTGCAATGGTGATGAAGGCATGATGAGAGAAAGTCATCTTTCTCATCTCTGAACCATCAGCGGACTGTTGCCTCAAGCTTGTTCCACCCCTCCATAAAGCCTGCCTAGTATCCTGTGCGGAACCTCACTGCTGGCTGCTGAGTTATTCAGAGATGGAGGTTTTGTCCACGTGACTTGCATTTTCTTCCACTGCATTGCATTATGTATGACATGGCATTAAAGAGAACGCAAAGCAATAATCCCTTTATCAGAGTGGCACTTTCTTCCAAAAGTGGCCTTGAAGTTTCCCATTTTATGTTTTCATGTCATGTGTTTTCAAACAGCAAGTGAAAAACGTTTCAATTATTTCCATTCCCGAGGACTGTCTCACAATGTTCTTCTTCATTTTCAAATCAAAGGCTTGTTTCTCACTTGGAGATGGGCTTGTGTATTCTTTTACAAGTAATGGTTTCATTTGTGTTGCACAACAATCACTTGTGGATTATTTATGACATAATTTTTTCGTATCATTCGGACAGGTTTCCCCATCTGTAATAAAATATAGTTCTTTAAAAGTTGCTATCTTGAGTATGCTTGCAGACATTTGGGTATAATGATATACGTATATCTGTGTTCTTAAGCGTAAACACAAGGGTCTATTACTCAAACTTTCAAAATGTTTTGATGGTGCACAACCCTCTTATATTGCAATCTGCCCCCTGGTGGTATACATGTGTGATTTTGTGATTAAGAATCGTATTCTGCTGTAGTTGCTTGCACGGTAGGGTTGTGGATAAGTGGTTAGTGTGCTTGGTTTCAGTGCCAAAGGTTCCTGGTTCAAACCCCAAACCCCTACAACATTTCTCCATGTAATGGGGAGTTGTGTCAGGAAGGGCATTTGGTGTAAAACTTATGTCAAATCATCATGCAGATCCTCCCTGGATCAGCTCTGGGCACCTCAAGTGAAATCAAGGGAGCAGCCAAAGGGAGACACTTTTACTGTGATTGTTTCCATACTGTTAATGTTACTTCCACAATGGTGCAGTTGGCTAACCTGAAGGGCTACCTGCCTGTGACCACATTAGCATCCTGTCTGTTATTCTGTTATTTTGTTGTTATTGCATTCTGTGACTTGATCAGTTGATTGATCCTGCTCTCCTTGTTTGATTTTCAGTTGTTTTCACTGATGGCTGTGGTGGAGAGGAACACACATCTATTGGTCCCCTGTCTGAGCATGTAGTTTTGGACTGAATTTGCAGGAGGATGAATTTCACCATTTGTGATGAACTGTGGGTCACACCTGTGGACATTTTACAATATGAACATATCTATTTCAGTTTTTTTTTTTTTTTGCACGTTTGGCAGTTCTCTGTTATGCTTTTTTTTTATTTATTTATTTGTTATTGTTAGTATGGTCAAAGCAGTAGGTCACCCCTCTGAGTCTGGTCTGCTTGAAGTTGTTTCCTCAAAAAAAAAAAAAAAAAAATGCTGTTGGCTATGTCCTTGTTGTGATTTTGAATAATTTTGTGGTTTGTTGCAATATTAAGAAACTGAATTGATTTAAATTGTTCTTGAAATACAGGAATGGGATAATACAGGTGTGTTAAAGGTCAAAATATGAACGTTTTAAATGGGAACAAATTGAAACACTGGTTCCTTGAATAATTGAAGCATAAATTTGTTTCTGGCATCTGTGATCAATGAGATATTACAACAAGGGATGATTCATTGGGGGTCTAAGGTCTCTGGCAGCATTTTTAGAAAACACTGTTGAGCCAGAGGAGGTACAAAAAGTCATATAGTAAATTAAGCACAAAATCTGCTCAGTATCTTCAGTAGTGAGCATTGAGATAAATAACGATTCACTGCAGTCAAAGGAAAATTGTAGCAACTAGAAACCTGAAGTGCCTTAGTAACTGAAGCCCAAATCTGCTCTGGAGCTCCAGGGGTCACTGAGATACAGTGATCGGTCATTTCACTGAGATCATATCTTAAAAACCGAAATTTCACTATTTTTAGAAAAAAAAAAATGTAGCTAATAAAACTGGGTGTCTCTGGGGAATTTAAGCCCAAAATCTGCCTACAATCTGCCTACAAGCCCCACTGCTTATCATCGCTGGGTAGAGTACTGAAGTCTATGCAGGTTTCAGATTTTTATCATGGTCTCTAATGCTTTTATTTTGTCATGCATGGTTTTTGTTTGTTTCTGTGGCTTTACTTCATGTTTATTTTGACATTCCCTTTTTCTGTTGGTTTATGTAACTTGTTTCCTGGGATTCTCAGCTGTTTGTCATTGTTCTAAATTACTCTTCAGTGTATTTAAACCCTCCTTCCTATCGCATGTGTGGGTAGAATGTCTACCTTCTATGCCTGGTCTGTAGTGATGGGATGACACACGGGTGCGTCAACACTGTGCTGAGCACACAAGAGTGAAACCCCGTATTGGGTGCGTGTATCGCTTTAAAGACAAAATCACGTGCCGATACAGGAACTGTGGCGTTCGACTGCGCCGCGCCAAATTGTGTTTATAAGGAACAAAACTGTATCGACATGTTGCGGATTTGTTGGAACGGAGTTTTGCTGGTGGATTTTGCTTGACCTCACCTTGTTCCACTGACCTCATGGATCGTTCAAAGACGTTTCCCCAGTCTGGAATAATTTTGATCTTTTGACACTAAATAAGATTACTATGTTTGTACTCCTTTACAATACTGGAAGAATAACCAGAAAACATATCCACACCTTTATCAACTCGCACTGAAATGTTTATGCTCACCATCTTCATCCAGGCTCGGACTGATAATCTGTGATTTTGGGCATTTGCCCGTTGGGCCGCTGCATGTTTACACGTGCGTGGGCCGGCTCTCCCATATTATAGAGATTATGGAAATATACAGTGTTCTCGAACCGCGTGCTGCTGTCAACACGAGGAAAGTCCGTGATCGGTGAAGCTACAGCATTTAATCGGTGCAGCTGCAGAACCACTTCCTGAATTTGTGTCAAAATAAAAGTTCTGTAGTGTTTCATACATGGCGCAGTCTTATTCTAGGTTTCAGTTTTGTTTCCGTTTGATCACACAACGGAGACTTACATCAAGCACAATGATTGACATGACCAACAGCCAATGACACTTGGAGAAGCATACAGGGTGGCCATCAGATTGCAAGAAGAGCAGGCGGCCGCTCCCGTCCCTGTGAATGGACTGAGTCCTCGGTGCCTGGGCTTCTCTCCGCTCTCCTACTGATTACAAGGTTGGAATCATTTCTTTTATCCTAATTAACTGTGTTTTACTTTTGTTAATCTTTAAATGCAACAGCTACGGACTTCAGCTCCTTAATTTGCTGCTGTGTGAATCCTAGCAGTGGTTACACATTACCCCCCCCCTCTCTCTCTCTCTCTCTCTCTCTCTATCTCACACACACACACACACACACTTTGGAGACACAAAAACTTTTTTTCCGCTTGTGTGCTGTTTTTGCTTCCGTTTTGTCAGACCTGGCGCCAGAAAAAAAAAAATATTAAGGGGGCGATGAGTTTTATCATCACCCCCCCCCCAAAAAAGTGCGCACTGGAGGAGACGTGCGCTCCTGTAAAGCTCATGTATTATGCTGCAGCGTTGTAAGAGACTGACTAAGAGTGAAGAGTGATGACAGTATTTTTTTAAATTATTAATTGAACGTATAGACCCTCGGTCAAGTGATCTCCTGCATTCCACACAGAGCCGGTGTTCTGTCGAGATGAGGTGCGCCAACTTTCAAACACTCTGAGCTGTGACGTACCTTCGCATTGTCCAATAGGAACGACGCGTCGGGCCAAAACACGGAAGACTCGTGGCAGAAACCACTGATCTCTACAAAATGGATTGGACCAATCCAATTGGTGCAGAAACCACTGATCTGTACAAACATTAACGTGTGACAGCAGTTTTCTGAAGAAAAATCATTGGAAATGTTTTTGTGTTGTTTACCCTCAAAATTTCTGATTACTGTCAAAAAAAACGTTTAGAACACTTTGTAATGAAAATAGGTAAATAATCAATAAATGGTTGTTTAGAAACCTTTCATCTGTATTAAAACCACCTGTTATTTCAGATTAGATAATTTCTTGTTTAACATAAGGAACCTCAGACATTATTTTTAGACAGATAAAATAACATGGAAACTTGTATATTTTTTGAAGTCTGGTAGATTATTTATATCGTATTTCAATCAGAAAAGACAAACACTAAATAAATACAAATGTATTATAATGCAAAAGGAAATAATTAACAATGACTGCAGTGTGAGTGCCCTCCTGTGGGTTCACCACCTGCAGAGGGGGCCATGGGGGTCGGGGTGCAGAGAGTATTGGGTGCGGTCGAGGGTGGGTGGCCCGGCGGCCCGGTCCATGCTCACAGCCCCTGGCTGTTGGGACGTGGAATGTCACCGCGCTAGGGGGAAGGAGCCTGAGCTTGTGCAGGAGGTTGAGAGATACCGACTAGAGATAGTCAGGCTCACCTCCATGCACAGCTTGGGCTCTGGTACCCAACTCCTGTAGAGGGGCTGGACACTTCATTTTTCTGGCGTCGCCCACAGGGAGAGGCGGAGAGCTGGGGTCGCATTGCTTATTGCTCCCCAGCTCAGTCGCCAAGTGTTGGAGTTCACTCCGGTGAACGAGAGGGTCGCGTCCCTACACCATTTGGGTCGGGGACAGGTCTCTCACTGTTGTCTCAGCCTACGAGCCGAGCGGCAGTGCAGAGTACCTGACCTTCCTGGAGTCCCTGGGAGGGGTACTAGATAGCGCTCCAACTGGGGACTCCATTGTTCTCCCTGGGGATTTCAACGCCCATGTGGGGCGGTGACAGTGAGACCTGGAGGGGGGTGATCGGGAAGCACGGCCTCCCCAATCTGAACCCGAGTGGTTTTCAGTTGTTGGACTTCTGTGCTAGTCACAGTTTGTCCATCACGAACACCATGTTCGAGCACAAGGGTGTCCATAAGTGCACGTGGCACCAGGACACCCTGAGCCGGAGGTCAATGATTGACTTTGTAGTCGTATCATCTGACCTTCGGCCACGTGTCTCGGACACTCGAGTGAAGAGAGGGGCAGAGCTGTCGACTGATCACCACCTGGTGGTGAGTTGGATCCGCTGGGAGGGTAGGAAGCCGGTAAGACCTGGCAGGCCCAAACGTATCGTGAGGGTCTGCTGGGAAAGACTGGCGGAACCCTCTGTCAGCAAGGTCTTCAACTCCCACCTCTGGGAGAGCTTCTCCCAGATCCCGGGGGAGGTTGGAGACATGGAGTCCGAGTGGACCATGTTCTCCACCTCCATTGTCGATGCGGCTGCTCGTAGCTGTGGTCGTAAGGTCTCTGGTGCCTGTCGCGGTGGTAATCCCCGAACCCGGTGGTGGACACCGGAAGTAAGGGATGCCATCAAGCTGAAGAAGGAGTCCTACTTATCTTTGTTGGTAGGTGGGACCCCAGAGGCAGCTGACAGGTACCGGCAGGCCAAGCGTGCCGCAGCCCGTGCGGTCACAGAGGCAAAAACGCGTGTCTGGGAGGAGTTCGGGGAGGCTATGGAGGAGGACTATCGGTCGGCCTCGAAGAGATTCTGGCAAACCGTCCGACTCCTCAGGAGGTGGAAGCAGCTCTCCACCAGCACTGTTTACGGTGCGGGTGGGGTGCTGTTGACCCTGACTGGGGATGTTGTCGGGTGGTGGAAGGAGTACTTCGAGGATCTCCTCAATCCCATTGTCACATCTTCCGCAGAGGAAGTAGAGACTGGGGACTCGGAGGCGGACTCATCCATTACCCAGGCCGAAGTCACCAAGGTGGTTAGAAAGGTCCTCGGTGGCAAGGCTCCTGGGTGGATGAAATCCGTCCTGAGTACCTTAAGTCTCTGGATGTTGTGGGGCTGTCTTGACTGACACGCCTCTGCAACATCACGTGGCAATCGGTGACAATGCCTCTGGATTGGCAGACCGGGGTAGTGGTCCCTCTGTTTAAGAAGGGGGACCGGAGGGTGTGTTCCAACTATAGGGGATCACACTCCTCAGCCTCCCCGGTAAGGTCAATTCCAGAGTACTGGAGAGGAGAATTCGACCGATGGTCGAACCTCGGATTCAGTTGGAGCAGTGTGGTTTTCATCCTGGTCGCGGCACACTGGTCCAGCTCTACACGCTCCATCGGGTGCTGGAGGGTTCATGGGAGTTTGCCCAACCAGTCCACATGTGTTTTGTGGATCTGGAGAAGGCATTCGACCGTGTCCCTCGGCGCACCCTGTGGGGAGTGCTCCGGGAGTACGGGGTCCGGGGTCCTTTGCTAAGGGCTATCTGGTCCCTGTACGACCGCAGCAGGAGCTTGGTTCGCATTGCCGGTAGTAAGTCAAACCTGTTTCCAGTGCATGTTGGCCTCCGCCAGGGCTGCCCTTTGTCACCGGTTCTGTTCATTATTTTTATGGACAGAATTTCTAGGCGCAGCCAGGGTGTAGAGGGGGTCTGGTTTGGGAACCACAGAATCTCATCTCTGCTGTTTGCGGACGATGTGGTTCTGTTGGCTTCGTCAAATCAGGACCTTCAGCGTGCACTGGGGCGGTTTGCAGCCGAGTGTGAAACGTCCGGGATGAAAATCAGCACCTCCAAATCCGAGGCCATGGTTCTCCACCGGAAAAAGGTGCTTTGCCCTCTTCAGGTCGGTGGAGTGTCCTTGCCTCAAGTGGAGGAGTTTAAGTATCTCGGGGTCTTGTTCACGAGTGAGGGATGGATGGAGCGTGAGATCAATAGACGGATCGGTGCAGCATCTGCAGTGATGCGGTCGCTGTATCGGACCGTCGTGGTGAAGAGAGAGCTGAGCAGGGGGCAAGGCTCTCGATTTACCGATCGATCTACATTCCAACCCTCACCTATGGTCATGAGATTTGGCTCATGACTGAAAGAACGAGATCGCAAGTACAAGTGGCCGAGATGAGTTTCCTCTGCAGGGTGGTTGGGCGCTCCCTTAGAGATAGGGTGAGGAGCTCGGTCACTCGGGAGGAGCTCGGAGTCGAGCCGCTGCTCCTCCACGTCGAAAGGAGTCAGTTGAGGTGGCTCGGGCATCTTTTCCGGATGCCCCCTGGACGCCTCGCTTTGCTTGAGCTGCTGCCCCCACGACCCGACTCCGGATAAAGCGGAAGAAAATGGATGGATGGATGGATGGATGCAGTTTGATTGTAATGTAGGATTTCTGTGACATAAACCTCATGATGTTTTATATATATATATATATATATATATATATATATATATATATATATATATATATATATATATATATATATATATATATATATATATAGGGGTGGTGGCCAAGTGGTTAATGGATGGATGGATGGATGGACGTTCCATCTGGGCAGGTAGGATCCCCCGGTCCTGACCTTGTAGAAAAAATGGTATCAATAGCATTCAGAGACCAGCTGATCAATTCCGTGGTTAATCCAATAGTAGTCCAATAGATCCAGAATCCAATATAGTTCTGAGGAATTCACAGTCTGGTGAAGTAGGAACTTGAAGGTGAAAGGCAGAGAGATAAGGGAGAGTGGAGGAGATGTGATCGCAGTCGTCGGAGTCCCAAGGTGTAATGCGCTTGGTTTCTGTCCAGAAGGTTCCGGGTTCAAACCCCCCCATGCCACATTTCTCCATGTAATGTGGCGTTGAGTCAGGAAGGGCATCCAGCGTAAAACCAGTGCCAATTAAACATGCATATCCACCTTGGATTTAATGTGGCGACCCCGAGTCCAAAACAAGGGAGCAGCCAAAGGGAATTACTATATATATATATATATTTATATATGTGTGTATGTATGTACAGTGGCGGGCACAGTTCCGCTAATCCTCTAACCGCTAATTATCCAAGATAACGTTTTCATTATCGGATTTGCTTTTCAGATAACTCTGAAAACCATCATCAGACCAGTTATCTTCCAATAAATTTTGGCCCGATAATTTTTAGACCGCTAACATTGTTGCAGATATAGTTTTTTTTTTTTTAGTAGATGTGCAGTTCTACAACCCCTGGCAAAAATTATGGAATCACCGGCCTCGGAGGATGTTCATTCAGTTGTTTAATTTTGTAGAAAAAAAAGCAGATCACAGACATGACACAAAACTAAAGTAATTTCAAATGGCAACTTCTGGCTTTAAGAAACACTATAAGAAATCAAGAAAAAAAGATTGTGGCAGTCAGTAACGGTTACTTTTTTAGACCAAGCAGAGGAAAAAAATATGGAATCACTCAATTCTGAGGAAAAAAATTATGGAATCACCATGTAAATTTTCATCCTCCAAACTAACACCTGCATCAAATCAGATCTGCTCGTTGACATTGACCCTATGCCATGACATTGACCCTATGTGTCTTTTTGCAAGGAATGTTTTCGCAGTTTTTGCTCTATGGCAAGATGCATTATCATCTTGAAAAATGATTTCATCATCCCCAAACATCCTTCAATTGTCCAAAATATCAATGTAAACTTGTGCATTTATTGATGATGTAATGACAGCCATCTCCCCAGTGTCTTTACCTGACATGCAGCCCCATATCATCAATGACTGTGGAAATTTACATGTTCTCTTCAGGCAATCATCTTTATAAATCTCATTGGAACGGCACCAAACAAAAGTTCCAGCATCATCACCTTGCCCAATGCAGATTCGAGATTCATCACTGAATATGACTTTCATCCAGTCATCCACAGTCCACGATTGCTTTTCCTTAGCCCATTGTAACCTTGTTTTTTTTTTCTGTTTAGTTGTTAATGATGGCTTTCATTTAGCTTTTCTGTATGTAAATCCCATTGCCTTTAGGCGGTTTCTTACAGTTCGGTCACAGACGTTGACTCCAGTTTCCTCCCATTCCTTCCTCATTTGTTTTGTTGTGCATTTTCGATTTTTGAGACATATTGCTTTAAGTTTTCTGTCTTGACGCTTTGATGCCTTCCTTGGTCTACCAGTATGTTTGCCTTTAACAATCTTCCCATGTTGTTTGTATTTGGTCCAGAGTTTAGACACAGCTGACTGTGAACAACCAACATCTTTTGCAACATTGCGTGATGATTTACCCTCTTTTAAGAGTTTGATAATCCTCTCCTTTGTTTCAACTGACATCTCTCATGTTGGAGCCATGATTCATGTCAGTCCACTTGGTGCAACAGCTCTCCAAGGTGTGATCACTCCTTTTTAGATGCAGACCAATGAGCAGATCTGATTTGATGCAGGTGTTAGTTTTGGGGATGAAAATTTACAGGATGATTCCATCATTTATTCCTCAGAATTGAGTGAGTCCATATTTTTTTCCCTCTGCTTGGTCTAAAAAAATAACCATTACTGACTGCCACAATTATTTTTCCTGATTTCTTATAGTGTTTCTTAAAGCCAGAAAGTTGCCATTTGAAATGACTTTAGTTTTGTGTCATGTCTGTCATCTGCTTTTTTTCTACAAAATGAAACAACTGAATGAACATACCTCCGAGGCTGGTGATTCCATAATTTTTGCCAGGGGTTGTATCCTCTACAAACAGAGAAGAGGTGGTTCCAGAATAAACTGCTCTATCCTCTGCAGGCAAAAGAGAACCGGTCATAGAAAAGATAAAAACATCCTTATTTCTTTTGACCCCATAATAATACGCTGGCAATAGCACCCAAGTCATCCAGAGGCATAGAGTTTTAACTTATGGTTAGAATTTTAACCAAACTCATTTCGGACAAGTTATTTAAATTAATGTCACGTCGCAGAGTAATTGCACATTTTTAACTTTAATCCAACGTCCTTGTTAATGCTTGTAATCATTACTGTTACTTTCAACTAAGTAAACATTTTTTAATGTGATCAGTTCCTTTTAGTGCAGGATTGTAGTAGTGAAACTAGGACATTCAGATTAATATGGAGTGAATGATGGTTTGTCAATAAAAATGTAATTATTATTATTATTATTATTATTATTGTTATTGATGTTATATGTAAAAAAAAAAAAAGTCATTACAATGTGGACTTTTCCTGTAACAAGTGGGGTAACACCATCCATGGGAGAGGAGGTCTGAACAAAAACAGTTCTATATTAATCTGGGTGAGGGCTTCCCCAAAATATATAAAAAGGGTGAGGACAGGAGTTTAACAAAAATGGAAGCTCAGCCCATTAAGGGTGAGGGAAATCCGGGACATTAGGAAGTGAGGACGTGAGGAAAAACTAAAACAGTAAATAACTAAGGGGTAAATAACTAAGGGGAATGCAAAAAAATCCAAAACTAAGTCAGTGCAAAACATGGAGTACAAAAAACCCAACACTGGATAGTTTCAAAGACAGCACACAGGACTAAATGACACAACAACAATGGCCCTCCAAAGACTAACCCCAAACTGTGACTTTAAATAACCAGTTGCACTAATTAAACACGAGTGAACTGATTAGGTGACAGGAACATGTAGGAACAAAAGAGGACACCACGGTGCAACAGATATTGAGACAAACAACCAAACCTCATGAAAATGCACATAATGAGAAATAAAAAAGACTAGAGTAAACCAAAACTGAATAAGAACCGAACACATAAAAGCAGTCACACAGATCACTAAGAGACAAGACAGAAAGACATGCATGCATGCACGGACAACGATTTAACAACAGCACATTCATCCACCTATCTTCACGCACACCCACAGATGACGGACGAAGGAGCACACAGACAACAGACTGGACGCAACAGGAAAAGTGGTGGAGCCGTCCACGCCCACCAGATTCACACACCGACAGAGCGGAAGAGGGGCGCGCCCGCACAGTTCCACATGCACTGGCGTGCAAACTGGACAGGTGACGGACATGACACGAGGACTCCCAGAAAGACACAAAGCCTTGAGGAGACAGGACACCTGATCAAAGACACAGACCAAACCCCACCAGTAACATAAAATGTGGAAAAAGTGAAGCATTGTGAATTCTTTCCGGATGCACTGTATATAGTTGAATATTTCTATTAATGACATAATATACAAATAATGAATGTTTATGAGTTCAATGTTATATTGATATTTATTGGTATAATGATATTTCATGAGATGAAAGCTGGAACATAGTGAAACACAGTGAGAAAAATAAGTATTTTAACACCCTGCGGTTTTGCAAGTTCTCCCACTTAGAAATCATGGAGGGGTCTGAAATTTTCATCTTAGGTGCATGTCCACTGTGAGAGACATAATCTAAAAAAAACAAACTTCGGAAATCACAATGTATGATTTTTTTTTATCAATTTATTTGTATGTTACTGCTGCAAATAAGTATTTGAACACCTACCAACCAGCAAGAATTTTGGCTCACACAGACCTGTTAATTTTTCTTTAAGAAGCCCTCTTATTCTGCACTCTTTACCTGTATTAACTGCACCTGTTTGAACTTGTTACCTGTATAAAAGACACCTGTTCACACACTCAATCAATCACACTCCAACCTGTCCACCATAGCCAAGACCAAAGAGCTGTCTAAGGACATGTAGACATGCACAAGGCTGGGATGGACTACAGGACAACAGGCAAGCAGCTTGGAAGAAGACAACAACTGTTATGATTATTTATTAGAAAGTGGAAGAAACACAAGATGACTGTCAATCTCCCATGGTCTGGGATTCCATGCAAGATCTCACTTTGTGGGGTAAGGATGATTCTGAGAAAGTTCAGAACTACACAGGAGGACCTTGTCAATGACCTGAAGAGAGCTGGGACCTGGGACCACAGTCACAAAGATTACATTAGTAACACATGATGCTGTCATGGTTTAAAATCCTGCAGGGCAGCAAGGTTCCCCTGCTCAAGCCAGCACGTGTCCAGGCCCATTTGAATTTCACCAGTGACCATCTGGATGATCTAGAGGAGGCATGGGAGAAGGTCATGCGGTCAGATGAGACCAGAATAGAGCTTTTTGGAATCAACTCCACCATGTTTAGAGGATGAGAACAACCCCAAGAAAACCATCCCAACCACCCCAACCATGAAGCATGGGGGTGGAAACATCATACTCTGGGGGTGCTCTTCTGCAAAGGGGACAGGACAACTGCACCGTATTGAAGGGAGGATGGATGGGGTCATGTATTGTGAGATTTTGGCAATCAACCTCCTTCCCTCAGTAAGAGCATTGAAGATGGGTCATGGCTGGGTGCTGGGTCTTCCAGCATGACAATGACCCCAAACACACATCCAAGGCAACTAAGGAGGATCTCCGTAAGAAGCATTTCAAGGTCCTGGAGTGGCCTGGCCAGTCTCCAGACCTGAACTCAATAGAAAATCTTTGGAAGGAGCTGAAACGCCAAACCTGAAAGATTTGGAGAAGATCAGTATGGAGGAGTGGACCAAAATCCCTACTGCAGTGTGTGAAAACTTGATCAAGAACTACAGGAAACGTCTGACCTCTGTAATGGCAGACAAATGTTTCTGTACCAATTGTTAACCAATACAATGCAAATTAATTATTTAAAAATCATACAATGTGATTTACTGGATGTTTTTTAGATCCTGTGTCTCACAGTTGAAGTGAGACACAGTGCTACGATAAAAAATTACAGACCTCTCCATTCTTTGTAGGTGTGAAAACTTGCAAAACTGACAGGGGGTCAAATACTTATTTCCCCTACTGTATATATATATATATATATATATATGTGTGTGTGTGTGTGTGTGTGTGTGTGTGTACACACACATCAATATTTTTCCTCTGCATTTAACTCATCCTCATTACAACTTGACACAATCCAACCACTAGGAGCAGTGGGTCGCCATAGTCGGGCACCCGGGGACCAACTCCAGATGTAGAAACACTGCCTTGGTCAGGGGCAGAGAAAGTCGGAGACCCTAAATAAGCATGTTTTTGATTGTGGGAGGAAACCAGAGTGCCCAGAGGAAACCCACACAGACATGGGGGTGAACATGCAAACTCCACACAGAAAGGCCAGGAATTGATCCCATGACCTTCTTGCTGTGACGCACCAGTGCTAACCACTAAACCACCGTGCCACCCTCAGAAATATCCTCAGAGATAAAATAAATCTGTTGACTATCTTCATACATAACATCCATAAATCATTAACTGTTGAAAATGACAAGATGGATCATACGTTGTACAGCAAACTCCCAAACTCTAATACATAATGTGTTTATAATGAAGGCTCATTAACTTACAATTATGAATTTCATAAATTTGATGAGGAATTCCTCCTAACAATAAAAAATGAACTCTTTGTCTGGGCTTTTTTATGTTGTGGTCCTAAAACTGTATTATCATTTAGAGCTTTTGAATATCAGACAGAAAAAAAAGAAACATGACATTTCTGAGAAGAACTTCCACAGCACCAGCAGCAGAGTGTGACTGGTGTGGCCACACTGTTTAATACACAGCAAATTGGCATAGTAATTTATGTTTTAGCCATACAGCTGTGTTAACATCACTATTCCATGGTTTCCTTTGGGCACTCTTGTTTTCTTTCACCATCAAAAGCAGGCACAATGGGTTCATTTTCCTTCTGCTGCTGTTGACCAAAGCAGTACAGGTGCACCAATGGCATGTTTTCATTCGGAATTTGTCCATTTGTTCATTTATTTTCTTTGTCTGCTTACTCCAGTCAAGGGTCATGGGGGGATGGATCCCATCCCAGCAGTCATAGGGCGAGAGTCGGGAACAGGACGCTAGTCTGTCGCAGGGAATTGGTTCAATATTGTCCATACTGTATCCGATACAAGTGGTGGTGGTAGCGGGGGGGCAGATTCTGTATCATATTGTGGGCTATGTATGCCTGTCACTTTTTTTTTTTTTAAGATGGCTAGGTTACAGTATTTATTGACCGATTAGTTGTTTTAAGATAAGGAAAAAGGTTTTGTATTGGCTATGGCATTGCCAGACACTGAAGGTTCCAGTATTGGTTCTGCACCAGCCCTAATCTCTTGACCTGATGTTGGACACCAGGTGTCCATCTGTGGGTGCCCGCTACTCCTAGTGGTTGGGTTGTTTCTCGTTATTAATTGGAATGGGTTAAATGCTGTGAATAAAGTTTGTTGCATATTCCAATATGCAACAAAATACACTGACACATCAAGGCTCTCTTCACTTGAAAGTAAAAACCAGCCCGAATGCCTGCTGAGCTGATGTGAACATTGCATTGAAATGACAACTGTGCATTGGGGCTGAGACGACGTATATGGTGGATTACCCACACATGAGGCTTGGATACTGATTGCACTGCAGCAGTAGTCTGGTCCCATTCGTAGCATAAGAGGTGGTCATTTCTAGTCAAAGGACTGATGCTGTCTCACCCCCGTTTGATGATTCTGCCTTGGAACTGTACTTAGCAGTCACAGTGGCAGCATGGCAAGCAACGTATCGACTCCTAAAGCATCTTAATGAGACAGAAAAATGTCTTTAAATGTTACACTAGCTTGGCTGAGAAAATCTGTGCAGAGCGAGCGATACAGTACCCAGTAAGATCCATAAATATTTGGGCAGTAACACTTTTTTAATACAAGTGATTTATTTTGTAATTTTGGGTTAACCTTCAGTACATCACCGTGGTTACCTTCACTGTACACCTGTCATTTTAATTCAAGGGACTGGACAAAATATGACATTAACCACATAGGAATTATAACCTCGGGTCAATTGTGACCGTGTACCCCCTCAGAGATCTGTGAGACAGTGCTTCACGCTGACAAGCACAATATGTGGTGTCTGAGCATTCACCCATATTGTTAATTCGGTAATTATAAAGTAAAACACATCAGCTGTGCACCTATCAAAAGAACCTGTTTGTTCCACTTTTATCTCGTCTCTTCTTTGATTCTATTCCATCATACACAGTGGTGGAAAAAATTCATACACCCTGACTGAAAACTTGAGTTTTCTCCACCTCATATATTCCATCTGATAAAATGATACTTGTAGAGAAACTGGACTTTCGGAGATGCAAATTTATGCTCTGGATGCCTCAGTGATTCTTTCTTCTTCTCCCCCCCGCTCTTAAATGCAAAACCACAGTGTTTCTGCACATAGGCCTTTAAATACAGCCAAATACAGCAGTATTTGTTAGAAACATAAATAAGAAGCATAAATAATAATAATAATAATAATAATAATAATAATAATATAACAATTCCACCAATTTCCTGCCATCCAGTAGATGGTGGTGTTCTAGGCATTTTGACACATCTACTGGATGGCAGTGTGAATAGCGCCCACTCAAATATCACATGGCCGTTGAGCTGAATCACACTACAAACACAATTTTCAGTTTTGCAGATGCATTTTCATGATGATGATGGTCTAGTGGTTAAGGCGTTGAGCTTCAGACCAGAAGATCCTCGGTTCAAATCCCAGCCTAACTGGAAAATCACTAAGGGCCCTTAGGCAAGGTCTTTAATCCCATATTGCTCCCAGTGTGTAATGAGCACCTTGAATGGCAGCACCGTCACATCGGGGTGAATGTGAGGCATTACTTGTAAAGCGCTTTGAGCATCTGATGCAGATGGAAAAGTGCTATATAAATGCAGTCCATTTACCATTTACCTTTTTTACAAATGCAAAAAATGACATATTTTACAAATACACATTTATTTGTAAAAACCAACACAAACATTACAGTAACTTGTGTGTTGGTTTTTACATATAATAAATCAACCAATCTGAGATGAGCGGTGGCTGATTTTCCCATAATGCATTTTGGCATCTGTGTATGTTAATGTTCAAACCTTCAGTGTTAGTGCATTATTTTAAAATTAAGATATGTGTTATATTTTCACTTTGTAAAAACGACAGAGTTAATGTTAATATCAATAAACTGTCAAGAGTTTGGCTTTTAAATCAAACCATAAGTCAAACCTGTTTTGCTGTGTATGCCTTTTGCCACACCTCAGGGGCTCTGTATGTTGTGAATGTAAATTACTTGTTTTTTTGTAGCAGCCTGGCAGCCAGGCCCCTGCCAGCTTCTCACAGCTGTCTATCTGCTTCAAAATACATAGCAGAGAGGAACCAACAAGTATGATTTTAGGGTTTACATGGACTGCATTTATGTAGCGCTTTTCCATCTGCATCAGACGCTCAAAGCAAATAAAGTTAGCACACTAAGTTAGCAGAACTAAATTTAGCAGAAGATAATTGGTCCACTGATGGCTTTTAAAGTTAGCTGAAAAGCTAATCCAGGAACAAAAAAGTTAGCTTCACTAATTAACGGTTAGCGGATTCGTGGAACTGTGCCCACCACTGATATGGCTGTCAATGTGACCTGGGAAAGGGAAATCTGGGGTCCCTTGCTGGAACCGTTGCCCCTGCTAATTTGGCTATACCCGCTTATTCAATCAAGAGCTATGGGTGGGGGTGGGGTGGGGGGGTTGGAATCTTTCTGAGCAGTCATGGGAATGAGGCAGGGTGCACCATGGACAGGACACCAGTCTATCGCAGGGTTACATAAAGACAGAGAAACATTCACACGTTTGGTCAATTTAGAATCACCAATTCACCTAACTTGCATATCTCTGGAAGTGGGAGGAAACTAGAGTAAAAGATATAGACTGGTGATGGAAGGACATCCTGTCCAGGGTGTACCCCACCTCACACCCTGATTGCTGGGATAGGCTCCAGCACCCCCAATTCTTGATTGGAGTCAGCAGGTATAGAAAATGAATGAATGAACTATTACATACATGCATAGAAGGGGGTAGGCATGATTGACCAAGCAGTAAAGACTTGTTTTCTGCCCTACAAAGTTTGATTTAGGGCTGAATGAACATGTAAAATCCCGTCCCTTTGCAGTTTTCGGGTCAACACTCATAGTTCCCGCTGCTTAAATGGCAATGGATGCTTGAACATTCCCCAAATGGATTTTTGCCCTGTGCACCACTTATTTTTATGCCCATCATCAAGATAGAGCCCCTTGTGTTTTGATGCAGTTGTGATGATATATTATTCTGAAAATACCCTACAAAATATAATTTTTATTCTTATTATTACTTTTAAGAAAGTCCCAGGTTTGCTTCTGACTGCTGGCAAGTTCTCAATTGTTGACAATTATTATTATTACTATTTACCACATTTCACTTGGCTGTAGCAGCTAAATGGTTATGTATAGACAGATGTGGGATGGATCAGTTGTCTGCCTGGATGTTTGCTATCCAGGACCCAAGGCAATTTTGTAGTGTCACGGATGCAGCATGGTCCCATGCTTGATTATTATTATACAAATAATGAATGTTTATGAGTTCAATGGTACGAATATTTTATGAGGTGAAAGCTGAAATGTTCCACTCAAAGAGGTGAAGCCAAGTTGAAAGGAACATTCCAGCTTTCTCCGAATTAAGTATTCCTTCCATTGAAAGAATGAAAAAAATTTTTTGTTTTATATAATAGCTAAAACAGATCCTTGTCATTTGATAATTTATTAATTTATAAATAACAGCAAAGGGACTTGCATTTTGATGTGTGTCACTGGTGCTTTGACATCACTATTGCAATGGTAAATGGACTGCATTTATATACCACTTTTCCATCTGCATCAGACATTCTAAGCACTTTACAATAATGCTTCACATTCACCCTGATATCAGGGTGCTGCCATACAATGCACTTGCGACAGACAGGGAACAACTAGGGGATTAAGGATCTTCCCCAAGGGCCCTTAGTGATTTTCTGGCCAGGCTGGGATTTGAACCTCTGATCTTAAGCCTAACACTTTAACCACTCGACCATTACCTCCTCTTCCAACACGAACTTTAAATAGGATAATTCTGATGATGTAGTCTTCGATGCCGTGCACTGATTTCCCAAAAAAAAAGACTTTGTGTACTTCCTCAGTCCAGCGAAAAATCACATCAGAAATTAGTACAGCTTTTCATCCTAATAACTCCTCATGCCTTCAGACAGCTTAAAGCGTCATGATTTTTTTATATGTGTGTTAGAAGAATTAGCAGTCAGTTAACTCCTTCAAATCATTATCTGTCAGCAAAACAAACTCTGCCATGTTCAGCTAAACGCTCCCCCCCACCCCACAAGTTGGGCAGTGGCTGCAGCGTGCAATGGTACAAAACGTATGGAACCAAATTTGCACGGTAAATGCAAAGCAGCACAAATGAGACTAATAATCCATATCATGTGACATACAAAGCACCAAACAAATGACCAGGATGTACTCAGCCGTTACATAATATAGTTAGTATTATTATTTAACATACATGACAACATCACAGCAAAGGCCTTAGTCTTTAATAACACATCGCCCTGTAAATGCATCATACTCTGTATAGTGGTTGGGATGGATATTTACAGACAGGTGATATGCCAATAAGGCACATCAGAACAAACACAAACCATGAAGTGGCTGCAACTGGAGCATAAATCAAGCTTAAATCAGTGACAGCGTTTACCTCCCGACTTTGGAAAATCTTTGCCATCATCTTGAACATTACTCATTATCCGGGAGGGCTACATCTGGCACCAGTAAATGTCAGCAAACTCAGAGGATAGAGGTAAATAGAAGAGGAGCTCTCAACACACTCATTTTAACTCTGCACAGTGATAGATCACATACACAAAGTGATTCTTTGAAAGGTCAAAATGCTGCTCAAAAGAACTAAATGCAAACTCCTGCAATGCATAAATACTGCATATTCTTCCATACTGGATCCGTTGAAGCCTTTTCAAATAAATGCTTGAATCCAGCATAGACATACTGCAGTGGGTGACCACTTTCATTGTAGCAGAACTTTGGTGACAACTTAATGCTTCATCTGAACTGGCAGTTTGTTTCTGCGGTGCACACAAGAAAATATAGTTTTATATGTCACAACTAATTCATCACACCACTGCAGGTTTGGACCCAACTGCCTTTATTGTTAAGGTTAGGGGTCCGAACAGAACTGGACCTGTACTTGGTGATGGACTTACACGCTGGGAGCAAAGAATAGAAGTGGTTATGAACGAAAAGAGATTTATTTACAATAAACAAAAGAACAATGCTATGCTAGAGTCAGCCTGCTCATAGCCGTGGAAATTAGGGTGCTGCAGGTTTCCGTTCTGGAGCCGGGACCAGGTGGGATGCACACAGTCGAGGACACGAACTAGGAGAATAGAGGAGAGAGATTGTGAGTGATTGCACTTGTAACACTGGAAGCCTTTAACAATTCACAGTTCACTGAAGGCTTAAAACAGAAATGTTCACAGTTCTGGAAATAATGTCCAGGAATTGTTCACAGTTCATGGATTATCTTCAGAGGTCAGAGGTCAACTGCTGTGCATCTGTGATGCAGTTCCAATTAAGCAGGATTTGACGATAGATTCAGCTTGGAAAGTTCTTAGTAGTGCAATATCAGACTTCATTTGGTTCTTAGAAAACAGTTCTTGGAATTAGTTCTTAGAACAGTTCTTGGATACAGTTCTTAGTCATGCACAATGCACAATGTGTGGGAGCGGAATCCCACAGAAACATGGAACTTAACTGGAGCGGGGCAGAGCTGTGTGCTCTGAGCTGAGAGCCAGAGAGTTCCAAAGTGACATTGTTGTGAAGGTAGCTGTGGAACCAGGAATCGGTGCAGCGTGGAAGCCGCACAGGATAGTGTCTGGAAACACCAGAAAGTACAACACGCTCTAATATGGGAGTTAGAGAGTTGGCCAGGTTGCCTTGAATATAGTTGCGGGAATCTCTGTCGTCAGAGTGCATAGAGGCGACAGGAAAGACGAGGTCATGGTCATGGAATCTAAGGCAGAGAATCTGGCTTCATGGCAAGGACACTGAAAAACCAAGAATGCAGCAGTGAATAAGCTGAAAGCCTAGGTTTAAGTAGCCCGCTGCTGATCAGCCGCTATGCACATCAGGTGTGTGGAAGAGCCGCTTATGCACATCAGGTGTGTGGCGGTGATAAGCAGCAGGTGTTCCTCGGCTCTGAGTGCGCCATCTGTGGGAAAACTCACAAACTACACTTAAGGCTAAAAACAGACAGGACGGGGAGGCAGACAAAGGCAGACCATGACATTTAAGCCTGGTTCACATGACAGGATTTTAAAATTATCTTTAGGTTTCCAAAACCTGAGAGACCACACACATGAAGATAATAAATCATAGATCTAACAGTGTTGGTCGTACAGTGTGTGGTGTTCAGCCACACGGTAAGGACAAGAACACCACACACGAACAAATTTCACACACGAACATTCCCAGCTCAGACAGGAAATCTTGCAAAATCTCTCAAGATAAACGTGACTTCAGAGTAAACAAACTGAGATACTTTGTGGACTATTTAAAACAGAGGGAAAAAATGATACAAAAAGAAAAGGCATTCTTTAAAGAAGTGGAGACAGCTCGACCACCGGACTTTCTGGTAAGTCAGAACAGCTGTTTTGATTTTATTTTCCGCTCCATATGTCTGTCACCTCGCTTTCTGATTGGCTCCATGTCACATTCAGCAGGCTGCATGCTCGTTTGTGGTCAGAGGACACAACACACGGTGCGATATCAGGCCAAAAAAATCCAACATGTTGAATATCACTGATTTGCGATCGGAGCGCTCTGACGTTCTTCCAAGCAGATCAGAGTGCTCTGAACACACCACACACGGCAGGAATATCTGATAAGATTATCTTTTGCGTCATCACGATTGCCGAGGCGTCCTTAAGATTGTCGGAAGGGGAAGATCGGGTCCGATATTGGCCTAATTATCCTGCCATGTGAACCAGGCCTTAGGCTTGTTCAAATTCAAAACTTTTTTAAAAACCAGTAAACATATTTTAATTCATCTAAAAAAACTTGTTCAGTTGTTTATTTCTCCTCTGCACCTCATTCACTTGTATGCATTGTAGCAGTTACAAGGCTAAATTGTTTTGTCAAATCAATAAGTGGGTCGATTGCCTCGTGAAAATGTGTGAATGAATGACTTATTAGTCTTAAAACAAACTCTACAACTGTATCTTAGTATCAGCTACACATAACTATCTAACTTGGCAAGCCATTGAGTTTGCAGCTGCCTAGCTAACAAGGATGTTACTTGATGAACATGCTACTGATATAATTGTACTTTTCAGTCTTGTGTTACAACCCCAATTCCACTGAAGTTGGGACATTGTGTAAAATGTAAATAAAAACAGAATACAATGTTTTGCAAATCCTCGTCAACCTATATTCAATTGAATGCACCACAAAGACAAGATATTTAATGTTCAAACTTATAAACTTTATTGTTTTTGTGCAAATATTTGCTGATTTTGAAATGGATGCCTGCAACAGGTTTCAAAAAAGTTGGGACTGTCGTATTTTCACCACTGTGTTACATCACCTTTCCTTCTAACAACATTCAATAAGCATTTGGGAACTGAGGACACTAATTGGGAGAGTCATGATTGGGTATAAAAGGAGCATCCCCAAAAGGCTCAGCCATTCACAAGCAAATATGGGGTGAGGATCACTACTTTGTGAACAACTGCATGAAAAAAATAGTCCAACAGTTTAAGAAGAATGTTTCTCAATGTTCAATTGCAAGGATTCCATCATCTACAGTCCATAATATAATCAGAAGATTCAGAAATCAAATTCACAAATCTGGAGAACTGTGTGAACCACACTGTGATATATTTTTTTATTATTGATATATTCATATTTGATATTATTATTGTTATTATTATTATTATTATTATTATTATTATTATCCATCCATCCATCCATCCATTTTCTTCCGCTTTATCCGGAGTCGGGTCGCGGGGGCAGCAGCTCAAGCAAAGCCGCCCAGACCTCCCGATCCACACACACGTCCCCCAGCTCCTCCGGGGGAACCCCAAGGCATTCCCAAGTCAGCCGAGAGATGTAGTCCCTCCAGCATGTCCTGGGTCTTCCCCGGGGCCTCCTCCCAATGGGAAGTGCCCAGAACACCTCTACAGCGAGGCGTCCAGGGGGCATCCGGAAAAGATGCCCGAGCTACCTCAACTTATTTCTGTGTTTTTGATCACATGAGGATGGCCAATAGTCACATACAGAATCTTAGGTACAAACCCCAGTTCAAGTCTTGGGCTAAGTAATTTTTATTCAGTATTTACCCTTCTCAGAATTTGCTTGATTTTATTCAGAATTTAATTCTTATTATATTTAAAATTATTTTTTTAACCTCATTAATTTTATATGGCTCATTATTCTATTTTCCAATGTCTTGTGCATATGCTGATCACTTATATTCTTTTGGTCCACAATGGAAATAAGCATGTTTCATACTTTATGTAATTATTTTTTGTGCATTTTACATATACAAATTGTTATAAGTGCAAAAAAGAGTTGGGGGTGTGCCGTGTGTGACCAGGTGTACAATAATGGACCAGACACAGGCAGCTCCCAAAGAAAAAAGTGTGGGTCTTTATTTTCCCTGCTAACCTCCCCCCCCCCCCCCCCCCCCCCCCCCCCCCAGGATAACAGGAGGACAGCATTAATTTTGGTTTAATTTGGCTTCAACATCTTACCAATGTCAGGACTCACAATTTCCGATTATTACGGTCTTTGTAATAACAAAAAAATACTTTTTGCAAAACAAAAATAAAAGACAACTAAAAAAAAAAACAACAGCAGTGGCCTTATCGTAAAACAAAACGAAGGAAAGACACAACTTAGTACCAGTTTCAATTGGCATTTTTACAAAACAAAATTACTATACAATACTCAATACTCATTCAACTTGAACCCACTTACAGAATGGTTGACAACCCGCCAAGGCCAACCCAGCACTCTGAAGTGGACAGTGCTATCTCCCCTCTGAATTAACAGAACATACAAAACTGTTCTCAAACATAAATTCAATCTTAAAACAATTCGTTACATTATATTCACATTGTATTAAACACTCACGCCTTCACGGAGAATAACGTTCCCCTTCGTGGACAACTTGGTTGAATCACACTTTTCAAGATGCGAGTCAATGTACATCAACCGTCAACTCAGATCCATACCACAAACTTCTTAAGATATGACATTTATTTAAGTGTTATTGTACAATATCAAAGAATATTTCCATGTTTGCTGATCATTTAAGTGTCATATGCTCACGGATACACACCTCTTTTTCTGTCAGTCTCCTGCCGAGGCATTTGGCAGCCACGCAGTGATGACATCACACGTGCAACATCAAGCAACCACTGTATTAACAAGTGTGACCACACTGCCATCTACGGGCCAAATAGAGATCTGCACCCATTTCCCAGCAAACGCAGGATCTTTATAATACACCCGGTCACACTCTCCCCTGCCTGATGTCAGCGTCTCGGTGACTTCCTAAACATCAGCCATCGCTTTTGATGCATAAATAACCATACCCGCTAGCACCTCCAATAACACATCTGGCGTAAACGATACTGCATTACAGGCACTGACAGGTAAGTTAAATGGGTTTTTGTGTTGACCAGCATTGATTCTAGTACTTCTGCGTGGGGGTGGAGTTGGCACGATACTTTTAGATTTTTCCGCCCTCCACCGCAGTGCAGGAACTGGCCTACTTTGCTCCTCAGATACACCTAGATTTCCACCTTTGGTTCTGAGTTAGGGACTGCGTCTTCAACGGGCCTGTCACTCATGTCAAACATTTGTTCACTTTCAGTTTCACTTCTATTCTCATCCTCCAGATGACTTTCCAAATCCTCCATTCTTGGACCAATAGGTTCATCAATATGTTCCACCATCAAGTATTCTGGTTCTGAGTCCGTGGATTCACTTTCTGCATCAAGATCAGCTTCTGGCTCATGAATAACAGGAACTGTTCGACAGTCTTGTCTTGGGAGTGGTATAGGCCCTACACAAGCACGCAAGTTGGACCTATGAACTCTTTTTAGGGAACCTCCGTTCACTGGAACCACGGCGTGTGTTGTTCCTTGCACATCAATGACTTTGTACACTTTGGATGACCACGCATCTTGGATCTTATTTCTGCCAATGGGACGATGGCGCAGATACCCAAATTGCCCTATTTCAACAGGTGGACAGTACACTTTTTCATTCTGGCGGAGCATTCTTTTTGCTGCTTTTCTCTCAGCAAACTCTCTGGCTCTCTCATATGTGCTCTGGAGTCGCTCTCTGTGGGCTCGGAGCAAGTCGGTGTTCTCCTCTTTTGTCTCCTCCTTTCCAAGCAGAGCATCAACAGGGAGATGGGGGTGAACTCCAAACAACATGTAATAGGGAGAATAACCAGTTGAGGAGTGTGGTGTCACATTACAAGCATACACTAGTTCAGCAAGATGTTTCGGCCAGCAACGCTTTTTCTCAGGTGGAAGAGTTCTGAGCAGGTCATGTAAGGTTCTGTTAAACCTCTCACACTGGGGGTTTCCTTGTGGATGATGAGGTGTAGTGCGAGTTTTCTTTACTCCATACAAACTGCACAGTTCAGCAATCACCGCACTTTCGAAATTCCTGCCTTGATCTGAGTGCAAGCGCTCAGGCACGCCATATTTCATGAACCACTCCTTTAAAATGACTTTAGCTGTTGTGTCTGCTCTCTGGTTTCTGGTAGGAAAGGCCTGACTGAACTTGGTGAATATGTCTGTGAGAACAAGAACATTTTCACACCCATCACTTGCATGGTCGAGAATTGTGTAGTCAGCAACAACAACTTCAAGAGGAAGGGTAGCTAAAAATGTAATCTGAGGTGCGTGAACTTTGGGTTGCAGCAACTTTGTTAAAACCCACCTTTGGCAGATTTTGATCCATTTTTCAACATCCTCGTGCATGCCTCCCCAAAAGCATCTTTGTCTTAAGAGTCCAAGTGTCCGTTCTATGCCTTGATGTCCCATCTGATTGTGCACACTGGTGAGAACCTTTTCTTTGAGACAGGTAGGTAACAACAACTGGTGACATTTTCCAAGGTTCACATCGAAAATCTCTCGGTACAAGAGCCCATCTTTCTCTCTGAGACGGGGCCATTGTTTCAACAGGGACCGGACTGGGATTGGCAGCGTTCGTCTTACCTGCACAGAGGTCTTTTGCTTTCTGTCCCAGAGATCCTTTAGAACTTTGAGAGTGTGATCTGAAGCTTGAAAGGCCTGGAGCTCAGCTTTGGTGTAACTGGGAAGAGTTGGCATGTTAATCTGGACTAGATCACTGTCCACACTAGCTGGGTCTAAAACACTTAACTGTCTTACCCTACAGTACTCAACTCCTGCGACTGCTAACTCTGGGCCTATAGTGGTACCTGCTCTAAGACTGTCACAGATAGCTACGCAACCATCAAAGTCTGCATCCTCTGAATCTGGTTCAGTCTCTGTTAAAGCTGGCTGTCTGGAAAGGGCGTCGGCGGCGGAGTTACAATGACCGGGCTGATACTTGACTTCAAAATCAAACACCGCTAACTGCGCAATCCACCGTTGTTGGATAGCCCCTAGCTTGGCTGTGGAAAGGTGACAGAGTGGGTTATTGTCTGTTAGGACCGTGAACTTAGACCCCAAGAGATAGCCACTTTAATGAGAGAAGTTCTAACTTCATGCTACTGTTTCTGTCGTTCCTCTCAGCTCCTCATAGCCTACAACTGGCATAAGCTATGACCTTTTCCTTCTCACCCTGAACCTGATACAACACAGCACCTAAACCAAGGTGGCTAGCGTCTGTCTCTAAGATATAGGGTAACTGAAAGTCTGCGTAGCCTAAAATGGGTGCATTGGAAAGCTTGGCTTTAAGCACTTCGAATGCCTCAGAACATGCTGGTGTCCAGGCAGACTGGAACAACTGTTTGGCCTTAGCTGGACTACCCTCTCTGATACAGGTGTTGACAACATCATGAAGCGGCCCAGCAACCTGTGAAAACCCCTCAATAAATCACCTATAGTAATTACAGAAACCTGAAAATGAGCGGAGCGCCTTTACTGAGCTTGGGATGGGCCAGGTCTTAACAGCGCTTACTTTCTCAGGATCAGTGCCTATACCTTGAGCTGAAACCTGGTGACCTAAGAACCTGAGTTCTGACTGGAGAAAGCGACACTTTTCAACTTTTACCTTCAGGCCTGTCTCTTTTAGCCTCTGCAGGACAGTTTTGAGTCTCTCAAGGTGTTCCTCAAAAGTTTTTGAAAACACGAGCAGGTCATCCAAGTACACAAGAACAATCTGTAAGACAAGGTCACTCATAGTTGCTTGCATTAAGGGCTGAAAAGTTGCAGACACGTTGCATGACCCAAATGGCATACGTAGATGGGTGATTCTTAGACTACGGGCACTTACTATGTCCTTTGATCATATTGTATGAAAAACAGAAAAAAGGGGAAATTTCACACTTTTATAGTTATCTTTACAATTAAAGTGTGTTAAGAAATTTGTTCTAGTAGTCTATGATGACTTTTTCACCTTTTTCAGCATCATTATATGCAAATATTGCCGTTTTGTGCTTGTCCCACACCCAGACTTTTGATCTTCAATGATAAAAATGAATGGTAAAGAAACATTTTTTTCTAATGTTTAAAATATCTCTGAATAAAATATCAGTAAAATAATCAAAACATAATTGGGGTATTCAATGTCATACAACTTTTGTGATTTTTTTAAACAAAATGTAGTTGTCCCACACTATTGCCGTAATTTCCACCACAACACTGTAATGTCCCTTAAACAGTTTGTATGAAAGATTGTTTGGGTAGTTTCTATGAAGATAAACAGTGACATCAGAGCACATGTATATAGTGCCAAATCACAAGAAACAGTTGCCCCAAAGGGAAATTACATTTACAAGGCCAATAGTGCCCGTAGTTAAAGAATCACCCAGATATTCATATAAGCCAAAAGGGGTTGTGAACACGGTTTTGTGCCTGTCTTTTTTGTGGACAGCAACTTGGTGGTAGCCACTTGCAAGGTCAGTGCTCGAAAAAAAACTCTGCACCACTTAACGCATCCAAACTTTCATCAATACGTGGCAACGGAAATGCATCACATCTGGTTTTCCAGTTCAGCTTTCTGTAGTCTACGCATAGTCTTAGAATACCATCGGGTTTGCGGACTACTGTAGGTGATGCGTATGAGCTTGAACTCTCTTTGATCACACCTTTTCTCAACAGTTCTGAAATGTGATCTCGCACCTGTTTGTACTGATTCGGTGGGATTCTGCTGTATGGCTGGTTAATGGGGTCTCATCCATTACCTGGATTTCATGTTGAACTCAGTCAGTGTAAGCCAGGTCTTCATCCTCCACAGCAAAAACATCAGCATACTTAACTATCAGCGTTTTTATGCTTGCTTGTTGTTCACTTGTGCTACCAAAATGCAGTCTATCAAACAGGGCCTGAATGTCATTGTCTGAGCGGCTTTTGTCCTTCTGACACTGACTTCCTCATGTGTGGCTGAGATATGCTGAAACCTGATTTCATAGGGGTCATGTTCAATACACTGACATGGGGTCAAAAGACCTAATGTAGCTCTGCTTGGGAGCCACACTGTTGTGTGGGCCGCCAGAAGAGGAGGTACTGCTGGCCCTCCACCAGAGGGCGCCCTGTCTGGAGTGCGGGCTCCAGGCACCAGAGGGCGCAGCCGCCTCACAGGAGCAGCCAGGGTGACAGCTGTCACGCATCACCTGCAACAGCTGTTACCAATCATCCGATCAGCAGGGGTACATCAGCAGGACGACGTCTCCACCTCTTTGCCGAGATATCGTTCTACCTGGAAGGTAACGTTCTCAGCTGACTGTGTGACAGTAACCTTTTGTGACTTGTGCGTTGTATAGCAGACTCCTTTTCCAACGAGAGGTGGAGGTAGTTTTTCTGCCGTGCGGATTGCTGGGTGCAAACGCGCCCACATTTAATTGTTTTTTGTTCCTCGCCAGCAGTACCAGGTCCGACACGCGGAGGCAGTGGCCACCTGGGAGTTCGGGACTTGGCGGCTCCAGTATTCCCGGGGTCTGGTGGCAGAGGAAATCGTGTGGTTCCGGTTCTGCTTTGGACAGACGTCTCCTATCTTCGAGCCTGCCCACACGACACCTTTTGTGATTTGGCTTTTTGTCTATTGTTGTAATCTGTTGTATTTGTTGTGCCCATTCACAACAGTAAAGTGTTGTTATTTGACTTCCTCCATTGTCCGTTCATTTGCGCCCCCTGTTGTGGGTCCGTGTACCTACACTTTCCCAACATGATATCTCGGCCAACGTCATGGACCCCGAGGGGCGTCAACCGGCTGTTGAATGGCCAATGGAAGAGCAGGGCGCACAGGCGTCTGCAGGAGGAATGATCGGTGAGTTGCAGCGAATCCTCACCGCTTTTACGACTCGGCTGGATCTGATGACCGAGCAGAACGTCCTCCTTAACCGCAGGGTGGAGGCTCTCGCCGCGCAGGTGGAAGCGCGCCCTCAGGGCGCTGCTGCGGCTCCCCCTCCTGTCGATCCTGTGCGCAACAGTGACGTTCCACAGGTCGTTCAACGACCCCTCCCACCTTCCCCTGAAGCATACATAAGCCCTCCAGAGCCGTACGGGGGTTGTGTGGAGACATGCGCGGACTTTCGTATGCAGTGTTCGCTCGTCTTCGCACAACGTCCCGTCATGTACGCGACTGATGCTAGTAAGATAGCTTATGTGATTAATTTGCTTCGCGGTGGGGCACGCACTTGGGCTACAGCGCTCTGGGAGCAAAATTCACGGCTCCTTCTGACATATGATGGGTTTGTGAGGGAGTTCAGAACAGTGTTCGATCACCCAAATAGAGGAGAGACCGCTTCAGCCGTGCTGCTGTCAATGAGACAGGGGCGCCGGAGCGCAGCTGCTTATGCAGTCGACTTCCGCATCGCGGGTGCGAGGTCCGGCTGGAATAACACTGCCCTCCGCGCCGCCTTCATAAACGGACTGTCGTTGGTCCTGAAGGAGCACCTGGTGGCCAAGGACGAACCGCGGGATTTAGACGGGCTTATTGATCTCATTATACGATTAGACAATCGGTTAGAAGAACGCCGTCGGGAACGAGACGAAGGGCGTGGCCGGGCACGCGCCGTCCCTCTCCCTTCCGGTTCTGACCGAGTTCCGCCCTCCCCACGTTCCACGGCCTCTACGCTCCATGTGATGACAGCTCCCCCTGCTGACGAAGCTATGGACACGAGCAGGGCCACATTTAGGGCACCAGATAGACAGAGGAGACTGGCCCGTGGAGCGTGCTTTGTTTGTGGCTCAATAGAGCATCAAGTGAGGGACTGCCCCGAGCGGTTAAACACCAACGCCCGCCCCTATACACTGGGTTAGGAGTGGGCCAAAACATTCACGTGGGACATACCCATATTGCCACACGACTCCCAGTGACAATCCTTTATGAGGATTTAACCCTGAAGGCCCCAGCACTGGTGGACACGGGCTCTGAAGGGAATCTGTTAGACAGCAGATGGGCCAGGGAGATAGGGCTCCCTCTGGTGGCGCTTACCTCGCCTGTGCAGGTGCGGGCACTAGATGGCTCCCTACTCCCTCTAATCACACATAAGACACCACCAGTAACTTTGGTGGTGTCAGGAAATCACCGGGAGGAGATCGAGTTTTTTGTGACTCCTGCCACCTCCCGCGTGATTCTAGGGTTCCCCTGGATGTTAAAACACAATCCCCGGATCGATTGGCCGTCCGGGGTAGTGGTTCAGTGGAGCAAGACCTGCCATCGGGTATGTTTAGGTTCCTCGGTTCCTCCCGGTTCCCTGGCTAAGGAGGAGGTCAGAGTCCCGCCCAATCTGGGGACGGTGCCGGTGGAGTACTATGACCTTGTGGATGTGTTCAGTAAGGATCTGGCGCTCACCCTTCCCCCCCACCATCCGTACGATTGTGTCATTGATTTGGTTCCAGGCATTGAGTTCCCGTCCAGCAGGCTGTACAACCTCTCGCGACCTGAGCGAGAATCAATGGTGACCTACATCCGGGACTCTTTAGCCGCCGGGTTGATCCGGAATTCCACCTCCCCGATGGGTGCAGGTTTCTTTTTTGTGGGTAAAAAAGACGGCGGACTTCGTCCATGCTTTGATTATAGGGGACTGAACGAAATCACGGTTCGTAATCGATACCCGTTGCCCTTGTTGGATTCAGTGTTCACGCCCCTGCATGGAGCCCAAATATTCACGAAGCTAGATCTTAGAAATGCGTATCACCTGGTTCGGATCCGGAAGGGAGACGAGTGGAAGACGGCATTTAACACCCCCTTAGGTCACTTCGAGTACCTGGTCATGCCGTTCGGCCTCACAAACGCCCCCGCGACGTTCCAAGCATTAGTTAATGATGTCTTGCGGGATTTCCTGCACCGATTCGTCTTCGTATATCTAGACGATATACTCATCTTTTCTCCGGATCCTGAGACTCATATCCGGCATGTACGTCAGGTCCTGCAGCGGTTGTTGGAGAACCGGCTGTTTGTGAAGGGCGAGAAGTGTGAGTTTCACCGCACATCTTTGTCCTTCCTGGGGTTTATCATCTCCCCCAACTCCGTCGCTCCTGATCCGGCCAAGGTTGCGGCGGTGAGAGACTGGCCCCAACCCACTAGCCGTAGGAAGCTGCAACAGTTCCTCGGCTTTGCATACTTCTACAGGAGGTTCATTAAGGGCTACAGTCAGGTAGCTAGCCCCCTGATAGCCCTGACCTCACCAAAAGTCCCCTTCACCTGGTCAGATCGTTGCAATGCCGCGTTCAAGGAGTTGAAACGGCGCTTCTCGTCTGCACCCGTTCTGGTGCAGCCCGATCCTAGTCGCCAGTTAGTGGTTGAAGTGGATGCCTCGGACTCAGGGATAGGAGCTGTGCTTTCCCAGAGCGGGAAGACCGATAAGGTCCTTCACCCGTGTGCCTATTTTTCCCGCAGGTTGACCCCGGCCGAACGGAACTATGACGTCGGCAATCGAGAACTCCTTGCGGTGAAAGAGGCTCTTGAAGAGTGGAGACATCTGTTGGAGGGAACGTCCATGCCATTCACGGTTTTCACTGACCACCGGAACCTGGAGTATATCAGGACCGCCAAGCGGCTGAACCCCAGGCAAGCCCGCTGGTCACTGTTCTTCGGCCGTTTTGACTTCCGGATCACCTACCGTCCTGGGACCAAAAACCAGAGATCGGATGCCTTGTCCCGGGTACATGAAGATGAAGTCAAAGCGGAGTTGTCGGATCCACCGGAACCCATCATCCCGGAGTCCACTATCGTGGCCACCCTCACCTGGGACGTAGAGAGAACCGTCCGGGAGGCCCTGGCACGAAGCCCGGACCCCGGAACTGGGCCGAAGAACAAACTATACGTCCCACCAGAAGCTAGGGCTGCAGTCCTGGACTTCTGTCACGGCTCCAAGCTCTCCTGTCATCCAGGGGTGCGAAGAACCGTGGCAGTTGTCCGGCAGCGCTTCTGGTGGGCGTCCCTAGAGGCCGACGTCCGGGATTATATCCAGGCCTGCACCACCTGCGCCAGGGGCAAGGCTGACCATCGCAGGGCATCAGGACTACTCCAGCCGTTGCCTGTGCCTCATCGCCCCTGGTCCCACATTGGCCTGGATTTTGTCACGGGCCTCCCGCCGTCCCAGGGTAACACCACCATCCTCACGATAGTGGACCGATTCTCCAAGGCGGCCCACTTCGTGGCCCTCCCGAAGCTCCCGACAGCCCAGGAGACAGCGGACCTCCTGGTCCACCACGTCATCCGGCTGCATGGGATTCCAACAGACATCGTCTCCGATCGCGGTCCCCAGTTCTCCTCGCAAGTCTGGAGGAGCTTCTGCCGGGAACTGGGGGCCACGGTGAGTCTCTCGTCCGGGTACCACCCTCAGACCAACGGGCAAGCAGAACGGGTAAACCAGGAGGTGGAACAGGCCTTGCGCTGCGTGACTGCCGCGCACCCGGCGGCCTGGAGTACCCATTTGGCCTGGATCGAGTATGCCCATAACAGCCAGGTGTCTTCAGCCACCGGCCTCTCCCCTTTTGAGGTGTGTCTGGGGTATCAGCCCCCGTTGTTTCCGGTGGTTGAGGGAGAGGTCAGTGTGCCCTCGGTCCAGGCCCACTTACGGAAGTGCCGTCGGGTGTGGCGTGCCGCCCGTTCTGCTTTGTTAAAGGCCCGGACGAGGGCAAAAGCCCATGCAGACCGTCGGCGGACCCCGGCCCCTGCGTATCGGCCAGGGCAGGAGGTGTGGTTATCCACAAAGGACATTCCCCTCAAAGTGGACTCCCCCAAGCTACAGGACCGTTACATCGGCCCTTTCAAGATCCTTAAGGTCATCAGTCCCGCCGCAGTGAGGCTTCAGCTTCCGGCCTCACTGCGGATCCATCCTGTGTTTCATGTGTCCCGAGTCAAACCGCATCACACCTCACCCCTCTGTACTCCGGGTCCGGCGCCGCCTCCTGCCCGGATCATCGATGGCGAGCCGGCTTGGACTGTACGCCGGCTCTTGGATGTCCGTAGGATGGGCCGGGGCTTCCAGTATTTGGTGGACTGGGAGGGGTACGGTCCTGAAGAACGCTCCTGGGTGAAGAGGAGCTTCATCCTGGACCCGGCCCTCCTGGCCGATTTCTACCGCCGCCACCCGGACAAGCCTGGTCGGGCGCCAGGAGGCGCCCGTTGAGGGGGGGGGTCCTGTTGTGTGGGCCGCCAGAAGAGGAGGTACTGCTGGCCCTCCACCAGAGGGCACCCTGTCTGGAGTGCGGGCTCCAGGCACCAGAGGGCGCAGCCGCCTCACAGGAGCAGCCAGGGTGACAGCTGTCACGCATCACCTGCAACAGCTGTTACCAATCATCCGATCAGCAGGGGTACATCAGCAGGACGACGTCTCCACCTCTTTGCCGAGATATCGTTCTACCTGGAAGGTAACGTTCTCAGCTGATTGTGTGACAGTAACCTTTTGTGACTTGTGCGTTGTATAGCAGACTCCTTTTCCAACGAGAGGTGGAGGTAGTTTTTCTGCCGTGCGGATTGCTGGATGCAAACGCGCCCACATTTAATTGTTTTTGTTCCTCGCCAGCAGTACCAGGTCCGACACGCGGAGGCAGTGGCCACCTGGGAGTTCGGGACTTGGCGGCTCCAGTATTCCCGGGGTCTGGTGGCAGAGGAAATCGTGTGGTTCCGGTTCTGCTTTGGACAGACGTCTCCTATCTTCAAGCCTGCCCACACGACACCTTTTGTGATTTGGCTTTTTGTCTATTGTTGTAATCTGTTGTATTTGTTGTGCCCATTCACAACAGTAAAGTGTTGTTATTTGACTTCCTCCATTGTCCGTTCATTTGCGCCCCCTGTTGTGGGTCCGTGTACCTACACTTTCCCAACACACACGTCATCTTGGGAAAACTTAATAACTTGAACTGGAAACATGTGACAGTTGGCTGATACAACAGTGGGCACAACAATAACATCACCCGGTAATGAAGTGCTGCCTGGTTCCAATACTAGAGTGGAGGTGTCATTAAGCTCTCCCTTTGGGGCTCGTACGTAAACTGTGGACACTGAAAGTGCAGGTAAGTGACATTTGTTTCTCTGTGATACTCGAGCCATTGCTGTTTTTTTCACCAGTTCCGCCTCTTGTACTCTCTGAAAAGCCTCTCTCCACTCAGAATCCAGTTTTCCTCCAAGTGCTGCATCAAACTCTGTTAGTATCAACTCTCTGCACCGTTTTACTATGTTCATTCCAATTATTCCAGGTGGGGATGGGTCAAGCTCTTTTGTGTTTGCTTTATTGTCATCTCTTATTACCAAAAACCCACATTCAGGTAGAGTTACTCCCATTACTTGGATATCTAGCTCAACATAGCCCAGGTAAGGTAGTGGTAGCTTGTTAGCAGCATTGATTTTTAACCATTTGGATGTACAGTGCATATCTTGATCTTTCCCATGGAGATGATTTCTGAAAAAGCTCTCTGTTAAAGTGCTAACATTGCTTCCCGAGTCTATGAGGCACTGTAAGGGAACATCACTTATTTGAATGTCAACAACAGGGCATTTACCAACTGCATTTCTCAAAAAGCGTTCTTTAGTCAAGGTCTGGGATGAGCCTTCAGACTTCCCTTGCATTGTCTGGCTCATAACAACAAAGGACCCTCATTTCCCTGCACAGCTGGGACATCTGTGGTTGTTGGGGTAGGGGCTGTGTGTGTGGGACATTGCCTAGCCATGTGTCCAACCCCCTCACACCTTAGACAGATAGGCTGACCATCTTCTGTATACCTGGGAATTACTCGTGGCTTGGGGTTTGTGTTTGGTCCATTTGACTTTTCTTTGTGGGTGCTAAGTTCCCTTACTGCATTTGTTAATTCTCCAATAGCCTTACCTTGCTGGGCTATTATTTTCACAACTTCCTGGAGCATGGAGGCCAAGTCATTTTCCATGTTACTGTTGGGCTTAACAGAATATTCATCAAGACTCTTCCCCACCAGGTTTCTGCTCCTCGCAACATTTGAAGTGCTGTTATGATCCTCAAGGCTCCACATAATGACCTCTTCCCGAACCTCAAACAAACTCGACTGTGGTTTTTCTTGGATAAGCCTGCGGAGCTCGTGGCGGAGGGCAGAATCATACACCCCTTCACTGAACTGGTCTCTTATTGCAAGTTGTGGGTCAGTGACAACATTAGGAGAAGTTAACAGAGCGGAGTTTAACAGCTGAGAGAGCGCATGTGAGTAATCTTTTAAGTCCTCACCCTCTGACTGTCTACGTGCATAGAATGCATGTAACAACTTTGGTGTTGTTCGTTTCTCTCTAAATGCCTCACGTAAGTAGGAAAACAAATGCCTGGGTACAACAGTTTGTCCATGTGTATGTAACTTGATTTCATGTAACACACAACTTCTGACGTGTGACAGAATAAAGTCTACTTGGTCTCTTTCCTTCAGACCCCTAAAACTCATAGCCCGCTCAACCTCATCAATGAACCCGCCTACCGAGTGAGCGTCTTTACCAGGGTCACCATTAAAAGGTACAATCTGCTTCTCTCTTGGTACATACACAATAGACTTTGGTTGCACATCACCCAAAGAAGCAATACTTGACATTACAGCATCATGTTTTTGACTCAGTTCATTAAGCCGTCCTTGTAACTCTAATATTTCTACTCTAATAATAATAATACTCTAATACTCTAATAATAATACTCTAATACCACTCCCTGATAGAGGTGCCGACACAACTCCAGCATTGCTCGGCCCAGGCGCAGAAACGTCTGGTCCGTCCTCAGCGTCCGACATCTTGAAAGGTCTCTCAAGTTGCAGTCAAACTTGGTCCTTGAGCCCTTGAAGCTGTTGCAGCAGATTCTCCCACAGCAGCCGTATCTTCAACTGGATGGGATGCCTCTTCACCACTACTGTTGTCTTAAAAAAACTAAAGAACTCAAAAAGTGCCAAATCCCACTTCCTCTGGAAATCCCACTTCTGACACCAAAAAGAGTTGGGGGTGTGCCGTGTGTACAATAATGGACTAGACGCAGGCAGCTCCCAAAGAAAAAAGTGTGGGTCTTTATTTCCCGACGATCTCCCCCCCCCCAACAGGAGAACAGCATTAATTTTGGTTTGATTTGGCTTCAACGTCTTACCAATGTCAGGACTCACAATTTCCGATTTTTACGGTCTTTCTAATAGCCAAAAAAAAAAAAAAAACTTTTTGCAAAACACAAATAAAGGACAATAAAAAAAAAACAACAGCAGTGGCCTTATCGTAAAACAAAACGAAGGAAATTGAAACTGTGTAACTGATGCCCTAAATTGGCAGCAAGGTGCTGAATGAGCTGCCGTTAACCTGCTGGTCACTTTTTCTGCTACCAGGAGAGTTTGAACTGTATTTATTAGGATGACACCAGGAGGACATGAGTTGGAAGATGTTGACTTTGAGTCATGTGACCTGTTGCTCGCTGCCAGGCTTTTTAGGTTTGCTGCCAGGCTAAATCCATATGGACAAGCTGCCACTGGTTACCGTAGTGCTTTAAAAAGCATTAAAATATGAATCAGTAGCACTCGTATTGAAAGACAAAGTGAGTTCTGACAAACATCAAACTGGACAGATGAAAAAGTGCATACTAACATAAGTATTATTTACTTGATTATTTACTTGATCCCCATGTACAGACAGAGATTTAAACTCTCTAAACCTGTTGTGAGGACGTCTAAAGTGTGGAGCAATGAAGCTGTAGAGGAGCTACGCGCATGCTTGGCCACCACGGATTGGGATATGTTTGAGGCTTCAACAGACAGTCTAGATGACTACACGGACACTGTGACGTCATATATTCATTTCTGTGAAGACAGCATCATCCCACAGCGTACCAGGGTGAGATATAACAATGACTAGCCCTGGCTCACACCTAAACTCCAGCAGCTCCGTCAGCAGAAAGAGGTGGCTTTCAGAGAAGGAGACAGAGACAGCTATAGAGGTGCAAAGTGCAGATTTAGCAAGGAGGTGGCAAAGGCTAAATCCATGTACAGTTCACGTCTGCAGCAAAGGTTCTCTGCCAATGACTCGGCCTCTGTGTGGAGGGGGTTGAAAGAGATCACCAACTACAAGCCCAAAGCACCTCGTTCTATTGACGACCTCAAGCTGGCCAACGACCTGAACGTCTTCTATTCACGGTTTGAAGACAAGGACTCACACCTCCCCACCCCCCACACAACTGGATATTCAAACACTCTGGACCTCCCCCCTCTCACTGCTGCCCTCCCCACTCCCCCTGTTGCCCTCTCGGTCCAAGAGGAGGACGTGAGGAGACATTTCAAAAGGCTGAATCCACGTAAGGCCCCGGGCCCAGACTGTGTCTCTCCTGCCACCCTGAGACACTGCGCTGATGAGCTGGCCCCAGTCTTCACGGGGATCTTCAACACCTCCCTGGAGTCATGCCATGTTCCAGTCTGGACTCATTTCGGATGGGGATGAGTCTGCCTACAGGAGGGAGGTGGACCGGCTGGTGACCTGGTGCAGCAGCAACAACTTGGAGCTCAACGCCCAGAAAACAGTGGAGATGATCATGGAATTCAGGAAAGCCACAGCCCCCCCGCCCTCCCTCGCCCTCACCAACAGCCCCATCACCACTGTGATCTGTCACCGCTTCCTCGGCACCACCATCACCCAGGACCTCAAGTGGGAGTCAACCATCAGCTCCCTCATCAAGAAGGCCCAGCAGAGGATATACTTCCTGCGGCAGCTGAAGAAGGCCAAGCTGCCTGTCCAGCTGATGGTACAGTTCTACACGGCCATCATCGAGTCCATCCTCTGCTCCTCCATCACGGTGTGGTACGCCGGGGCCACAGCCAGGGACAGACACAGACTGCAGTGCATTGTGGCCTCTGCTGAGAAGGTGATCGGCTGTTGCCTTCCATCTCTCCACGACCTACACGTCTCCAGGACTCTGGGCCGAGCAGGTCGGATCACAGCTGACCCTTCTCACCCTGCACACGGTCTGTTCAAACCACTCCCCTCGGGCAGGAGACTACGGTCCATCCGGACCAGAACCTCCCGCCATAAGAACAGTTTCTTCCCCTCTGCCGTTAGACTCGTGAACTCCTCATAACTCAGTCACCTTAAGCTTAACTCTGTCACTTTATCATCTTATCACGGGTCACTTTAGACAGTGTACTTTGGTTTTTAATTGCACTCCTCCCACTGCACTGTTTTTTCTGTTTCTCTGTTTTTCTGTTGCACACAGCCTTTCATATTTCATATTTTTTTTTTATCTTAGATTTTATCTTATTTTGACACATATGTTATATTTTATCTTAGCATTTTATCTTTTCTTAATGTTGCACCATTGTACCGAAGCAAATTCCTAGTCTGTAAATCCTGTTCACTGGCAATGGCAATAAACTTCTTCTGATTCTGATTCTGAAGTCAAGGCACAAAGCCCTGAGGAGTTTTCACACTCAAAGGCTTGGATCCAGAACTGCATAACTTCAGTCTAACAGTTTATATATTCCATATAGATATTTATATTTCACATATTTCACACGGTGCATCATACAGTCTAGAATCTGTGAGTAGAAGGTCTTTTAGTGTAGATCAGGGGCAAGCCTAGTGCAGGGCATTGGTGCATCCACCACACCATGGAACGCCCCTTCACCTTTTCCAGCTGCTAGGATCCTCAATGCTGAAGCAGCTGCATGCTGGATTATTCCCAGATGTGCCACATGGCCAAAACTTTGTGGCTGACAGTCTCTCACCCTGCAAGTGATGCCCCTCATTGGAGTCTCCCCAAAATGTTGATTTTTTTTTTTCACAATAAAAACTGGCATTCTTCAGGGATGTGTTATTTTTCATACACTATTCAACACTTTCATGCACAAGGTGTTGTGCAAGGTCATGTAAACCAGTGACTAATATGCTTTTGTTGGTGAGGAAAGGTTTACTGACCTTAACCCTCTAGGGTCCGAGGTCATTTTTTTAGACAGTTCACTCGCTTGGCATAAATGTTTTATTATTGCTGTTAACAGCTCTCCTCGCATCCCACAATCAAGTTTTATGTCTTTTTTTTTCAGGACAACCTGTTCTTTCACAATATATATGCTTTTGTTGTTTTTTATAAGTGTAATAAAGCTTTACAATCATAATTTAATTATTCAACAATAATTTTCCACACACCTTTATTCAAAACACACAGCAAACTATAATAAACAACTGTTTTGACACTTTATAAAGGTAATTTGAGGTCTTGTGTGAAAGACTGTACAACAAAAAGGGTCAAACAATAAACACAAATAATATATACAACATGGTCTATGTGTTTTGTTTGTCTCCATCTCAAAGCAATTTCTGTCTGCTATTACGCAAAGGTCACATCACAAATTTCTACTTCTATTGTGTTTTTTTTTTAGTCTTCTGTCCTCTGGAAGCAGTTTTCATTCACACTTTGGCCCACTTTGGCTCCTTACAGTTTGAGGAGCAGCCCCTCCCCCTCACTCCATTGATATGGTAAACAATGCTTTACTCGGAGGGAGAGACAGCCACAGAGTAATCCAGTAACACTCCTATGCAAACTAGTGGAGCAATCCTGATCGTTACACACTCTTTGTTTGAGCACGTGAGATTGTCATGAGAGGCTCTCCATCTGCTCTGTCTGCTTTCACTGATCGCTGTGCGTAATGGCGCAGGGCACACTGGATCAGCCAAGGGGCTATTCAAACGGGCCAACTAGTAACATATCACTCCTGAAAACGATCTTTGGCTTATCACATGAGGTAAATCTGCCCTACGATTGGATTTTGGAAAACCATGTGACGGTGAACCAATTCCGATTGGACACTCACATTGCACACATCACACAGCTTCTATAAGTGGTACAAAGATGGCCGATGGCTGGCTCGAAAGACCGCAGAGTTAACTTCTCAGCAAAAAATGTACGTTTCTATCTCATATCATTAAAAAGTTATTTATAATTTAGTAAAGGTTGGTCTTAGCCATCATATATGATGGCGTCGGCCCCAGAGGGTTAACTTCCCAGACAATGCTGTGATAATTGAGGACTCAATGAGTTCCCTGATTCCAGCACTTGATACACTGACCACAAATCTGAGTATGTGTGCAGTTATCCTGGATCAAGCCTCAGACCCAGGCTGCCATTGAGTTCCTGGACTCAGACATCTATCTGCATCTGTAAATGTATCTGTATGCACTGGGAGTGTTGAACTTGTTGAGATTTCAGCAATGACAATCATGTCTCTTTGAAATCGAGAGATGCGTGGGACAAGCTTGGGGGTGTGAGGTTTGCTCACTGCCCACTGACAAATGTTATAGTCACCCCCTAAACCTCACTCCCATCCAGGTCACTGCACCAGTGTAACCTCAGTGCAAATGCATGACCTTCAGTATGATGTCATAACCATTAACCCAAGACCAAAGAGCATTAGTACTGGTCTCTAGAATGCCTTCTAGCATTGGAAAGTGAGGTTTACCCATTGCACAGTACCTGTAGAGTATTGTAGAGTACCGCTCAGTGCATTAAGAGCTGGCCTGCCAATATGTAGACATGGGGTTGAATCTCACTAATGCTGCCTGTCTGTGTCTTTGGACAAGACACATCAGTTTATCTGAACTGTAAAAATGGGTACCAGCCTTGGCTGTGGATGTAAATGTGAGGCATCACTGTAAAGCATATAAGCATCTGCTAGATGGAAAAGCAGTACAAAAATGGCAGTCCTCTTTCTACCTCCTGGCCACCATTACACTCATTCCCCTAAACCTCACTGCCATCTAGGTCACAGCACTGATGTAACCACCATTTTGTCAGTCCTTCAGTGGACAGAAACTCACAGTCTGCAGTATGGGAGCCATATGCCAAAACCCAAGGGCTGTAGCGTCTGCCTCTAGAACGGCTTGGTATCAGGGAGTGAGGTTTCCTCACGAAGATTAATTCCTTTCAAAACTTAAAGTTTAGTCCATGTTTTGATCCATCTGTTCCACGGAGGCTTTGTGTATGCACACACAACTACTCAAGTGACAATAATTCATCACTGATATAGGCACAGCATCCAAAGAACAGCTGCAACAAACAGCTGAAGCACCCACGTTCTCGATTAGTGCGTATCTCTGATTTGCTCACCCTGCTGTAAATCGCTCTTTTAACAACACAAAATGATTTGCAGCAGAATTTAGTGGGAATGTAACTCCACAATTTTCCATCCTTGACAATAACATGATGGTTGATCACTGACACGCTGCACATGCATTCAACTCGCATCCACTTGTGCTGTATTTAGATACTTCACAGGTTTTCAGCCGGAACATAATAGAAATGGTACTTTAGCCATATCATTTCCTCATGAATTTCCTGCCATCGCCCTCCCTCTTTCTTTGAACAATGTGCATCTTTTCTGAGCTTGGGCAGTGGACCATTCATCACCTTTTCCTATTAAACACACCCTCATGGTGAAGCAGTGGCAGCTGCAGGGAAAAGAAATGAGGAAAGGAGATCATTTGCCATGGGAGAGATGGAAAAAGACAGCAGTGGTAGATAAAGAGGGTGGGGCAGGACACAGATGGCGAGAGTAAGTGCAGTCACTGTGGTAGTGAACGTGGGACGAAATGTAAAAAAAACCGTGGCAGATGCAAGTTTGGTCTCCTGTCAGATGGGTGAGCCCCCCTACCTCAGTAATAAGAAGAGTGTCTTACTCCTCAGGATGCGACAACCACATCTTAGTCCATTTATTTAACAATATGTGGCCCCCTTTCCATCCCGCTGGTGAGTGATGGAAGTTGCTTGTCACAGCAACTGCAGCTTTGGGACTGATAAAGCTCCAGAATGGGCAAGAGATTGATTTAAATAAGTCTTTGATTCCTGGTTCCATTTCTTCAAAGACAATTTGGTGGACGCTCAGGGAAAAGCTGGTTTTCTCTCTCTGATGCAACTTTATACCTCTGTCATTTTGTGATGCACTGCAAATGGATATTTACTTGCTTGAAACTATGACACTGTAAAGCCCAAATTGGTCTGTAAAATCCCTTTGTTCTGATCAAAAATTAAGTTAATGGTGAGAATTTTAGACAAGGTATTGTGTGTCAACCCTATTTTTCAGATCTTGCCAGATTTGAACCAAAAGGTCAAAAATGGCCCAGTCCTCAGATACCCAAAAATAACAGGCATTGATCATCAGTGGGTGAAAAACATTAGCAGTTCATGGCTGCTATGTAAGTCAAATTCCATACAAAATAGCTTCCCAACTTTCATTCCATTCCATGCACCCTGAAATGACAGATGTGTTGTTCTATGCATGCAAAAATAGAAAGATACATGCCAGTGTGATATAGACTTACCGACAGGTGCACTAGATACACCTATTCAACTGCTCAGTAAAGTCAGTATCTAATCAGCCAATTGCATTGCATAAACTCAACAGGTTTAAATAATTAATTCCAATCATTAGGTTGGAAGTAACTGAAAAAGAATGGAAGAAAGGTGATTTCAGTGATTTTAAATTTGGCATTGTTATTGGAGCAATACCTTCTCACTCCCATCTTATCGCATATTTGTACTTGGTCCTTGTATTTGTACTTGGTCCCCTTTGTGATGAGTTATGAGGAGCCCATTCACATTATTTTTAGTGATTCTTGGGGAAACACCTTTTTTTTTTTTACAGCATCATCATTTCTCTCTTACAATACACATAACTCTGTGCTTTACTTCTGTCATCAGGAAACATTCATCTATGTTTTGGTTATGGTTAGAGTCATGGTTAAGGTTATGGTTAGGGTTTTCCTGATGCAAAGGGGCTACCCAACTTATCATATTTTAATGCAAAAGAATAATTTTGACTGATTGTCGACATGCGCGAGTTGGGTGAGTCATACAGAACCATCTCTAGGATCTACAGAGAGAACGTAATTCCTAATCAGCACGGAGACCCATCAGAAAAGTGGTTATTGGAGACAGTAACATAAAGTGGATGAGAGTCTATAAAAAAACTCCCCCTTGATGGGAGTATGTCATCACAGATTACTCCCCAGCGAAGGGTGGTACCCAATGGTGTGAAACAGATGACACACTTAGAGAGGTATAGTTCGTCACACATCTACGCTCGCTGTTGTCTTTGCATCCCACATGTTGGGAAGGTGTTGTGACACGGACCCACAACAGAGGGCGTTAATGAACGGACAATGGATAAGCCAAAAGTAACAATTTAATGTTGTGAATCGCACAACGAAATACAGACAATAACAATAATGTGGATTGTCAATTATACACAAGGTGACGTGTGGGCAGGCTCGAAGATAGAAGATGTCTGGCGAGAGAAGAGCCGGATCCCACACAGTTTCCACCACCAACGGATCTGAAGAACACCGGAGCCACCAAGCCCTGCGCCCCAGGTGGCCACTGTCTTCAGCAGTCAGACCCGGTACTGCTGGCAGAAAACAGAAACAGTTAATGGTGGGTGTGTGAATACACACCCAGCAATCGTGTAAAGCTTAGTTCCTCCGGGAGGGAGAACCTCCACCTCCAGCCACAGAATCACCCGTGCAGCTCCTGTCAGTCACTCTCCCTGGAAGGAGTGTGAGGCGAAGACGTCGCAAGTCACACTATCCGCCAATCCGGTTACAGACTGAGTCCACAGGATAAACGGCTGCACACAGAACAATGTTTAAACACTCAGAAAATCACAGCAGAGAAAGATTACCTGGAACGGTAGCTGATTTCTCGGCGAGGAGGCAGAGTTGCAGTCTGGCTTATATGGTGATGAGTTGAACGAGTGACAGCTGGTGCTGATAAGTGACAGCTGTCACTCCCAGCGGCTCCGACGCCCTCTCGTGCTTGAAGCCCACACTCCAAGCAGGGCGCCATCTGGTGGTAGTGGGCCAGCAGTACCTCCTCTTCAGCGACCCACACAACACCACACACATATCAATTGACACTGGGAGTGACTGTTGTGAGTGACCGCTAGTAGTACACTGTATCCATGGAATGACTGATGCTAAGGCTATTCTTCAGGGAAAAGGTAGTCCAGTTCACTAATACCATGATCTACTGTATGAAGTGTTATAATTGTATGTGTCCATAGTTTACAGATAGCAATTGGCCTCATGAGTGAAACTGACCCAGTTTGTCAAAGGGGGTGAAAGTGGAGGATGTGGGAAGAGGTCTGCTGTGTCTGATTGCTTTGTTTGAAATGTGTTAATTTAACCACAACGTACAGACACCAGTTACAAAATAAATTACTTGTATTGCTAATCCTGAACTGTCAACACCAAAAAGCTGAAAATTATATTTTAAATGTTACAAGGTTGTCCAGCAGGTCTGCTCTGTGTCAGCCTGATCCCGTCAGATATCAGAAGCTAAGCAGTGCAGCCTCTGGTTAGTACTTGGATGGGAGACCTATTTGGAACACCAGCAGCTGTATGTGTTTCTCCAGGTAAAACTGGAGTTGCCTCAGAAAGGGCATCCAGCGTTAAACTTGTGCCAGATACCTATGCAGATCTGACTGGGGATTTCTACCTCCATACCATTGTCCTACATCTTTTATAAAGTAGGCCTTGATGCCCATTGGTGTTAGTGTTTATCCCTGGATTTCCTTGTGTGAAGTGTACTTCCCCAGCCAAGGTTGGTAACAACTTACTGCTAGATGGATTGAGTCATTGCAGATGAAGCATCTTGTCCATAGACAACATCCATCCACTTTCTATACCTGCTTACTAGAATTAAAGGTCACAAAGGGGCTGAAACCTATCCCAGCAGTCATAGGGCGTGAGGCAGGGTACACCCTGGACAGGACGCCAGTCTGTCACTGGCCAATGGACAGCAACAGGTAGCATTCTTGGGAACTGAACCCAGGTTTACATATTAGTAGTCCAATTCATATCTCACTAATCTACTGCTCATAAAGAAAAATTAAGTATCTTGTCCAAGGATGACAGGTAGTGTTACCAGGAATTGAACCCAGGTCTACCTATTGGCAGTCCACCTACTATCCCACTGATACCTACCCATAAAGCAAAAATATAATTTATTTCACCTTCTCCTCTTTGGGTTTGATTTGGCAATGGGGATCCAAATGTTGATGTGGCACACGTTTTCCACCAGATACCATTGTGACGCAACTCAAGATGGAGAATGCAACACTGGTGGGATTTAAACTCAAACCTTCTCTATTGGAAGCAAACATGTCTCATTGTGTTTGCTCTCATATATGTACATACAGTACAAAAAATATGAAGCCACGAATATTTGCAATAATGCAGCCAATGCATACATGCTGTGAAACCATTAATTATTCAAGGAGTGCAACAAAGCAGCAATAAAGCAGCGTAATGAACAATATAAAGGTCAGGGCATTGTTCGATCAAGTAGAAAAGAAACTCAACAGAAGCAGTTGAAAGAGATAAAATGTACTTTTTACTCCCTACAACACTCCCAACCCCCCCCACACACACATATGGTTATTGACCCCAGAAACCCCAACCTCCACAACAACTTGCAACAAAATCAATTTATTGCCGCTGTGAGAGCAATGGATTGTAACGGCACAGGGAAACAACTGCACTGCAAACCAAAGGAGGACATAAAAATAGACTCCCCGCCGTATGGATAATTACAACGAATTTCAGCGAGTGAGGTGGGGTGTGTGTGTGTGTGTGTGTGTGTGTGTGTGGGGGGGGGGGGGGGGGGGGGGGGTCACAGAAGTGAATGAGTGATGACCATAATCATAATCTCTGAAAACAAACAACCGCAATGCACAGCATTCCTGTCACCGAACGGCGTCAGGCATGGTGTGAAGAAAAATGGCCACATTTGTCGGAATGTCTGACCAAAAATTGCACAATGAGGTATAAAGTGCAAGTATGGTTGTGTTGCGCTAATATTTGTCTTTACTAAACTTCACTGTCTGGAAATATGCAAAGTCCTCACTTTCTAGTTTATTAGAATGACTGAATAACTTCAGCGAATGACCTTTTGTTTTGTCACACGTTCATTTATTACCAGGCAAAGGTGTAATTGTTTTCTCTTCTGACTGTTAAGACGCCTCCTTAATGTGACAAATATATATTCCCGTCCTGTTTTGGGGGGAGGAGGCAGAGTGTGAAATTAATACTTCTCACTTCTCTGGGGTGCAATAAATAAAGTGCTCAGTTTATCAACGGAGACAGAGCGAGCCCTCCTGCTTGCTTATCATTACACTCACCCACGCAATTATAAAGGCCATGTGTGCGATGTTCAGTGCTCGCACCCAACCAGAAATGTGAAAATAAATCATCACATTTTCACTGAACTCATTCAAATGATGGATCATATTTTGGATTGTTCTTTAAGGTTGATTTATGGTGCAGTTGTATTGCGTCAAAGCAACACAAATAATACAAAAGGCAAAAGATAAATACTTTTCGTGAGAAACTGCCAAATATATATATATATATATACATATATATATATACGAGGGCTGTCAATAAAGTAACGGTCCTTTTTATTTTTTTCAAAAACTATATGGATTTCATTCATATGTTTTTACGTCAGACATGCTTGAACCCTCGTGCGCATGCGTGAGTTTTTCCACGCCTGTCGGTGACGTCATTCGCCTGTGAGCACTCCTTGTGGGAGGAGTCGTCCAGCCCCTCGTCGGAATTCCTTTGTCTGAGAAGTTGCTGAGAGACTGGCGCTTTGTTTGATCAAAATTTTTTCTAAACCTGTGAGACACATCGAAGTGGACACGGTTCGAAAAATTAAGCTGGTTTTCAGTGAAAATTTTAACGGCTGATGAGAGATTTTGAGGTGATTCTGTCGCTTTAAGGACTTCCCACGGTGCGAGACGTCGCTCAGCGCTCTCAGCCGCCGTCGTCAGCCTGTTCAAGCTGAAAACCTCCACATTTCAGGTTCTATTGATCCAGGACGTCGTGAGAGAACAGAGAAGTTTCAGAAGAAGTCGGTTTCAGCATTTTATCCGGATATTCCACTGTTAAAGGAGATTTTTTTAATGAAAGACGTGCGGACGGGTCCGCGCATCGGGACGCAGCCGCCGCGACGCTCCGCCACAGGAAAAACACCTCTGTTGAAAGCCTTAAGGACAAGTTGGAACATGTCCTGCCTGTTAAACAATTTCTCATATACTCACTCCACTGAAAGCCATCAAAAGCCGCCTGGATTTTACAAATGGTTATCAACACGGAGGTGTTTTTCCTGTGCCGCCGCACCGCGTCGGCTGTGTCCCGACGCGCGGATCCGTCCGCACGTCTTTCATTAAAAAAATCTCCTTTAACAGTGGAATATCCGGATAAAATGCTGAAACCGACTTCTTCTGAAACTTCTCTGTTCTCTCACGACGTCCTGGATCAATAGAGCCTGAAATGTGCAGGTTTTCAGCTTGAACAGGCTGACGACGGCGGCTGAGAGCACTGAGCGACGTCTTGCACCGTGGGAAGTCCTTAAAGCGACAGAATCACCTCAAAATCTCTCATCAGCCGTTAAAATTTTCACTGAAAACCAGCTTAATTTTTCGAACCGTGTCCACTTCGATGTGTCTCACAGGTTTAGAAAAAATTTTGATCAAACAACGCGCCAGTCTCTCAGCAACTTCTCAGACAAAGGAATTCCGACGAGGGGCTGGACGACTCCTCCCACAAGGAGTGCTCACAGGTGAATGACGTCACCGACAGGCGTGGAAAAACTCACGCATGCGCACGAGGGTTCAAGCATGTCTGATGTAAAAACATATGAATGAAATCCATATAGTTTTTGAAAAAAATAAAAAGGACCGTTACTTTATTGACAGCCCTCGTATATATATATATGTGTGTGTGTGTGTGTGTGTGTGTGTGTGTGTGCGTGTGTGTGTGTGTATATACAGTGCATCCAAAAAGTATTCATAGTGCTTCACTTTTTCCACATTTTGTATGTTACAGCCTTACTCCCAAATGGATTTTTTTTTCAGGTTTTTGCAAATGTATTAAAATAATAATAATAATAATAATAATAATAATAATAATAATAATAAAGAAATCACATTTGCATAAGTATTCAAAGCTTTTGCCATGAAGGTCAAAATTGAGCTCAGGTGCATCCTGTTTCCACTGATCATCCTTGTGATGTAGATCTTGGACAAGTTCAAAGATAGCTAACCTTGACCTATTTTAAGAGGTCAAGATCACAAACTGTTTCTTATTGTTATCGTCATGGCCGACAGCATGAATCATTCAAGGGTCAGGATTCTGGGAAGGACATGGTGACAGCTAATCAGAGTACAGAGGCACCGTGATGTCACATGCTGCTAATCCAACATGGCAGAGTCCACTTCAAAACCGCTGCGTTTCTGTGTAAATCTAACATGTTTCTCATATATTATATAAAATCTAGCGAGACATAAACACTTCTAAAACTGAAAATGCTGTTTTTGTAATCTGATAACACCTCTGGAGTGATTTACAAGACATCTCGTGGACGTTAATCCAACATGGTGGAATGTAGTACAAATGCGCAGCATTTCTGTGTAAATCTAACATGTTTCTCATATATTATGTAAAAATCTAGTGAGACATAAACACTTCTAAAACTGAAAATGCTGTTTTTGTAATCTGATAACTGTTGTGTGTTGGGGGGGTGTGGCTGGACATTTTGGTGTTCTTTTCTTTTCTTTGCTCTCCAGGTGGTATGAAAACTGATTTGTCTGTGGAGAAGGTGCTGGCTGAAGAGTCTTTCACCCTCATCAACGTTATGTGCAGCACCTGTGGATGGTGCTCAAGTGCAACCTTAAAGACTTTCAGCTGAAGCAGATAATGAGATGGCATTCTGCATTTAAGCCATGTGTGATTCAAGCAGAATTGCCGGGAACTCGACCTTGTGATGTTCGTCTTGTGGGTTGTGGGGTGGTGCAGGTTGGTCGCGCTGAGCGTTCTCAGAAGACCTCTGCACCTAGGGGGGGGGGTTGTTAGGGGCGTTTTTCTTGGTTTGGTTAGGCCCGGTTCCACTCCAGCCTCGGTGGGCCTTTGTACCGTTCATCATTGGTGTTGCCGGGGTGTGGTGCAGCGGGAACATACCTCAGTCGGAGGGGTAGGCCGATCTGTTGCCGTTCGCCATTTCGGTAGTTCCACCCCTCCCGAGAGGCTGGGGTATGGTCGAGTTGGGGCACCGGACGTATTTCCGGTTTTCCGCTGCGCCTAGGGGTTGGGGCTGGGTTAGTTTTTCCTGTTCCCTTCCCCCGGCTTGATGTTTTGTGCCGTTCGCCAAAATTGAGCCGCCCAGGGGCTCTGGGAGGGACCTGGGGTCTTTCGGGGTGCCGGGGAAGGTAACAGGGTTTAACGGTTGTTTTATTTGCCCCCGGGGTTGTTTAGGGTAGTCCTCCGGTGGTTGGACTTTGATTTTGTTTTGTTTCCTTCCGGGTTCCACCTCCAGGGTTGATGGGACGGTCCTCTGGGGGGGAATTGGTTTGTGGGGCCGACTAGCCAAGTGTGGCCGGGTCTGGGGTTCCGGGGTTGTGGGGAGGGTGCCTCCTGGGGTTTGATGGTACGGTCCTCTGGGGGGCGCCGTTTGCTCCATGTGTACCTGGGGACCTTTGTGGGATTCCGGTTCTGGCTATTCCTCCTGGAACCGGCGGTAAATACCTTCTGGGGGGTGTTGGGCTCTGCAAGTCGTTCTGGGGGGGTTGTTTGTTATTTTTCTTTTATGCATTTATGTTTGTATTGTGTTTGTGGGGCTATGTTGGGTTTTTTGCATTTGGGAGTTTTTTCTTTTCTTTCCGGGGGTTGGATGGGACGGTCCCCTGGGGAGGTTTTGGGTGGGTTTTATGTTTTTTCTTGTATGTTGGATTGTACTAGGGACTGTTTTGGGTTTTTTGTTGATGCCAGCCGGCCTTCCAGCTGCGGTGCCCTGTCCTGCTGTCTGTGGTGGACCTTGGGGGCGTTATGCTGTCTGCTTCCTGACGAGGACCCCGGAGGGAGGTGCTGTTCTCGGACCTGGTCTGTTCGGTCGCCGGGAGGCTTCCCGTTAAAGGGGGGGTACTGTTGTGTGTTGGGGGGGTGTGGCTGGACATTTTGGTGTTCTTTTCTTTTCTTTGCTCTCCAGGTGGTATGAAAACTGATTTGTCTGTGGAGAAGGTGCTGGCTGAAGAGTCCTTCACCCTCATCAACGTTATGTGCAGCACCTGTGGATGGTGCTCAAGTGCAACCTTAAAGACTTTCAGCTGAAGCAGATAATGAGATGGCGTTCTGCATTTAAGCCATGTGTGATTCAAGCAGAATTGCCGGGAACTCGACCTTGTGATGTTCGTTTGTGAGACGCTGAGGACCGCGCCTGGGTTTGACACATCGTGCCGGTGAAGGAAGAAGGGTGAGGGACACATGCTGTCAGCGCACATCTGAGGTGATTAATTGTTTGACTGATTGTTGATAGTAACTTGGTATTTTGTTACGCAGTAGATTTGAATTGTGATGAGAATTGTGCAGCTCGCTTCTCACTGCCGTGGCGTGCGGAGTGGTAATCCTCCACCTGTTGTGAGAAGCTGCTCATTTACATAAAGCTTAAATACAGACCTGAATGTGTTGCTGATAGTGTGTGCCTTTTGAAGGATATTGGTTGTAGCTGCTGACTTACCTCACCTTTTCTATCCTTCGCAGAGAGTCGGTTTGTCGTGTCCACCTGGGGGGTGTTTGGCGATAAAGTGAGTCCAGAAGCGCTGGGCTTCGATCCTTTTAGGCGCTGGAGAGCGTGCCAGCCTTCACTCCACCAGACTGATGCATCTTTTGTTCATACACTTTGTTATGCACCAGAGGGTGGAAAAAATAAATTGTTTTGTTATTGGAACCGCTTTCTGGTTATTTTAGCGCTGGGTTCCGTCAGACGCAGGTCCGCTCCTCAACCCGCGTCGACACATAACAATAACACCTCTGGAGTGATTTACAAGACATCTCGTGGACGTTAATCGAACATGGTGGAATGTAGTACGAATGCGCTGCGTTTCTGTGTAAATCTACAGTTTTTATCATATATTATGTAAAAATCTAGTGAGACATAAACACTTCTAAAACTGAAAATGTGTTTTTTGTAATCTGATAACACCTCTGGAGTGATTTACAAGACATCTCGTGGATGTTATCCAACATGGTGGAATCTAGTCCAAATGCACTGTGTTTATGTAAATCAAACATTTCTCATATATTTTGTAAAAGCTAGTGAGAAATAAACACTTCTCAAACTGAAAATGCTGTTTTTGTCAGATGATAACACCTCTGGAGTGATTTACAAGACATCTTGTGGATGTTAATCCAACATGGTGGAATCTAGTCCGAATGCGCTGCGTTTTTATGTAAATCTATCATATTTCTCATAAATTTTGTAAAAACTAGTGAGAAATAAACACTTCTAAAACTGAAAATGCTGCTTTTGTAACTTGGTAACACATCTGGAGTGATTTACAAGACATCTCGCGGACGTTAGCATGCATGCGCATCACATGTGGTCAAAGGTAACTTCTGGTCTTTTTTAAAGCTCGTGTACACACACGCCCTCCTGCAGCCACCGTTAAAAGGTACATGCTCATACAGCCAAGGGTATTGCAGCATTGCATTATATTTGTGATATTATCCATCTGTTGACCAAATTTCTTCAACATCCCCTCACAACATTTTGAGTTAAATGTTCCTATGAGCCAAGCATTCTTCTAGATCTCAGTTCCAGAATATACACCAGATCACCTCCAAAATTGAATTGCTTACTTCCTGGAACATTATCTAGTCACTCACTCACTCACCCCACCTTCAACCGCTTACTCCATCTAAGGGCCACGGTGGGCTGGAGCCTATCCCAACAGTCATAGGGCGTGAGGCGGGGTACACCGTGGACAGGACGCCAGTCTGCACACCTACAGACAATTTTAAAATTTCCAGTCCACCTAAACTACATGCCCTTGGATATGGGAGGAAGCCAGAGCACCGGAGGAAACCCACACAAACACAGGGAGTTTTGTGGGTGCAAACACCACACCACACAAAGGCCACAGGTCGGAATCGATCCCATGATATTCTTGCTGTGAGGCAACAGTGCTAACCACTAATCCACCGTGCTGCCCACACTAACCCTATCCTCTCACCAAATTTAATTGAAAACCATTGATTACTTTTTGCGTTATCTTGCTAACAAACAGTCAAATTCCGGTGAAAACATTACCTACTTGGCGAAGGTAAAAAGGAATGCAGCCAACAGACAGATCATGCAGTCACACAATCAATCCTTTAAAATCAGTTTGAGGGACTGTTGCTGATGGTGGTGTTGTCTGAATTTGTATTTCTTCCTAACCGCACTTTGCTCCCTCATATCTTATCATATCTTGACACATTCTCTTCTTCCAACCTGAATCAAATACAGCGGAGATAAGCTGAACTCGGAACATCATTTGTTGCTCCACTGATACTCTCTGAAACCAAGAATAGTGATGAATGCAATGCCTTGGTGTGTAGTGAGTCGATTCGATTACTCTCCAACAAAAACATTCAGTTTGTTGCATATTCTCATGATAATGTCGTATTTGAGGACAGCCTTAATGTCATCCCCATTTTTTTTATCTTTAAATAATGGGGAAAAATGTCATAGAGTGAACCCTATGAACACCTGCTGGAATAATCTCTGCTTTTGCTTACTTATAACTGAATGGTTATAAAAGGTCAGGCATCATATCTTTTAGAATATTGCATGGCAAGACCTGTGAGCTCATCTAGTTACCTTCGCCAAGGAGGTTATGTTTTCGGTCGAGTTTGTTTGTCTGTCTGTCTGTCAGCAGGATAATTCAAAACGTTTTGAACGGATTTTGATGAAATTTTGTGGAGTGGTTGGAAATGACAAGAGGAACAAGTGATTAAATTTTAGTGGTGATCCATATCACGATCCGGATCCAGGAAGTTTTTAAAGGATTCTTCACCATTGCGGGATAGGGGGAATTTTGACATTCTAGTTTGTAACTCCACAAAAACAAGGCAGAAAGGCTTGAAAAAAATTAGGGTGTAACATAGTCAAATGTTCTATCAAACAACAAAGTTTGGTGATGATCGGATCCGGATTCCGGATCTGGTGATCCAGAATATGCAAAAATGTAGGGAAAATAGAAAATGTGTCAGTGTGAGGTGACAAATGAAGCTAGAGATGCACAACTAACACCACATTGTAGCTGAATCTGTACTGATTCAGTAAGGTGTCATCAGATTTGATGTAGCTTCAAATGTTATGGAGCTAGATCCAGAAAAATCATTTTTATACAACTTTTGACCTAATAAAGACATAAAAGTGATTCCAACTTCTAGTGGTGTGTTTTCATGGTCAAGGATGTCAAATATAAAGTAAAGAAAAGTGTATGTATCATAGATTTGGTTGTAACACTGAATTGTTGAATAGATCACTGTGCCAAGGAGGGAATCTCTTTAGGGTCAGTGACCCTATGGCCTTGTGTAGCACATGCAACACTTAAAAAATAGTTCTATTTCAGAATTTACTGTTATTTATTTAGAGACGTGTTTCACAAATGTTAAAAAAAATCATATATTTGCAGTTTAGTTGAATAATAAATTGAATTTTGTCTCATTTGTTTTTGTCTATAAGCACATGCAATATCAATATCAGTGCTCAGGTGACAGTAGTTTCTGGGAAAGGTGCAAGTTGCAATAAACTGTGATGCCAAGTGCTAAGGATACATGCTATCCAGTCACAGCAGATTAAACTTTTTTTACTAGCAAACATCATTCTTAGACTTTTTTAGTTTCAATGATTCCACGGCGTGTAGATGTTATGGCGTCAGTGACCCCATGGCTTTGGCGGAGGTTTGCACTGTCCGAGTGCTTCTAGTTTCATATGCAGTCTGTCACTGTACTATTCTTTCAATATTTTACTTTTTTTCACTGCCCCAATGGTACTTCATCCTCGCGAGAAAATTCTGATGAAAATTCTGATGAAAATTCAGCCCGGAGTGAATCCTAATCAGTCTTTCCCAGGGTTATATCTACATCCTGTCTGACAGTCAGTTGTATAACTGTCTCTCAGAGCATGTTGGTTCCCAGGAGGGCCTTTTTTTTCATGTGGATCCCTGCCCTGAGCTGACATCAAGCCAGGCGGAGTCGGCCATTTTATCTTACTTTCCCGGTCATAAAAAGCTGCTTCATTATCCATGAAATGATTTCTGAAGAGCAGACTGCCTATTCACCTGTGCTCTGATGCTGCACATAGAACATCTATACAGCTGTCAGAATAAGGTGCCATACATTACAAAAACATTACGAATGAGGCATTGCAACAGCACTCTTAAAATGAGATTGAAACAGATGAAATATCCCTAGGTTGCAATTCAGGCACGACAGCTAATCATGCTATTGGATGGGTCCCGTAATTCATGTCCAAACCTCTCTGATGGAATGTTTTGACATTTTTTTTTATTTGGTTGTAATTTTATATTCACAAGAAAAGAAAAGAGGGCAAGTCTTTTTGTTGTCAGCTACATTACATCAACCCTTACTTCAGTAGCCAACTCGAAAAAAAAAAAGCAATCCCTAAGAACTATGTGGATGATAATGAATAGTTTGTATCTTTTTCCTCATCTTATTTTGATCACATTAACACTAATTTCCTGTCACGATCTCTATGTTATCCAAAATGACATTAGTCTCAAAGACCCCAATCTAATTAAAGCTTAAGAAAATGTAATGAAATCTAAGCCAACATTCCAGCACTGGTTTCCCACAACTTGTCTAATGACCCATTGCTTTTCTAATATTGAAAGGTAGCTGGAGGGAGAGAGGAAAAGAAGGCCCCATCACATCTGCACCTCTTCAATCCTCCGTTGGTGAAGCACTCCCTGAGTTATTAGATGAATCTCTTTTAATCAGACAAAACTATTTCACAAGCCTTTTATTGGCAGCAGAATGCAGCAGCAGGTGGAACACCTGCAGGAGCGCGCTGAGGAAAACTGGAATGAGACTTTTAGCTGACTTGATGTCACTGTCCTTCTTCTGCATATTGCAGCAATGAAACTGAATGTGGTGCAGGAGGGTTTAATTGTGCACACATCAGAGAAGAATGCTGCCACGCTGTATTAGGGATCACCACTAATCAAGACAGATCAACATGCTCAGTTGTGACCTCCATGACATAAGGTGAAATGAGGGTGGTGCATGACATTCGTGGAAGATTTTTTTGACAGCCAAAAACATACTCCACGAAAATCATGAATATCACACGCCAACACACATTATTAAGAAACCTATTCAGATGCATTAAGTCATGTTAAAATTGTCAGGAATGTGCCAAGAATGACGCAAATATGACATTCGTAATGCGTCTTGCCTATGTGTAAATGCAGCATTAGTATTAGTATAGTAATTAGTGTGGTGTTGGACCACTACGTGCCCCTAGAACAGCTTCAGTCATGCCTTAGAAAGCCTTGAGAACTCTACTGGAGGGATGGAGAATGGGTTCTCATACTTTGGTCCAAATGCTCCCATAGGTGTTCAGCTGGACTGAGATGTGGTTACTGTGATGGCCAAGGATATGTTTGTATTTTTTTTTTCTAATGATAAATATGACTAACCCATCACAAATCTGTGCCAAGCTTGAGTATTAGAAAAGGGTAATGGACTCATACCAGTATTAGCCAGTGCCAATTAGCCAATGCCAAACACTATGTTGTTGTGGCTCTGTCAACTGAATAAATAAAGAAAGTGGCATGGTGGCTTAGTGGTTACACTGTTGGCTCACAGCAAGAAGGTCTTGGGGTCATTTCCCACTTGATCTTTTCTTTGTGGAGTTTGTGTGTTCTCCTCATGTTTGCATTGGTTCCCTCCAGCTACTCTGCTTTCCTCCCACTTCCAAAGACATGCAGAACTGAGGATTCTAAATTGACCATAGCTGTGAATGTGTTTGTCTGTGGCCCAGCGATAGACTGGCATTGTGTTCAGGCTGTAGCCCGTCTCATGCCCTATGACTACTGGGATGAGCTTCAGCTTCTCTGTGATCCTTAATTGAAATAAGCGAGTACCGAAAATGAATAAGTAAATAAATATTAGTAAAATAAAGAGCCAATGATGCTCACATAAATTTTGAGCAGAAGAATTTTCCCTGAGGTTTCATTTATTTGCGGTGGTTTGAATCATATTTATCTAATAGATTACAATTTGTTCATGTAAATGGGGAATCTTCTTCACAGACTAATTATTATTATAGGTTAATTATGGAGTTCCACAAGGTTCTGTGCTAGGACCAATTTTATTCACTTTATACATGTTTCCCTTAGGCAGTATTATTAGACGGCATTGCTTAAATTTTCATTCTTACGCAGATGATACTCAGCTTTATCTATCCATGAAGCCAGAGGACACACACCAATTAGCTAAACTGCAGGATTGTCTTACAGACATAAAGACATGGATGACCTCTAATTTTCTGCTTTTAAACTCAGATAAAACTGAAGTTATTGTACTTGGCCCCACAAATCTTAGAAACATAGTGTCTAACCAGATCCTTACTCTGGATGGCATTACCCTGACCTCTAGTAATACTGTGAGAAATCTTGGAGTCATTTTTGATCAAGATATGTCATTCAATGCTCATATTAAACAAATATGTAGGACTGCTTTTTTGCATTTGCGCAATATCTCTAAAATTAGAAAGGTCTTGTCTCAGAGTGATGCTGAAAAACTAATTCATGCATTTATTTCCTATAGGCTGGACTATTGTAATTCATTATTATCAGGTTGTCCTAAAAGTTCCCTGAAAAGCCTTCAGTTAATTCAAAATGCTGCGGATAGTGTGCTAACAGGGACTACAAGGAGAGAGCATATCTCACCCATATTGGCCTCTCTTCATTGGCTTCCTGTTAATTCTAGAATAGAATTTAAAATTCTTCTTCTTACTTATAAGGTTTTGAATAATCAGGTCCCATCTTATCTTAGGGACCTCATAGTACCATATCACCCCAATAGAGCGCTTCGCTCTCAGACTGCAGGCTTACTTGTAGTTCCTAGGGTTTGTAAGAGTAGAATGGGAGGCAGAGCCTTCAGCTTTCAGGCTCCTCTCCTCTGGAACCAGCTCCCAATTCAGATCAGGGAGACAGACACCCTCTCTACTTTTAAGATTAGGCTTAAAACTTTCCTTTTTGCTAAAGCTTATAGTTAGGGCTGGATCAGGTGACCCTGAACCATCCCTTAGTAATGCTGCTATAGACTTAGACTGCTGGGGGGTTCCCATGATGCACTGAGTGTTTCTTTCTCTTTTTGCTCTGTATGCACCACTCTGCATTTAATCATTAGTGATTGATCTCTGCTCCCCTCCACAGCATGTCTTTTTCCTGGTTCTCTCCCTCAGCCCCAACCAGTCCCAGCAGAAGACTGCCCCTCCCTGAGCCTGGTTCTGCTGGAGGTTTCTTCCTGTTAAAAGGGAGTTTTTTTCTTCCCACTGTTGCCAAGTGCTTGCTCACAGGGGCTCGTTTTGACTGTTGGGGTTTTTCCGTAATTATTGTATGGCCTTGCCTTATAATATAAGGCGCCTTGGGGCAACTGTTTGTTGTGATTTGGTGCTATATAAATAAAATTGATTTGATTTGATTTATAGAACAATTTACCTTACCCTCTATAAAAGCTGGAGTCTAAAGCAGCTCATTTCAGCTCTCTCTCACACCCTCTCTGACATTCTCACTCATTTGTTCCCTCCCTCTCTTCCTGGGAAATGCTCCAGATATTCACTGGGGGGCCTGAGGGGCCATTTGCTTTCTCAAACCATGCTGGACTCCCAGGACGCCACAGATGGATCCCATTCTGGGTTTTCATTGAAATCACCCCAGCTGCCCACTTGCTCTGGCCACTGAAAAGGCCTCTTCCTTACTCATCTTACCTCCTACTCTTTCAGTCACTTGCAAAAGTGACATTTTCATTGCAGCTGAGCTGACCGTGGAGCTCTATGATGGGACAAAAATATATGGGTTTTGACCGGTTTCACTGAAACAAATTCAACATATGCCATTACTTTATTAAATATTCCAGATGATAGTTTTATTATATGGCGATGACACTACGCACACTCTGATTGGTTGATTACCAGCCGGAAATTTTCCCATATCCGTACCAGTTACCATGACAGTTGGGCCACAGCACGCATTTTCATTACACACAAGGAAGCAAAAAACACAATTAAAAAAACCAAGTTGGACATAAACATATGCCATAAATATCTAAACTGCATCTGAAAAAACACAGATCTGTTAGCAGGTTCTTCATGGAGGTGAAGCAAACAGGGAAGCGAAGCGACTATGAGCCCAAAATCGTCAGCAGCTTTCATATTTGGATGATACCGTAAGTGTGTGTGTTTATATATATAATAAATGAATTATTAACCTCGCTTGCTCGGTCTATACGGGGATATCAGACCTCTGTGTTTTTTGTACTTATGTCGGTCTGATATTTCTGTGAACAGACCTTGCGGTCGGTTAATAATCCTTTAGTATTTGTTTCAGAGTCTGGCAGGTGATTCAAGCCAATCAAAGTGAGATGATACTTGAGTGTGTGAACTTGACAGTGTGTGAATCTTTTTAAAACACTTGTATGTATCCTTTGAAAGCAGATATGCAGACTACATCACCTCCTGAGGGGTTAGCTCATAATTTGATTGCCATGGTCATGAGAAGTTTCAACATTTGTGTTGTCTCTATATATACAGTTCTGCTGAGTGATACTGATGAGTGAAAATTGTAAAATGTTCTGCTTTCTGGGTGATAACTGACAGAGAGGCATAATGAACCATCAAACCACAAAGAACACTGGGAGGAGTAGCACCTAATACAAACCATAAGCAATAACCAAACTAAAGGGGAACCAAAAACTGACTGAGAACAAAACCAGGGAACAATGGTTGAAAAATAAAGTGGAAGCCAAGAAAGGCTCAAGTGTGAAATAAAGGAAAACACAACAACTAGCATACAAGAAGTAAGACAAGGACAGGGAGAGACCACAACAACACCAGAAGCTTCACAGAGTTTCTGGAAAGGACAATATGAAGGAATATTTCATATTTTACTCTGTCTGCATTTCTGGATTCAACCTTCTGAAATCATTACAGGTGTGTCCTGGATTTAAGGTATATTTAGGAATAATTACTTGTATGCTTTCTTCTGCCATCCATATCCCATGATTTTTTTTTAGCTATTTTGGCAGAAATACAACAACTGCTATCAAAATGTTGTATCCAAAGGTGGGACAAAGTCATCAGCAAGTCACTCTCAAGTCATGAATCGGCAAGTCACAAGTCTCAAGTCAAGTCCCAAGTCAAGTCTCAAGTCATAATGACCACCAATTGTTTGCAAGATGACTTGAGACTTGCCCATTCATGACTTGAGAATGACTTGACAGTGACTTCGTCCCACCTCTGGTTGTACCTACAGAAATCCAAGTTTCTTGGCTGATATGTCACTTTTCAAACCACAGAGAAAAATTCAAAGTGCCGGCATTGCTTCAGTCTCTGAGCTCATACCTCGTAATATTGCCACTAGCGCATTGGATGGCATCCTCTTAAATGTTCATACTGGCCTCTGAGTAGCTGTTTTCCAAAGTAGCATTAAATTCTGTCTGCCTCAGTACTTTGGTGTGAAGAACAGGATGGAGGTGATAAAGCCCCGTTACTAAAAACCTCTCTCCTTGAGAACATCAAAGCCATTCTGACTCACGCACAATGCTTTACTGATCCAGTGACTGCTATGTGTGTGTGTGTGTGTGTGTGTGTGTGTGTGTGTGTGTGTGTGTGTGTGTGTGTGTGTGTGTGTGTGCATAGCAGTCACTGGATCAGCAAAGGTCAAGACAGACTTACCCATGAACGTCAACACTCTGTCAATCAACATAAAACTTGGAAAATGTGAGAACATTAAACATGGCTCCCATTTACATGCACATAAAAATCCAGGTGCTATCTGATTATTGCCCATTAACTGATTATTAAGTAGTCATGAAAACAACAAAATCCGATCTGCTTTATCCAATAATGACAAATTGGATTAACACACCTGGATTTCTCCCCAATACTCAGATTTCTTTTGGTACCTGTAGGGTTGGCACCCATCCCTTAAAATAGAGAATTGTGCTTTATTTGAAAATTAATTGTTGCATCCAGTATTGAATCAAATTATTCCGTATTTTCATAAATGTCCCTCACACACTCATCAAAACTGCATAATGAACAAAATAAAACACAGGAAATATTAAGGGCTGCCAATGTCATCTCTGTACCTCGCGTCTGGTCCTGTAGTGAGAACCCGACGCGAGGTACAGCGGAAAAACCTCAGATTTCCATGTCTGCATCTCTCTGTGCCCACCATTCTGGTCCTGCCACAGGTTGCCTGGTTGCCTGCCATGTCTACACTTGAAACTCCACCACATCCAAAGAAGCAAAACCGTTTGCAAATGTACAGATGTGACTGCAAATATTCAAACCCCTGGCTTGAAAACATTAGTGGCAATGGGTAAAAGGCAAACTGTAGGCAAACAAGTATTTTTATTTTTTATTTCATCTTAAAGTAAAAATGTCATCACTTTAAAGATTTTAAATTATTGGTCTGTTTTCCTTAATATTGACTGCACAGTTTATCATTAACAGTTTTGTGTTAATAAAGCACTTAAAGCTTTAAGTATGACTAAATGCTTTTTTTTTTTTCCTCCAAAATTAAATATACCACTCCTTGGATGGTGGTAGTGGCCCAGAGGAGTCGTGGTGGAAGGTGGCAACCCTAGAAATGTGTAGCTCAGTCTAAAAATGTCATAGACTAATGAATAAGTTTTAAAAAGCATAAATAAGTGATAAAATATTCAGAAAAGTAGTTTAAACATTTGAAGAAGTTGTTAAAATGTTCCTGTAACCTTAGTTAATCCACAGGGTTCAACCCTCTGGGGTCCGAGGGCACTTTTTTGGACAGTTCACTCACCTGGCATAAATGTTTTATTATTGCTGTTAACAGCTCTCCCTGCATCCCACAATCAAGTTTTGTGTCTCTTTTTTTCAGGACAACCTGTGCTTTCAGAATTTATATGTTTTTGTTTTGTTTTATAAGTGTAATAAAGGTTTACAATCAAAAATAGGCAAGGAAAAAATAAAGTGAAAATTTTCCACACACATTTATTCAAAACACACAACAAACTATAATAAACAACTGTTTTGACAGTTTATAAAGGTAATTTGAGGTCTTGTGTGAAAGACTGTACAACAAAAATGATCAAACAATAAACACAAATGCACATTTTGAACAATATATACAAAATGGTCTATGCGTTTTGTTGTCCATTGATATGGTAAACAGTACTTTACGCAGAGAAAGCAACAGAGTTATCCAGTAACATTCACAAGAAAACTAGTGGAGCAATCCTGATAGTTTTACACTCTTTGTTTGAGCACATGAGATTGTCATCAGAGGCTCTCTGTCTGCTTTCACTGATCGCTGTGCGTAATGGTGCAGGGCGCATGGAGATCAATAGTATGTACTCATTGGAGCATCCAGGGGGCTATTCAAACGGGCCAACTAGTAACATGTCACTCCTGAAAACGATCTTTGGGTTTTCACGTGAGGTAAATCTGCCCTACGATTGGATTTTGGAAAACCATGTGACGGTGAACCAATTCCGATTGGACACTCACATTGCGCACGTCATCACACACAGCTTTTAGGAGGAGTACAAAGATGGCTGATGGCTGGCTCGAAAGTCTGTGGAGTTAACTTTTCAGCAAAAAAAGAGTAAGTTTCTATCTCATATCATTAAAAAGTTAATTATAATTTAGTAAAGCTTGGTCTTAGCTGTTGTATATGACGGCGTCGGCCCCAGAGGGTTAAATCCATTTTTTTAATTATTTAAAATGTTTCACTGTAGTTAGGTTGTTGTTCACATGCCAGAAGCATGACCAGTGTTTACAATCTAACCTTAGTGAGCAACCAACCGAAAGTCATGATATGTCTTTGTTCTTATTGGATATTGATGAGCTGTCAACCAACCAGCGTGTTGTGACAGAGAAAGAAAAACTGACAGGTAAACGGGCGTACAAGCTGCAGAAGACTGAATAGACTCAGTCACGGATACTGTCATATTTGTTGTGTGTGATGCATTCTGGGAAGGCAAGGGGGCAAACAACAATGGGGTCTATTGACTCCACTACATTCACTGTGGGATAACTGAAAGATTTTTTCAAGTACTCCAAAATAGTCACCTTTTCCAAACCTTTATCTACTTTGTCAAAGGCTTTGCATCTCCTCCAGGTGATCACTGTGCCATGAACAACTCAAGTTTTTAGTTCTGTCTATATAATCTTTACCAATGATCACCTGGATTAATTCACATATTAGCTTTCCACATTATCTCCATCATGAAGTTTGTCAGCAGAGACTGTGTTCATAAATGAATGTTAAATCATTTTTATTTAATCATACAATCACATAAATAGGCCCAGTTGTAAGCCTGTACTCTGTACAGCCCAGCCTTGCTTTTGTTCATGATACACCACAAAATGTGTTACATTTTGGTGATAACCTTCCATCACTCGCATGTCACCCCAAATTCACAATATTTTTTGACACCATCACAAAAATCTACTCAATTTCATGATGGTATCATGAACTAATAGATTAAATCACTTTTTGAGACACCATCATGAACTTGGTGTGAGATCGGGTTGCTGTGTATGTACAACAGAGACGCAGAGTAAAGCTGGGAGATCACACCATGATGGTGTGATAAGAATCTGTATTGCACAGAAATGCATGCAGGATTCCAGTGTGTATGATGTTACTGTGATAGGATGATATAAGTTGGTGAGATGAGGCCACAGTGCAAGAACCCCTGCATGTTCAAAATTTTTGCAATGCAGTCTGTTTCATAATATCACGCACCAGATGGGATGTGATCCCATCTGGTGTTGCCTCATTTTGCTGTGAGGTAACAGTGCTAACCACTAAGCCACCATCATTTCAGGAACATTTTGTCCACAGCCTATTTTGTAGTACCTCGGCTGACTTTCCTGCACAGAGTGGCTTCTTATAGGGGAAACATTGTAGTATGTAGGCCATCATTCTGTGGTTCTTCTAGAATACACTGCTGCATAATGCTGACATGTTTATGATGGAGCAATATCCTGTCATAGCATCATGTTGTGTATGGTTGGCTTAAGGTTCTACATGTGTAGAACATGTGTTATTTTTCAGACATTCTATCCCCAAGCCTGCAAAAATGGTCGATAGGCAAACAAAAATGGGATAAACACAATATAGAACTAGTACTGCAAGCAGTCATATACGGGCCCTCGTTCCGCGCGACCGCCTACCCAGGCAAGTGGGTGCCCTTGTGACCACATGTGGGCATGTGCATGCAGGGGTAACCACTCATCACACAGTTAAAATTTTAAACAAATCACACAATGCATCAAGGAGTTATGACATGTTGATTGTTCATCCACTAGGGGGCGCTCAGTGTACAAACAGAGGGGCTGGGTGTGTTCAGGGGCCAACCGTCATCATACATGTGAAGTTTCAAGTCAATCAGGCAAAGCATGAAGGAGTTATCATGATTTGATGTTCTATGGCAAAGGGTCAAATGGCGGCACCATAGCGGCCACACCCTTCAACATAGAGAAAAGCTTTCGATAACTTTTGGTCAGTATCATCTTTGGATGCTGTCAAAGAAATTTGAAGTGCATTGGACAAAATCCCTGGAAGGAGTTCGTTCAAATACAACATGTGGAAATCACGCCAAAATGAGAAGAAAATTCAAAATGGCTGACTTCCTGTTTGGAGTAGACTCATGGTGCAAGAGACTTTTTTGTACGTCTATGAAAGTCACACATGTGTACCAATTTTCATCTCCCTACTCCAAAAAAAACCCCTATGTGGAGGGGTTTTTGAAAGTTTCAAGGGGGCGCTATTGTGCCATTTTGCCCCGCCCATGGGTGACGCCCCTATGAATTGTAAGAGGTTGTCATGCTCAACCTGTGTATCAATTTTCATGATGATGTGACAAAATTAAAGCCGTCAAAATGAAGAACGTAATTTCATGGCGAATGGGCAATATTCAGCACGCAGCCACACGGACGCCGTTACTGGTAACTTCACAGTGTTCATTACCTACGTTCACCAATTTGTTATGCATGTTTTAGAAGTGGAATGAAGTTGATTGGGTTAAATATGTGACATCAGGACCTCTTAAAGTAAAAATAGGACATTTCCCACCACCACCGGGGGGCGCTGGCGCAGGTGGGAACTTAAGATATGTAGACGTTCAGGGCAGAGCCCTCATCATGTCCAGCAAGTTTGAAGGATCTACAATGAAGTATGTGGGCGTGACAGCCGTTCGAAGTGAAATGGCGTGCTCCAAAAAGCTCGCCAAAGTTTGACGACCCCTAGCAGCCACGCCTTTTGACTTAATTAGAATCTTTTGATAACTTTTGATCACCATTGTGTTGTGATGATTTTGACCAAATTTGAAGACGATCGGATAAAATCCCTAGGACGGGTTCGTTCAAATGTAAGTAGTGGAAATGGCCAAAAATGGCAAAAACTTGGTCAAAATCGAAACTTAAAATCAAAATGGCCGACTTCCTGTCGATATTTCACCATGACAGTAAGAGACTTTTTCGATGCTGATTAGACACCATGATTAGTGCACAGGTGTGCCTTAGACTGCCCACAATAAAAGGCCACTCTGAAAGCTGCAGTTTTATCACACAGCACAATGCCACAGATGTCGCAAGATTTGAGGGAGCGTGCAATTGGCATGCTGACAGCAGGAATGTCAACCAGAGCTGTTGCTCGTGTATTGAATGTTCATTTCTCTACCATAAGCCGTCTCCAAAGGCGTTTCAGAGAATTTTGCAGTACAGCCAACCAGCCTCACAACTGCAGACCACGTGTAACCACAACAGCCCAGGACCTCCACATCCAGCATGTTCACCTCCAAGATCGTCTGAGACCAGCCACTCGGACATCTGCTGCAACAATCGGTTTGCATAACCAAAGAATTCCTGCACAAACTGTCAGAAACCATCTCAGGGAAGCTCATCTGCATGCTTGTCGTCCTCATCGGGGTCTCGACCTGACTCTAGTTCGTCATCGTAACCGACTTGAGTGGGCAAATGCTCACATTCGCTGGCGTTTGGCACGTTGGAGAGGTGTTCTCTTCACGGATGAATCCCGGTTCACACTGTTCAGGGCAGATGGCAGACAGCATGTGTGGCGTTGTGTGGGTGAGCAGTTTTCTGATGTCAATGTTGTGGATCGAGTGGCCCATGGTGGCGGTGGGGTTATGGTATGGGCAGGCGTCTGTTATGGACGAAGAACACAGGTGCATTTTATTGATGGCATTTTGAATGCACAGAGATACCGTGACGAGATCCTGAGGCCCATTGTTGTGCCATACATCCAAGAACATCACCTCATGTTGCAGCAGGATAATGCACGGCCCCATGTTCCAAGGATCTGTACACAATTCTTGGAAGCTGAAAATGTCCCAGTTCTAGCATGGCCGGCATACTCACCGGACATGTCACCCATTGAGCATGTTTGGGATGCTCTGGACCGGCGTATACGACAGCGTGTACCAGTTCCTGCCAATATCCAGCAATTTCGCACAGCCATTGAAGAGGAGTGGACCAACATTCCACAGGCCACAATTGACAACCTGATCAACTCTATGCGAAGGAGATGTGTTGCACAGCATGAGGCAAATGGTGGTCACACCAGATACTGACTGGTATCCCCCCCAATAAAACAAAACTGCACCTTTTGGAGTGACCTTTTATTCAATCAATCAATCAATTTTTTTATATAGCGCCAAATCACAACAAACAGTTGCCCCAAGGCGCTTTATATTGTAAGGCAAGGCCATACAATAATTATGTAAAACCCCAACGGACAAAACGACCCCCTGTGAGCAAGCACTTGGCTACAGTGGGAAGGAAAAACTCCCTTTTAACAGGAAGAAACCTCCAGCAGAACCAGGCTCAGGGAGGGGCAGTCTTCTGCTGGGACTGGTTGGGGCTGAGGGAGAGAACCAGGAAAAAGACATGCTGTGGAGGGGGGCAGAGATCGATCACTAATGATTAAATGCAGAGTGGTGCATACAGAGCAAAAAGAGAAAGAAACAGTGCATCATGGGAACCCCCCAGCAGTCTACGTCTATAGCAGCATAACTAAGGGATGGTTCAGGGTCACCTGATCCAGCCCTAACTATAAGCTTTAGCAAAAAGGAAAGTTTTAAGCCTAATCTTAAAAGTAGAGAGGGTGTCTGTCTCCCTGATCTGAATTGGGAGCTGGTTCCACAGGAGAGGAGCCTGAAAGCTGAAGGCTCTGCCTCCCATTCTACTCTTACAAACCCTAGGAACTACAAGTAAGCCTGCAGTCTGAGAGCGAAGCGCTCTATTGGGGTGATATGGTACTACGAGGTCCCTAAGATAAGATGGGACCTGATTATTCAAAACCTTATAAGTAAGAAGAAGAATTTTAAATTCTATTCTAGAATTAACAGGAAGCCAATGAAGAGAGGCCAATATGGGTGAGATATGCTCTCTCCTTCTAGTCCCCGTCAGTACTCTAGCCTAGCCTAGCCTAGAGGAAATAAATGCATGAATTAGTTTTTCAGCATCACTCTGAGACAAGACCTTTCTGATTTTAGAGATATTGCGTAAATGCAAAAAAGCAGTCCTACATATTTGTTTAATATGCGCTTTGAATGACATATCCTGATCAAAAATGACTCCAAGATTTCTCACAGTATTACTAGAGGTCAGGGTAATGCCATCCAGAGTAAGGATCTGGTTAGACACCATGTTTCTAAGATTTGTGGGGCCAAGTACAATAACTTCAGTTTTATCTGAGTTTAAAAGCAGGAAATTAGAGGTCATCCATGTCTTTATGTCTGTAAGACAATCCTGCAGTTTAGCTAATTGGTGTGTGTCCTCTGGCTTCATGGATAGATAAAGCTGGGTGTCATCTGCGTAACAATGAAAATTTAAGCAATACCGTCTAATAATACTGCCTAAGGGAAGCATGTATAAAGTGAATAAAATTGGTCCTAGCACAGAACCTTGTGGAACTCCATAATTAACTTTAGTCTGTGAAGAAGATTCCCCATTTACATGAACAAATTGTAATCTATTAGACAAATATGATTCAAACCACTGCAGCGCAGTGCCTTTAATACCTATGGCATGCTCTAATCTCTGTAATAAAATTTGGGCAATAAAAAATGGGCAGTCTAAGGCACACCTGTGCACTAATCATGGTGTCTAATCAGCATCTTGATATGGCACACCTGTGAGGTGGGATGGATTATCTCAGCAAAGGAAAAGTGCTCACTATCACAGATTTAGACTGGTTTGTGAACAATATTTGAGGGAAATGGTGATATTGTGTATGTGGAAAAAGTTTTAGATCTTTGAGTTCATCTCATACAAAATGGGAGCAAAACCAAAAGTGTTGCATTTATATTTTTGTTGAGTATATATATATATATATATATACACTCTGGCCTCACAGAAAAGAAAGTCTGGGGTTCTATTGAACCAAATCCCAGTTACTTTCTGTGTGGAGTTTGCATGGTCTTCCCATAGTACTGCAGCATAGCAAACCAATTGTTCAACTTGTCATGAAAGCACCAAAATTGGTACACGTTGACTAATATATTCTGAACTATTCTGGATAGGGACCCCATCGTGATTTTACCTTTGTCAGCTTTGGTGGCCATTTTCCAAGATGACTGCCATTTTACTTTAACAACATGGGATATCTGTCATAGGTTTCTCAGAGGTGATAAATGCTCATGTGCTTTCACAAGTAGAAATGATACAAATGCCATTTGTGTTGTTTTAGTATATTTCCTATATTGTTTATTGTGTCTTTGCGGAATATGGAGTGATAATCAGCAGGAGCAGAGTCAACACGAGCTGGAGTAACCATGCCAAAACAGTTCCAGTTAGTGCTTCCTTCCATCGTGTGTCTGTTGGCCCATTGAGAACAAACTGGGTGCTGTATGCCAGGAAATAAATCATTGATTTTTTCATTAAAAATACTGGCGCACAATAGTTAGAAATGCCTTTCAAGGTCAATTTACTGAATTGTACACTTTCCTTATGCTTACCTCTAACACAATAAGAAAAAAAAAATAGCATATAGACATTTTCACTAAAATGGGATGGCAGCCATTTTGGAAATGGCCACCAAAAGTTACCAAGGCAAAATCTCGAGGGGGTCCCTATCCAAAATTGTTCAGAATACACTATTCTACATGTGTACCCATTTTGGTGCTTTTATGCAAATTTGAACAGTTGATCTGAAATTTCAGTCTATGCTGCTGCACTACCATATTTGTGTGGGGTTCCTCTCACCACCAAAAACATGCACATAAAGGGTCATATATTTTATCTTTCCATGAACAAGGCAGTGTTGCTACATCTGGAGGTACTCCCTAGGTCCCAGAGTATGGCTCCAAGTGTTTGGATTATTTCTTAATTGTAATTTGGATGTTTTAAATGCAGACAACAAATTTCTGCTTATGTATCCATGTTTGTACAATGACAAAAAAGGGCTATTGTTCTTCAAAGGCAATTTCAAAAACAGATTCTGTCTTGACTGCGTGAAGCGTGGCACAGAAAGTGGTAGGACAAACAATGCAGACTCGCAGGCTGAGGCGTGGAGGTAAAAATGGGCTTTATCAAGAAACAAGCAATGGTCCAGTACAGAAAAAGGCCGTCAGCAGGGCGGCAGATTTGTAGTTCAGTACACAAGTAGGGGTCAGGTTCACGGCGTGGCGGAGATCGAGTATAACAAGCAAGGTCAAAAAATGAGGCAAATAGACTATGACAAAGAAGGCGAGGATGTGACACACGATCAACAAACTAGCAGGGAAGTGAGGGACTGTGAGAGCTTAAGTACAAGGGGAGTAATCAGGGCGTAATGTAAAACAGGTGTGGGGAATGTTCTGGAAGGGGAGTGGCCAGACAAGACAGGTGGGTGTGACACACAAAAAAACTCAGTGCCAGTGACACACCCACAACCAACAGAGACAAAAGGAACTGAATACCACAAACTGATGTGCTCATGTGACAGGACCCAGAAAATAAAAGGCAGAGACTTAACTAAGGCAGAACTCACCATGTGGACATAATAGAATAACAAATATATCATATGATCAAAAATAAACAGATAAGTGTAATACTAACAATTTAGTGGTGAACGGAACAGATGACTACAGAATAAAAGATGATACAATAACTGATAAAGTGGCAAACAGACTAATGACTAACTAGAAAATAGATGATTAACAGAGAATGAAATACACAACCAAAGGAACGTAACCAGGAGAAAACGCTGAAGATAAACAATAACCAAAACCAGAGACTAAAGCATAATACAATAAATGTGATAAAACTAAACTGAGACCTAAGTAACTAAAGGAACCATGAGTGAAAGAATACAAATACGTAACAATGAGCAATAAAGAAAAACATACTACAAATTGGACAAGAACAAAGACAAAACTAAATACATGGCAACCAGGTGATACAAAGAAAATAAATGAAACAAAACTAATCATAAACAGAGCATAACAAGATGAGAAAAGACAAGACAGAGATGAACAGAACCCACAGACAGAAGAATCAAAACCAGAAGTGAGGCAAAGTGATGAAACCATGACCAGGGCCCTGAATTGACCAAATCCTGACAGATTTATCTTTAAAATTACATGTTTTTAAGCAAAGACTGCTGATCAGTGAATGCATGTATTTTTTAAATAAATTTATTGAATAAGCTTTTTTTTTTTTTTTTTTTTTTTTAAAGAATGGCCCTGATTTTTTTCTGTAAATAATCTCTAATTTATTCTTCTTATGCTGCAGTGAAATACATCACACACCTTATTCCTTTGAAACCCATGAACTGTAGCAATTCAAAAACATCAATCATGTTGTCCTTGGGAAAAAAAAAGGGATTCTGACCGTCATATTTTCAGGCAAAAACAGATAAAACAATGATTTCTTAATTGGGAAAAAGCTATTCGTCCCGGTCTTAATGCTGGCTATGGGATTTTCCTCTCCATAGCAGGTAAACAAAACCGCTGCAGACGGTACTGATCTCTCTCAAACTCTAAGCACAGCACACAGGTTACTGGGGGGCCCCATTGGGAATGGCACTATGTCAAACCCTCTTGACATGTGAGAATAAGGTATGTAAAATGCAGTTGTCAGAAAAGGCTCGTGTTTAGCTTGTCTGTGCTGACAGGTTAGGAAATGGAGCTCACTACCTGACCAGCATAACAGAATGGATGCCCTCCGGTGCCACAACAGTCACATCTACAGGCTGCCCGTAAACAAGATTATACGCTGTCAGCTCGCTACAGTACTCCTTCTTTATCTTTGTGTTTTTTGCCCTCTGCATTTTTCTTTCAATCTTTCTGATGAACTTCTCCTATACCTGTCAGATTATGGAATCAATCATTTCATAAATTCAGTGCCCTGAAATACCCCAAATGAACTTCCCCATCAGGTATTTGCCAGATTTGCAGCTATTACTGCACCTGCTGTCCACTTCAAGGGATCATTCCATTTATTTGACACTGTGTGCTGGAAAATCTCAAAATATTGAAAACAGGGTTGCTCTGAGAGGAAAGATTTTGTGGGTTCTATTGAAAATGTGTTGCTGGTAAATGTCATTCTGCTAATCATTGGCCTTTAAAAGTCCACTTTCTATCACTTTACCCATTATGGCAAGGAGCTGGAGGGACAACAACTATTGTCAATAAAAAATAAAATCATCAGATCACCTGTAGGAGGAAGCTGGGGTTGAGGTTCTCGTGTTGTAATAGAGACTACATGACAGATGTGCCCTAGGTTACCTTTGGCAACCACCCAGGCAGACCAGCTGCCCTTCCCTGTTTTGCAAAGCAGACATCTGTCTACTGGCATCCGGTGATATGAGGGTGTTCTCTTGGCCTTGACCTGTCATTGGGGTCCTGACCAGTGAAGTAAATACCTGTGTACTGGACCAGGAAAATGCATCACCATAGATGTAGTTAACTTGCCATCACAATGCAAGTCGTACAGGTCTCATTTAACATGCTGTCACTGCAGTGGTACATAAGGTTTCTCCGAAGACACCAGGAACCAAACACTGATTACCGATGCTGTTACCCAGAGAAAAGCCGGGTCAGTTTCTTGCAGTAATGGTGCACAATGTCAAATCCACCACACAACACAAACCACCACAAACAACCACGCCAGATCCTGGATAGCAACGACTACTGGCAGACTACAGCTGCATCCCATTCTCAAGAGTAGCCATTTACCTGCCACAACCCAGTGAAACATAAGAGTCTGTATCGTATCTTTCAGTTGCTGTGGCCTTCAGCACAAAGGCACCTACTTCCTCAATGATGCCCATAAAAGAGCTATAGCTGGCAATCCCTCACTGTGCTGGTGCTACATCTGAGTCTCCTTAAGTAACTCATCATTTGACAGAAAGGAAATCCAATCATGGAGACCTCATACCAACAACATACTGATCAAATGCAAATACAATGTTCCCGGAGAAATCCACAACCTCTAAACTGCATACAGAATTTTTCCAGCTGATATTGAAACCAGTACCTTGCTATGCTTGCACAGTGAATGCAAATGAGGTCATTGTTATTATAGTGCTCATTCCCCACACTGAGACATCGCAAATACCCAGTTTGGTTTGTTTGGGCCCATGTGCTTTGGAGATACAGTGGCAAATGTTCTGACAGAAAAACAGACAGACAATAGTCTCAGCTATACCCCCACTGATAAAGTACACAGTACATCAGGGAGTCCCTGTTGCCTTTGCCTGTCTTCAGGGAACCATATATGCTGGAGGAATCTGTGTGGAGTCTGTTCTGATCAAACAAATAGACCTACCTGTTCAGAGTTAACACATCATTTCCAGCAACCAGGAGGTTATGCTGTTCGTCTGCCTGTTTGTTTGTTTGTTTGTTTGTTTGTCAGCTGGAAATCTCAAAGAGAAATGAATGGATTCCTGTGAAAATTGGTGTGGTAGTAGGCTTTAGATAAAAGAACCTATTACATTTTAATGCAGATCTGGACCAAGGAGCAGAGGTTGCTTTTGATCACTGATTACTGATCCTGATTCCTTTGATCAAAATTTTGCCACTGATCTCTGATTGTTTTGTTTCTGTAAACAGGATCAAGGGAATGAGGAATCTTGATTGCTTTGAAGACCTAACTTAGGATCAAAAGTTTGCATCAAAGATAAGTTATCAAAATGAAAGATTGGGGTGAAAAAAATAGCAGTCTGGATCAAAGATCAGCAATCAGGATGGCAGGCATAGCAAATTTAAGCAATCAGAATCCAAAGATTATCTGTTGGTATGCCCAAACAGATCTGGACAGTGCCCAGATGAAAATGTATTTGCGGACAGGTGTGGTCCACTAAAGTAGACATAATGGAATTTCCTGTAGGGGACTACTGGCCATGACAGAAATATGCCCTCTGTATGCCCTAGTATCGGGCAACTAATTCCAGTTAGGTTGTTGACTTTTAATACTTTATATTGATCACATGTCAAAGTCCTTGTAAGGGACACTGCTTCTGCAATCCACTCCAGAGTATTCCTTGCACCTGTCTAACTATAATTAAGCTTTCTGTTGTGTGGGCCGCTGAAGAGGAGGTACTGCTGGCCCACTACCACCAGAGGGCGCCCTGCTTGGAGTGCGGGCTCCAAGCACGAGAGGGCGCCAGACCCAGAGGAAGTGACAGCTGGCACTCATCACTCCAGCTGTCACTCATCTACACCACTATATAAGCCGGACTGCAACTCCACCTCCCCGCCGAGAAATCGACTACCAGTACCAAGGTAATTTCTCTGCTGACTGACACATTGTGTAACAATCTGAACTTCTGTTGCAGACGTTTTTCTGAAGTGTTGCCTTGTCTGGAGGATTGGCGTTTGGTGTGACAGTGACGGCTTCACCTCACACCCCATCCCAGATAAGTGGTTGACCAGGAGCTGCACGAGTGTGTGTGATTTGGAGGTGGAGGTGCTCCCTCCTAACGGTGTCTGGACTGTGAATTACTGAGTGTGCGGACTCACACTCACACATCATATTTCTGCTTTCTGCCAGCAGTACCAGGGTCGACAGCCGAAGACAGAGGCCACCTGGGGACTCGGGACTTGGCGGCTCCGGTGTTCTTCAGACCGTTGGTGGTGGAAGCCGTGTGGGACGCGGCTTCTCTCTCGTCGGGCGTCTTCTATCTTCGAGCCTGCCCACACGTCACCTGGTGTTTATTGACTGTGAAAATTACGACACATTTCGTTGTGTATTATCACAACATTAAATTGTTACCTTTTGGCTTACTCATTGTCCGTTCATTTGCGCCCCCTGTTGTGGGTCCGTGCTACGACACCTTCCCAACAGGATTTCTCGGCCATCGTCATGGACTCCGAGGGGCGTCAACTCCAGCTTGAACGGCCAATGGAAGAGCCAGGAGCGCAGGCGTCAGCGGGAGGCGGATTGAGTGAGCTGCAGCAGATCTTAACCGCCTTCAAGGCCCGGTTAGAATTAGTGACCGAGCAGAGTGTCCTCCTTAATCGGAGGGTGGAGGCTCTCACCGCCAGGGTGGAAGTGCGCGATCAGGGCGCTGCTGCAGCCACTCCTCTGGCTGGTCCTGGGCCTGTATCAGACGTTCCACTGGTCGTTCAACGAAACCCCCCCACCGTCCCCTGAAGCATACATAAGCCCTCCGGAACCGTACGGGGGCTGTGTCGAGACGTGCGCGGACTTCCTCATGCAGTGTTCGCTCGTCTTTTCACAGCGCCCCGTCATGTACGCATCAGACGCTAGCCGGGTGGCTTATGTTATTAATTTGCTTCGAGGAAAGGCACGCGCATGGGCTACGGCGCTTTGGGAGCAGAATTCACGGCTCCTAACGTCTTATACTGGGTTTGTACGGGAATTCAAACAAGTGTTTGATCATCCCAACAGAGGCGAGACCGCTTCGAACGTGCTGCTGTCGATGAGACAGGGGCGTCGTAGCGCAGCCGAGTATGCAGTCGACTTCCGCATCGCGGCAGCGAGGTCCGGCTGGAATAACGTTGCGCTCCGCGCCGCCTTTGTAAATGGACTGTCCCCGGTCCTTAAGGAGCACCTACTGGCCAAGGAGGAACCGCGGGAATTTGACGGGCTGATCGATTTGGTTATATGCTTAGACAACCGTTTAAGCGAGCATCGTCGGGAGCAGGCCGGGAGGCGTGACCGGGCACGAGTCGTCCCTCCCCCTTCCGGTTCCGACAAGGTGACGTCGTCCCCACGCTTCACTGCCAGAGAGCTCCGTGTGGCTACAGCTCCCCCTGCTGAGGAGGCTAGGGACACGAGTAGGGCCAAATTAAAATCAAACATCAGACAAAGGAGGCTGGCCCGCGGGGAGTGTTTTGTCTGCGGCTCTTGCGAGCACATGCAGAAGGACTGCCCTAAAACGGTCAAACTACAACGCCCGTCCTTAGAAACTGGGCTAAGGGTGGGTCATAACACGCACGCGGGAAAACCCCGCAAATCTGCACGAATCCCAGTAACAATCCTTTGTGGGGATTTAACCCTTCATGCCCCAGCACTGATAGACACGGGGTCTGAAGGGAATCTGCTGGACAGCAGATGGGCAAAGGAAGTAGGGCTCCCTCTGGTGGCTCTGCCGGCACCATTGCAGGTGCGAGCACTAGATGGCACCCTGCTTCCATTAATCACACATCAGACACAACCAGTGACTTTGGTTGTGTCTGGGAATCACAGGGAGGAGATAGTGTTCCATGTAACACCTTCTACCTCCCGAGTGATTTTGGGCTTTCCATGGATGGTGAAGCACAATCCCCAGATTGATTGGCCGTCTGGGGTTGTGACGCAGTGGAGCGAAACCTGCCACCGGGAGTGCTTAGGATCCTCGGTTCCTCCCGGCACTACGGCTAATGAGGAGGTCAAAGTTCCCCCCAATCTATCGGCGGTGCCAAAGGAGTACCACGATCTTGCTGACGTTTTCAGCAAAGATCTGGCACTCACTCTTCCCCCGCACCGACCGTATGATTGTGCCATCGATTTGGTCCCGGCCGCTGAGTACCCGTCCAGTAGGTTGTACAACCTCTCACGTCCGGAACGCGAATCAATGGAGACCTACATCCGGGACTCCTTAGCTGCCGGGCTGATCCGAAACTCCACCTCCCCGATGGGTGCTGGTTTCTTTTTTGTGGGCAAGAAAGATGGCGGACTCCGTCCATGCATTGATTACAGAGGCCTGAACGAGATCACGGTTCGCAACCGATACCCGTTACCTCTGTTGGATTCAGTGTTCACGCCCCTGCATGGAGCCCAAATTTTCACTAAATTGGATCTTAGAAACGCGTACCACCTGTTTCGGATCCGGAAGGGAGACGGATGGAAGACGGCATTCAACACCCCGTTAGGTCATTTTGAGTACCTGGTCATGCCGTTCGGCCTCACTAACGCCCCCGCGACGTTCCAAGCATTGGCAAACGACGTCTTGCGGGACTTCCTGCATCGGTTCGTCTTCGTATATCTGGACGATATACTCATCTTTTCCCCGGACCCTGAGACCCATGTCCAACATGTACGTCAGGTCCTACAGCGGTTATTGGAGAACCGGCTGTTTGTGAAGGGCGAGAAGTGCGAGTTCCACCGCACTTCTTTGTCCTTCCTGGGGTTCATCATCTCCTCCAACTCCGTCGCCCCTGATCCGGCTAAGGTTGCGGCGGTGAGAGATTGGCCCCAACCAACAAGCCACAGGAAACTACAGCAGTTCCTAGGCTTTGCAAATTTCTACAGGAGGTTCATTAAAGGTTACAGTCAGGTAGTTAGCCCCCTGACTGCCCTGACCTCCACCAAGGTCCCCTTCGCCTGGTCGGATCGGTGCGAAGCCGCGTTCCAGGAGTTGAAACGCTGGTTCTCGTCTGCACCAGTTCTGGTGCAGCCTGATCCTGATCGCCAGTACATAGTAGAAGTGGACGCCTCTGACTCAGGGATAGGAGCCGTGCTGTCCCAGAGCGTGGAGGCTGATAAAGTCCTCCATCCTTGTGCCTTTTATTCCCGCAGGTTGACCCCAGCTGAACGGAACTATGACGTCGGCAATCGGGAACTTCTTGCGGTGAAGGAGGCTCTTGAAGAGTGGAGACACCTGCTGGAGGGGGCATCGTTGCCCTTCACGGTTTTCACAGACCATCGGAACCTGGAGTACATCCGGACCGCCAAGCGGCTGAACCCCAGGCAAGCCCGCTGGTCTCTGTTCTTCGGGTGCTTTGACTTCCAGATCACGTATCGCCCCGGGACCAAGAACCAAAAACCAGATGCATTGTCCCGGGTGCACGAAGAAGAAGCCAAAGCGGGGCTGTCAAACCCCACCGAGACCATCATCCCCGAGTCCACTGTCGTGGCCACCCTCACCTGGGACGTGGAGAAGACCGTCCGGGAGGCCCTGACAAGGAGCCCGGACCCGGGGACTGGCCCCAAGAACAGACTGTACGTCCCACCAGAGGCAAGAGCTGCCGTATTGGACTTCTGTCACGGGTCCAAGCTCTCCTGTCATCCCGGAGTGCGTAGGACCGTGGCAGTAGTCCAGCAGCGCTTCTGGTGGGCGTCCCTGGAAACCGACGTCCGGGACTACGTCCAGGCCTGTACCATCTGCGCCAGGGGCAAGGCAGACCATCAGAGGACAACGGGACTCCTCCAACCCCTGCCAGTGCCTCATCGCCCCTGGTCTCACATCGGCCTGGACTTCATCACGGGCCTCCCGCCGTCCCAGGGCAACACCATTATTCTCACGATAGTGGACCGGTTCTCCAAGGCGGCCCACTTCGTGGCCCTCCCAAAGCTCCCGACAGCCCAGGAGACGGCAGACCTCCTGGTCCACCACGTCATGCGGCTGCATGGGATACCATCGGACATTGTATCAGATCGTGGTCCCCAGTTCTCTTCGCAGGTGTGGAAGAGTTTCTGTAAGGAGCTGGGGGCCACCGTGAGTCTCTCGTCCGGGTACCACCCCCAGACCAACGGCCAGGCAGAGCGGGCTAACCAGGAGTTGGAACAGGCCCTTCGCTGCGTCACCGCCGTGCACCCGGCGGCCTGGAGTCACCATCTGGCCTGGATCGAGTATGCCCATAACAGCCAAGTCTCGTCTGCTACCGGCCTCTCCCCTTTTGAGGCGTGTTTGGGGTTCCAGCCCCCATTGTTCCCGCTGGTGGAGGGAGAGGTCGGTGTGCCCTCGGTCCAGGCCCACCTCAGGAGGTGCTGCCGGGTGTGGCGGACCGCCCGCTCTGCCCTGTTAAAGGCCCGGACGAGGGCCAAGACCCATGCGGACCGCCGACGTTCCCCGGCCCCCACATACCAGCCCGGACAGGAGGTGTGGCTGTCAACAAAGGACATCCCCCTCTGTGTGGACTCTCCCAAGTTAAAGGACAGATACATCGGACCATTCACGATCCTCAAGATCATCAACCCGGCCGCAGTGAAGCTCCGACTCCCAGCTTCACTGCGGATCCACCCTGTCTTCCACGTGTCCCGTATCAAGCCACACCACACCTCGCCCCTCTGTGCACCTGGACCTACGCCGCCTCCTGCCCGGCTCATCGACGGGGAGCCTGCTTGGACGGTCCGCAGGCTCCTGGACGTCCGTCGTAAGGGCCGGGGGTTCCAATATCTGGTGGACTGGGAGGGGTATGGACCTGAGGAACGCTCCTGGCTGAAGAGGAGCTTCATCCTGGACCCGGCCCTCCTGGCCGATTTCTACAGACGACACCCGGACAAGCCTGGTCGGGCGCCAGGAGGCACCCGTTGAGGGGGGGGTCCTGTTGTGTGGGCCGCTGAAGAGGAGGTACTGCTGGCCCACTACCACCAGAGGGCGCCCTGCTTGGAGTGCGGGCTCCAAGCACGAGAGGGCGCCAGACCCAGAGGAAGTGACAGCTGTCACTCATCACTCCAGCTGTCACTCATCTACACCACTATATAAGCCGGACTGCAACTCCACCTCCCCGCCGAGAAATCGACTACCAGTACCAAGGTAATTTCTCTGCTGACTGACACATTGTGTAACAATCTGAACTTCTGTTGCAGCCGTTTTTCTGAAGTGTTGCCTTGTCTGGAGGATTGGCGTTTGGTGTGACAGTGACGGCTTCACCTCACACCCCATCCCAGATAAGTGGTTGACCAGGAGCTGCACGAGTGTGTGTGATTTGGAGGTGGAGGTGCTCCCTCCTAACGGTGTCTGGACTGTGAATTACTGAGTGTGCGGACTCACACTCACACATCATATTTCTGCTTTCTGCCAGCAGTACCAGGGTCGACAGCCGAAGACAGAGGCCACCTGGGGACTCGGGACTTGGCGGCTCCGGTGTTCTTCAGACCGTTGGTGGTGGAAGCCGTGTGGGACGCGGCTTCTCTCTCGTCGGGCGTCTTCTATCTTCGAGCCTGCCCACACGTCACCTGGTGTTTATTGACTGTGAAAATTACGACACATTTCGTTGTGTATTATCACAACATTAAATTGTTACCTTTGGCTTACTCATTGTCCGTTCATTTGCGCCCCCTGTTGTGGGTCCGTGCTACGACACCTTCCCAACACTTTCCTGATGTTTGGTTCTTTGTCAGTGACTGATCAAACCTCTCGTTGTGTACTTGCCTTTATTCTTTGCCTGCAGGTGCTTTTATTTTCTTTTCCTTTTTTTTTTTTTGGTAGTGGGAAGTGTTATTTGCTTTTTAATTTAATTTATTTTTGGATTTTTTTCTTCAGCCTCACCCATGTCTGCTCTGTTTGTGTTATGGTGTGTGCTGAGGAAGAGTCAAACAGAACCCCAAAAGTAGGCAGCCAGGACACCGGAGTGAAGGGCAAAAACCAGGGTGCTTTTATTATCCACACTGAACTACACAACAGTGACGGGCGATCCTCTGTAACAAGCAATCCAAACAGCAGTGATGGGGCGAGCATACAAAAAAGTTCAAACCTGGGAGACAGGGTAGAGGGTGGTGATGGTCTAGTGGTTAAGGTGTTGGGCTTGAGACCAGAAGATCCTCAGTTCAAATCCCAGCCTGACTAGAAAATCACTAAGGGCCCTTGGGCAAGGCCTTTAATCCCCTATTGCTCCCGGTGTGTAGTGAGCGCCTTGTATGGCAGCACCCTAACATCGGGGTGAATGTGAGGCATTACTGTAAAGCGCTTTGAGCGTCTGATGCAGGTGGAAAAGCGCTATATAAATGCAGTCCATTTACCAGTCCATTTAGTCATGAATGTATCATAAACATTATATGGATGAATAAATGAATGAATGGATTTATTCAGCACACACAGTCCAAAACACAGTCCAAAACAACAACAAAAAACTTAAAATGAAGAAAGAAAATGGATTAACAAAACAACAAAAAAGCAAAGCTTATTAACACCTACCCCTTTAACCAAAAATAAAATGATCTAGTCCGAATGTCAGTGTCATAAACATTTATGACTGCTGTCATTAAGTGTGATTCATTTTTTATAATGACAAGTTGATTGTATTGTATTGTGGGGGGGGAGTGTTATGTGGGCCGCCAGAAGAGGAGGTACTGCTGGCCCAACACCAGAGGGTGCCCTGCCTGAAAGCGGGCTTCAGGCACCAGAGGGTGCAGCCGCCTCCCTGGAACACCTTCAGACAGCTGTCAGTCATCACAACAGCTGTCATTCATCACCCCTCATCAGCCCACCATAAAAGCCTGGCAGAGACGTCACATCCCTGCCAAGAAATCGTCTTACCCGACAGGTAAACTCTCAGCCGTTCAGTGCTGTATGCACACCTTTTTACAGCTAAACTTGCCAGTTGTAACGTCTTTACATCTGAGCCGTAGTTGTAACGTTTTTTTTTGCATCTGAGTCTTTGCAGCTGTAACCTTTTGTAAACACACAGCTGGTTGCTGAGTTTGTGGACATTTGGCGTTCCCGCTCCTCAATCCAAAACTTGAGTGTTACATAAGGATCTGCATGTACTCTGAGTAACTGTGTTCAGGAGGTGGAGGTTTTCCACCAGAAAGGACTTTGACTGTCTGTGCTGAACTGTTTGCTGGGTGTGCACACACCCACTTGATCTATTTGTGCTTCCTGCCAGCAGTACCCGATCCAACAGCTGGAGGCGGTGGCCACCTGGGGACTCAGGACTTGGCGGCTCCGGTGTTTTTCAGGTCTCCGCTGGCAGTGGAAATCGTGTGGGGCCCGGCTCTTCTCTGGACAGGCGTCTCCTATCCTCGAGCCTGCCCACACGTCACCGACTGTTTGACTGTTGCCTAAAATCGTATCTGTATACCGTTGTGCACATTTCACAACATTAAATTATCTTTTTGTGTTTCCATTGTCCGTTCATTTACGCCCCCTGTTGTGGGTCCGTGTCACTACACTTTCCCAACAGGGAGCCGACACTCTGGCACGCTACATTTGCAACTTCACAGTCATGGGGCTCTTAGACAAATTTCACTGCCAGCTCAACAATGATCGTTTGCTGACTGTTGTTGTGTTGATAGTGCGAATGGCTACACATTTTCTAAGTGCCAAACAAGCGGTGTTAGATGTTCGTGTGTATCACCTGGAATTTGGCCGACACCTGCTGCGAGAGGGATCGATGGGCTCGCACAGCGAGCTGTCTTTCAACTGCTGGTGTTCTGATTTGTAGCCGCTGTTGCTACAAATAGTTGTAGCAACAAAGGTAGCTACGATTTTACACAATTTGCACACCATTCCCGCTTCATGCGCACTTTATTTGCAAATCGACCCTGTGAAGGGGCCCTTAGTTGTTTATCCTCATCACGGTTAACTTTTCAATTCACAGATTAGTGGTTATGAAAGCAAACATTTAGGTTTGCTGTACCCACCATGAATCTGGAGCTACTGTAGGTATCTGATCAGGAGTGACTGTAGCACCTGTGTTATAGAGTAAAACACCCATAATATCAATTCTGTGAATGGAATTTACACAGTCAAATTAAAATAGTTAAAAGTTCTTCTTGTCTTCAATGTAACCTTGCATTATGTTCCTTACTTTTATATTAATGTCAGGGTGACACACACACCGACTCATGGGCACCTATTTTTTTCTTCCTATTTTGATAGTGTGTCATTAATATGTCAGCGAGAATGGTGACAATCCTGGAGTTACCAGCAGTAATCTGAGCAAGTAGCCTCATGCTTTCATTTGAGAAGATTTGGGAGCTTTCCAGTCTGGCTCAGCATGAAATGCCTGATCTTCTTTGTATCGGCACAGATGAGCCTATCTTTTTAATAACATCTGAAAGGATAAGTGAAAAGCAGATCATTTAAGCCTACGATCGCATCATTCCAGACTGCTGGAATCCTGATGAGATCAGAGTCAGACAGAGAGAAAGGATATAACTGCTACAGTATAGACGAGAAAAGACTAATCCTTTTTATTCCAGCTTCTACAATTCCGTTCTTCTGTTATAATGCAGCTAAAGAACATGCTGTGCCACCTCTAGTAAATCACTGTCCATGAATTTCTAACTTCTGTCCCAGTGGTGGAGGAACTGCAGATGGTGAGGAACACAGCTGCAGACAATAAGTTTGACGTATGACCTGGTTCCTTCGAGAATCCTACACCGCATCCTTTTACATTGAGGCTACTGTGTAAAATGTATGATGTTTACACCTTGTTGCTCAACCAAAACCCAAAATAAAAATTCTGTTTTGAATTAATAACCCTTCAGTGACCTTGCTTGAAAATTTATGAAGAATGCACAGCGAGAAGGGCGTGGGTTCCATTCCCGTGGCCTTTCTGTGTGGAGTTTGCATGTTCTCCCTGTTTTCGCGTGGGTTTCCTCCGGGTGCTCCGGTTTCCTCCCATATCCAAAGACATGCGGGTTAGGTGGATTGGAGTCTTTAAATTGTCCGTAGGTGTGTGTGTGGGTGTGTCTGTGTTTGCTTGTCTGTTTGTGGCCCTGTGACAGACTGGCGTCCTGTCCTGGGGGTACCCCGCCTTGCGCTCTATGGCTGCTGGGATAGGCTCCAGCCCCCCGCAACCCTTAAATGGACTGAGCGGTAGAAGATGAATGAATGAATGAATGAATGAATGAATGAATGAATTATTGACTGCATCTTTTAGGGATCCAGAAGTTGAGACTCTCTGTTTACCATCTGACTACACTCCTATTACCTGTGGTCATGAGCATTGGGTAATGATGGAAGAACAAGATGTGGATGCAAGTAGAAGAAATTAAATTCTTCTGTCAGTAAACTGGGCTTATACTCCAGGACAGATTGAGTATGAGAAACTCACATATCGAGCAGAGTAGAGCTGCTGCTTTTTTCCATTGAAAGGGCATCTTGTGAAGATGCCCGCTGGTTGTCTCTTTATGGAGATCTTCCAGCTATATTCAACTGGGAAGACACCCTAGGGAAGACTCAGGATATGCTTGAGGGTTTATGTTTCCCATCTGGCTTGGGAACACCCAGGAAGTGTTAGAGGACTTGGCCAGTGATAGGAAAGTGTGGATAAGCTACTTGGTCTACTGCCAGCATGACTGGGACTGAACAAGTGACAGAAAATGAATGAGTGAGTAGTTACAGAAAGAGTTAGACTTAAATAAATGTGGGTGTAATTACATAAGCTAATATGGTGAAGTAACACACTGTTAAACGGATATTTCCAAATAAAAGCATAGCTTGACCATTGACCTTTGTTTCTGGGGAAATTCTGGTATGGATTCATAGATGTTACAAATGAAAAACTGAGTGGGCTGAGTTTAACTAATAACTGGAATGTTTCTAAACAGCCTTTGGCAGTCCTGGGCAACAAATTCTCAATGCCAACTCATCATATTTTTATACTCAATCAGTGCCCCTTTCCATCACTATGTGGCAAGTTAGGTAAGTAACTGACTGCCATGTTGAAGTATTGTGTATAAGACATGAAAACCTAACTTTAAAAAGTACACCATATGTTCTAACACTTTTGTAACATAATATTTCAAGAAGAGTCATCAGATATAATGTTGTGTCAAGAGTGGTACTAATAAAATTCTATTGATAATGTAGTTAAAGTACTAGCACAAATATAATGTAAATAAAAAAAATCATGAACATCACACATTTGTTACAGTAGGAGGCAGGAACAGAATCAAAGTAAACCCGAATAGCAGGCAACCGGGACTCAAATGAAAGAATACAAAAATGAAGGTGCTTTAATAATCCAAAGTGATCCAGTGAACAACAAACTGAGAGCAGACCATGAGGGAACTAGGAGTAGAGGATTAACAAGAATGCAGAACACCGCAGGGATAGGAGACACCAAAAATACTTACAAAGAGCAACAAGGAAATGTCTACTACTTAACACAATATCAAATAACATCATTACCATAACGATACATTCGACCTGCACCCAAACAGAAAACAAGGAGTCACTATAAAGACCAAACTAATGAACAATAGATGTGGAGACAACCAGAAGGTGGAACAAAAGATGCACGTGAATGGAACACGCGGAGATACATAACTAAACAGACAAAACTCTAAGACAGAATAACAAACAGACAATGGATGAGTAGAAAAAATTAACACAAAGACAAATAACACACATACATAAAAGATAATCTCGGAGGTGAATACAAAATAAAATAAGAACAAAACATCACAGATATCAAAGTCACATGGCAATCAAGACAAAACCATGATCAAAAACCCAAACCCAGAATTACAACGGAACAAAGACAAGGAACTAAAACTAAACCAATGTACCCATGGCACTGGGGCACAGACCAGGGACAAACGTAAAACACGGGATGATCAAAAACACGACATCTGACAAACACAAGACACAGAGGACAGATGGAGGCACACACACGACACACAAACACACACACACACACTCAGGAAGCAGGGAGACAGGTGTACATGACTGGCACACACAAGGATGACTAATAGATGAAACGAGGGTGCACATGCACACATAATTGGGACCCACAAAAAAGATACGCATACAGGACTTGGGAGGCAGACACATGCTCACACATACTCCAGAACAGACATAAACCGGGGGCATGCACACACACCCCAGACACAAGACAAGAACAGTGGGTGCGCCCACACACACACACAAACACAGAATATCAGAAGAGACACATCCACACATACACAGATCAGAGGCAGGAGGAAGCACAAATGGGGGACATACATGACCTACACACGTAAACACAGCACAGAGACAGATAAACACATAAGACTGGATGGACCCACAAAAACATTTGTGTATCTGGTAACACTTCAACAAATTGGTTGTGGGTATATTATCACACTGACAAAGAATGTTATTTCTTTCTCTGTCTGCTCCTCCCACTTTTACTATCCTTGCTGCACATCCAGAAGAGTATTGGACTTCTGGTAAAATGAATTTAGCACTATATCCATTTATATTTCTTGACAGTACCTTCTGTAATATTTCCAAAATCAAATAAATGCCAACATTCATCACATAAGCCAGTCTCTTCTGATTTTAGAAAGAGACGACAATTCAATCAACTTTAACTTGGTGTCCTTCTATCAGCATCATTCTCTTTAATGGAACTTTAAGGGGAATATTATACGGTGCATATCAGGTCTGGGCACATGTACAGGTACTGCAGGGTGCTGCAGTGACCACACTATATTGCTGCCCTCTACAGTAGGGTGCAAAAGTATTTAGACAGTCCCTGATTGTGCAGGTTCTCCTACTTAGAAAGATGAGAGAGGTCTGTAATTTTCAACATAGGTACACTTCAATTATGAGATAAAATTAGAAAAAAAAAAAATCCAGAAAATCACATTGTAGGATTTTTAAAGAATTTCTTTGTAAATTATGGTGGAAAATAAGTATTTGGTCACCCACAAACATGAAAGATTTCTGGCTCTCACAGACCTGTAACTTCTTCTTTAAGAAGCTCTTCTGTCCTCCACCTGTTACCTGTATTAATGGCACCTGTTTGAACTCGTTATCTGTATAAAAGACACATACGAGGTCTATTAGAAAAGTATCCGACCTTATTATTTTTTTCAAAAACCATATGGATTTGAATCACGTGTGATTGCGTCAGACAAGCTTGAACCTTCGTGCACATGCCTGAGTTTTTTCACGCCTGTCGGTTGCATCATTCGCCTGTGAGCAGGCTTTGAGTGAGGAGTGGTCCACCCCCCTCGTCGTCGTTTCATTGCCAGGAAATGGCGGAATGATTTGGGCTTTTTTTCCATCAGAATTTTTTCAGAAACTGTTAGACACTGGCAGCTGGAAACCATTAGAAAAATTTATCTGGCTTTCGGTGAAAATGTTACGGGCTTGGTAGAGAATAAGGAGTGTTACTGTCGCTTTAAGGATGGCCCAGAGTGACTGGTGGTGTGCTGCGCTCCGAAGCCGCCATCGACAGCCTGAACGACCATTTCATTTCTAAACGGATGGCTGTCTGGATCCGTGACCATCGTGTGCCATTTCTCTGGTTATCACAAGAGCTGGACATCAACCATTTTCTGGCAGATTTCACTTTTAACAAGAGATTTTGTCATGGAAAGCCGAGCAGAGACTTCGCGCATCACGATGGATTCGCTACTGGAGCGAGACAAACCACCTCCGTTTTGGTCTCACAGGATGGCTTTGAGATGGCGTTCAGACAGCTGTCGGTGGTTTTTCCATCGAGTGATTATCCGAGAAATTGTGGATGTGCCTGGACATGCCAGAACATGTCCTGTGAGGCTTCATCACGACATTGCTTTGCGCCATGCGGCACTGCCGCGACGCACGAAATTCCTCCGCACGTCTGTCTCAATGTGCCGAAAAAGTGCTGTCTTTTCACAATTCCTGTGCTAGTCAGATGACGTCCCGGATAAAACACAGCGTCCAGTTTGGAAATGAACGGCACATTCCGCTGTTACAGGAGTTTTTGTCATGGAAAGAGGAGCAGAGGCTTCACGCGTCGCGACGGTGCCGCATGGCACACAACAACGCCGTGATGAAGCCTCACAGGACATGTTCTGGCATGTCCAGGCACATCCACAATTTCTCGGATAATCACTCGATGGAAAAACCACCGACAGCTGTCTGAATGCCATCTCAAAGCCATCCTGTGAGACCAAAATGGAGGTGGTTTTGCCTCGCTCCAGTAGCGAATCCATCGTGATGCGCAAAGCCTCCGCTCGGCTTTCCATGACAAAATCTCTTGTTAAAAGTGAAATCTGCTGGAAAATCATTGATGTCCAGCTCTTCTGATAACCAGAGAAATGGAACACGATGGTCACGGATCCAGACAGCCATCCGTTTAGAAATGAAATGGTCGTTCAGCCTGTCGATGGCTGTCGATAGCGCGCCCCACAGCTGCTGGGGGCCATCCTTAAAGCGACAGTAACACTCCTTATTCTCTACCAAGCCCGTAACATTTTCACCGAAAGCCATATAAATTTTTCTAATGGTTTCCAGCTGCCAGTCTCTAACAGTTTCTGAAAAATTCTGATGGAAAAAAAAGCCCAAATCATTCCGCCATTTCCTGGCAATGAAACAACGACGAGGGGGCTGGACCACTCCTCACTCAAAGCCTGCTCACAGGCGAATGACGCAACCGACAGGCGTGAAAAAACTCATGCATGCGCACGAAGGTTCAAGCTTGTCTGACGCAATCACACGTGATTCAAATCCATATGGTTTTTGAAAAAAATAATAAGGTCTAATATCCACAGCCTCAAACAGTCAGACTCCAAACTCAAACATGGCCAAGACCAAAGAGCTGTCGAAGGACACCGGGAAGAAAAGTCTAGACCTGCACCAGGCAGGGAAGAGTGAATCGACAATAGTCAAGCAGTTGGTGTGAATAAATCAACTGTGGGAGCAATTGTAAGAAAATGGAAGACATACAAGACCGTTGATAGTCTGCTTTGATCTGGGGCTCCACGCAAGATCTCATCCCGTGGGGTCAAAATGATCATGAGAACGGTGAACAAAAATCACAGAACTACATGGAGGGACCTGATGAATGACCTGCAGAGAGCTGGGACCAAAGTAACAAAGGCTACACACTATGCAGAGAGGGACTCAAATCCTGCAGTGCCAGGCGGGTCCCCCTGCTTAAGCCAGTACATGTCCAGGCCTGTCTGAGGCTTGCCAGAGAGCATATGAATGATCCAAAAGAGGATTGGGAGAATATCATGTGGTCAAATGAAACCAAAATCAAACATTTTGGTAAAAACTCAACTAGTCATGTTTGGAAGAAGAAGAATGCTGAGTTGCATTCCAAGAACACCATATCGACTGTCAAGCATGGGGGTGGAAACATCATGCTTTGGGGCTGTTTTTCTACAAAGGGGGCAGAACGACTGATCCATGTTAAGGGAAGAATGAACGGGGTCATGTATCGTGAGATTTTAAGCCAAAACCTCCTTCCATCAGTGAGAGCATTGAAGATGCAACATGACTGGGTCTTCCAGCACGACAATGATCCCAAACACACCGCTCGGGCAATGAAGGAGTGGCTCCGTAAAAAGCATTTCAAGGTCCTGGAGTGGCCTAGCCAGTCTCCAGACCTCAACCCTATAGAAAATTTGTTGAGGGGGTTGAAAATCCATGTTGCCCATTGACAGCCCCAAAAATCACTGCTCTAGAGGAGATCTGCATGTAGGAATGGGCCAAAATACCAGCTACAGTGTATACAAACCTGGTGAAGACTTACAGGAAATGCTTGACTTCAGTTATTGCCAACAAAGGTTATGTCACAAAGTATTGAGCTGAACTTTTGTTATTGAGCAAATACTTATTTTCCACCATAATTTACAAATAAATTCTTTAAAAATCCTACAATGTGATTTCCTGGATTTTTTTCTCATTTTGTCTCTCACAGTTGAAGTGTGAAAATTACAGACCTCTCTCATCTTTCTAAGTAGGAGAACTTGTACAATCAGGGACTGACTAAATACTTTTTGGCCCCACTGTATATAGGTTGACCATTGGTCCATCCCCCATCCTGAAAGTAGTATTTATGTGTCACAGCCAGGTGATGTGTGCCCATCCCCTTAGCCATTGGTACCAAAAGATTGTCAAGAGAGACCTACGTAAGTAGTATTAATTACATTCAGTCATTGCCATAAGCCACTGGACATACTACTCACCATAAGCCATTTGGGCGTACCACACAGCAGTGGAGTACATCCACATTATGTCACTCCTACTCACTTACTACTAGCACATACTACAGGAATGGATAGGTAGTATTTATGAGCAAACCCATGTATAAAACCTAGCACATTACAGTAAAACAGGAAGCATCTGGTCCTTCATTCTCTTGCAGAGGTATCAGCATCACCCAACGCTTTACACTCTACAAGGACCTCATGAGAACATAAGCTCTTCCAAGGCATCTCTTAATCTCAGTTACTGAGATGCTAGAGACATGAGCCTCATGGGCCTTTCAAATTGAAGGCATCAGACGTGGGCGGCTGTTAACGTGTCTGGTTGCGTCAGGCGCTTTGGGGCGTTCACATGTTCAACACAGCAACAGTGGCGGAGGTTGCTACGTCACACTCTAGGTTTTTTCACAACTCAAAAAAGCTGAGTGATCGCCATCTTGGATTTGCATCTTTAGAAACACAAAGAACCTTAAAAAAAACAGCAGCAGAACAAGTCTTCCATCACCCTGCTGAGAGAAGCTTTTTTCAGCTACTTTTTGGAGTGACACAGAGCCGAGGAAGGGCCGATGACTTAGTGGGATCGATCAAAATGCAACAGTGTGTAGAGCCACACGGAGCAGCCGGAGTTCAGGCCTCATCCCCAGGCAGAGCAACACAGGCAGCCTGGATGATGGAGCAGACCCACTCAATCGGAAATTCCTCACTTTTGGATATATACAAACACCCAGTTTGACCAGCAGGGCTTAGTTCTGCAGCTTACTCGAGGTGAGAATAATTTAAAAATAAAACGTGGCGTTTTACTGCACTGCTGAACTTTTAATGCTCGGCTAACATTAGCTTAGCCTTTTAGCACAGTTGAGCCGAATGAATGCTTTAATTTGTAAATGGTTCCGTCTATTTTATTTTTATCAAATAAAGCTACAGCTTTTTGTTACTTCTGACACCACAAAAAGCTCATCTTTAAATAAGATGTTTTGGGGGTGTTTTTTCCGGGTTCTTTCCATTTCCTGTTTTAACTGTTTAGTGTTTCTTTATATTTTAAGATATATATATATATATATATATATATATATATATATATATATATTTAGCAGGGGCGGTGGCCAAGTGGTTAATGCACTTGGTTTCAGTTCAGAAGGCTCCAGGTTCAAATCCCACTCCTGCCACATTTCTCCATTTAATGTGGAGTTGTGTCAGGAAGGGCAAAAACCCCGAGTGCAAAAACAAGGGAGCAGCCGAAGGAACTTACTTTACTATATGTATATATATATATATATATATATATATATATATATACACACACACCCACATTGTTTGGATCAGCAATTTCAGTGAAATATATCATATAGCAGACAAACACAGTGATATTTGAGAAGTGAAATGAAGTTGATAAGATCTACAGAAAGTGTGCAATAATTCTTTAAACAAAATTAGGCTGGTGCATAAATTTGTGCACGCCAAAAGAAAAAATACATCAATATTTTGTAGATCCTCCTTTTGCAGAAATAACAGCCTCTAAATGCTTCCTATAGCTTCCAATGAGAGTCTGGATTCTGGTTGAAGATATTTTGGACCATTCTTCTTGACAAAACATCTCAGGTTTGCTGCTTAAAATCACCACAGATTTTCAATAATACTCAGGTCTGGGGACTGTGATGGCCTTTCTAGAAGGCTTTACTTGTGTACAAGTGTTTTTCTTGGAAGCTGTGTCCTTTTTCAGCCATGCATACCACCCCTTGTTATGTCCAAATAGGTATGCATGGCTGAAAAAACCCACATCATTCCAAGAACAATGCTTGGTACCTACATTATAATTTTGAGGTGGTTCCATCATGCTGTGTGGCTGTGTGGTCAGTGCAGGTACTGGGAATATTGTTAAAGCTGAGGGTCACATGGATTCCAGTCAATTTCAGCAGATTCTTCAGAACAATGTTCACGAATCAGTGACAAAGTTGAAGTTGTTCCGGGGCAACAGCCCTAAACACTGCTCAAAATCTACTAAGGCATTCATGCAGAGGAACAAGTACAACATTCTGGAATGGCCATCTCAGTGCCCAGACCTGAATATTATTGAAAATCTGTGGTATGATTTTAAGCAGGCTGTCCATGCTCGGAAAAAGAATGGTCCAAAACACGAGGTCTGTTAGAAAACTATCCGACCTTTTTATTTTTTAAAAAAACTATATGGATTTGAATCATGTGTGCTTGCATCAGCCAAGCTTGAACCGTCGTGCGCATGCGTGAGTTTTTTCACGCCTGTCTGTTGCGTCATTCGCCTGTGGGCAGGCTTTGAGTGAACACTGGTCCACCCCCCTCGTCGGATTTTCATTGTCAGGGAAATGGCTGAGCAATTGGAGCAGCGCTGAATCAAATTTTTCCAGTAACTGTGAGAGACAGCCAGGTGGAAACCATTCGGAAGATTCAGATGGCTTTCGGTGAGGATACTCTGGGCGTCACACAGATTAAGGAACATTACAAACGGATTAAAGATGGCCCACAGTGGCGGAGGGTGCGCCGCGCTCCGAGCGGCCATCGACAGGCTGAAATGACCAGATCATTTCCAAAGTGAATGCTGTGTTGATCCGGGACGTCATCTGACTACCAGAGAAATTGCAGAAGAGGTGGACATCAGCACTTTTGCGGCACATTCCACTGTTACAGGAGATTTTGTAATGAAAGATGTGCGGAGGAATATGCGCGTCTGGATGGAGCCACAATGGCACACAACAAAAAGCACGTCCATGTTGGAAGTCTCACAGGACAAGTTGTGACATGCCCAGCTGTTACACAATTTCTCGGACACTCACTCGACTGAAAAGCCACCGAAAGCCGTCTGAATTTTCCGAATGACGAATCAGGCGAATGACGCAACAGACAGGCGTGAAAAAACTCACGCATGCACACGATGGTTCCAGCTTGGCTGATGCAAGCGCACATGATTCAAATCCATATAGTTTTTGAAAAAATAAAATGGTTGGATACTTTTCTAACAGACCTCGTACCTTCAACCAGAATCCAGACTCTCAATGGAAGCTATACGAGGGCTGTCCGTAAAGTATAGGTCCTTTTAATTTTTTTCAAAAACTATATGGATTTCATTCATATGTTTTTACGTCAGACATGCTTGAACCCTCGTGCGCATGCATGAGTTTTTCCACGCCTGTCGGTGACGTCATTCGCTTGTGAGCACTCCTTGTGGGAGGAGTCGTCCAGCCCCTCGTCGGAATTCCTTTGTCTGAGAAGTTGCTGAGAGACTGGCGCTTTGTTTGATCAAAATTTTTTCTAAACCTGTGAGACACATCGAAGTGGACATGGTTCGAAAAATTAAGCTGGAAAAACTCATGCATGCGCACGAGGGTTCAAGCATGTCTGACGTAAAACATATGAATGAAATCCATATAGTTTTTGAAAAAAATTAAAAGGACCTATACTTTACGGACAGCCCTCATAATTGGAAGCGTTTAGAGGCTATTTCTGTGAAAGGAGGATCTACTACATATTGAGGTATTTTTATTTCTGTTGGGGTGCCTAAATCTATGCACCTGCCTAATTTTATTTAAATAATTATTGCACACTTTCTGTGAATCCTATAAACCTCATTTCACTTCTCAGATATCACTGTGTTTGTCTGCTGTATGATATATTTAACTGAAATTGCTGATCCAAACAACCAATGATTTACAAAGGAAAATTATCAGGGTTGCCCAAACCTTTACATACAACTGAATATTCCCCCGAGAAAGCTAAACCCCACTTAGTTTGTCTAACATTCAGGTTTGATGATTATGGACATTTGCATTGATTAAGGGCACTGTATTTGTTCAACAATGAAATCAGTTCTTCAGAATTCAATATGCCTAATAACTGTGCACGCAGTCTATCATCTATTACTGTATATAATGAATGCAGTGACACATAAGTACTGTAAACATAAATATTAATTTATTTAATTTTTTTTGCAAAAGGTTTCCTTGTGCAGCACACATCATCATGCTGGTGTACCTAATCCAATACCTCATTGTGCGGTCAGTTGACAACCGCTGATTGTCACCTGTTGGATATCATCAGGCCTGTCTGAAACTCAGGGCAATCATTTTTTTCATGAAGCCATTAAGATTACTGAGGCTCTCACCATAGGATTACTGAAACCGCAATGAATCATGCCACAGTGTCTAGGATTTATGGGTGTTTGTCAGCAGAAATGGAGTACAACATTCATAACCATTTGTTCAACAGTATATAATTACTTGCCACTAAAAGTCAGTGTTTTCTTAAGCTTAGACTGAGCCCAGAATAAAACTAAATGGAGGCAGGCCTCCTTATAGAAGCTGCCATGTTGCACTGCCATGTTGATATAATCACTGCTATTTTCACTGCTTTTTGCATTTTGCAGGACAACCAGTGGACAGGAGCATGGAATCCTCTTTTACCAAGGTAACTTTCACAAAAAAATTCAACATGATGTAACTACTGTACAGACACGCATGCATGCACTATATAAATATACAAAATCTATGCATTTATTGAATACAAATGACCACAAATCACAATCCTGACTCACTGTATTTCAGCAACAAAATTGCCAACCAAAAACTTCCTGGAAGTATCTAAAGTCTATGTGTATCACATGATAATCAGGAATTTTGAATTCACATTGATATCATTATTTCTTAAATAATTTCTCGTCAACAGAAGTGAGTGTACAATAACACAAAAATGTCTAATGATTCAAAATAGTATTAACGCTCAATAATTGCATTATGTCTAATTTGACATGTCTAATTTGAAGACTGTTTCCTTTTATGAACAATCATAAACAAATACTTTAGAACAGGGGTTTTCAAAGTGTTGGAGAGTGCCCCCCCCCCCCCCCCCGCCCAGAGAACAAATGAATAGCTGCGCCCCCTCCACACACATTCACACTATTTCAATATCTTTGTGTGTTTCATTTTATTCTTTTACACATGTTAAACACATTTTAAATGTATTCATGTGTTTTTAAGGAGCTGTCGCTGCATTTACACATTTTACAGCCTTTGCAATTTTCAATATGTTTTGAAAGAACTTTCTATTTTTTCACACATTTTATACCTTTTTCAAACATTTTAAATGTGTTTTTAAAGAACTTTCTATTCTTCTGTTTATTTTATCTTTTGTCATATTTTAAACATTGTTTTTTTAAAACATTTAAAGATCTCTGTGTTTTTAAATGCCTTTGGCATAACTAACACATTTTAACATAAATAATAAGGGATGGGTATTGATAAGATTTTATCCATACTGATGCCATTATGGATTCCGCTTTTCGATCTGATTCCTTATCGATTCCCTTATCAATACATACTGGGAAGCTGGAGACACCTGATCTCGTAATTACGAGATCAGGAGACACCTGATCTCGTAATTATGAGATCTTTTCTCGTAATTACGACATTGGGATCTCATAATTATGAGAAAGGATCTCGTAATTACGAGATCGGGATCTTTTCTCGTAATTACAACATCAGGATCTCATAATTACGAGAAAAGATCTCGTAATTACAAGATCTCGTAATTACGAGATCTTTTCTCGTAATTATGAGAAAAGATCTCGTAATTACAAGATTTTATCTCGAAATTACGAGATCAGTGGTCTATTTTTTTTTTCATCCAGTGAATGCAATACGCTTCCGTAGCATAAAAAGGGAGGTGATGTAAAAAACAAAGAAACAAAATAAAAATAAGAATAAATAGTCAGCATAAAAAGGAGGTGATGTAAAAAAGAAAAACAAAAAATAAAAATAAGAATAAATAGTCAGCATAAAAAGAGGTGATGTAAAAAACAAAAAATAAACAGTCAGCATATGTCACACACATATATATATATATATATATATATATATATATATATATATATATATATATATATATATATATATATATACACTCAACAAAAATATAAACGCAACACTTTTGGTTTTGCTACCATTTTGTATGAGATGAACTCAAAGATCTAAAACTTTTTCAACATACACAATATCACCATTTCCCTCAAATATTGTTCACAAACCAGTCTAAATCTGTGATAGTGAGCATTTCTCCTTTGCTGAGATAATCCATCCCACCTCACAGGTGTGCCATACCAAGATGCTGATTAGACACCATGATTAGTGCACAGGTGTGCCTTAGACTGTCCACAATAAAAGGCCACTCTGAAAGGTGCAGTTTTGTTTTATTGGGGGGGGGATACCAGTCAGTATCTGGTGTGACCACCATTTGCCTCATGCAGTGGAACACATCTCCTTCGCATAGAGTTGATCAGGTTGTCAATTGTGGCCTGTGGAATGTTGGTCCACTCCTCTTCAATGGCTGTGTGAAGTTGCTGGATATTGGCAAGAACTGGTACACGCTGTCGTATACGCCGGTCCAGAGCATCCCAAACATGGTCAATGGGTGACATGTCCGGTGAGTATGCCGGCCATGCAAGAACTGGGACATTTTCAGCTTCCAAGAATTGTGTACAGATCCTTGCAACATGGGGCCGTGCATTATCCTGCTGCAACATGAGGTGATGTTCTTGGATGTATGGCACAACAATGGGCCTCAGGATCTCGTCATATCTGTCATATCTCGTCATATCTGTGCATTCAAAATGCCATCAATAAAATGCACCTGTGTTCTTTGTCCATAACAGATGCCTGCCCATACCATAACCCCACCGCCACCATGGGCCACTCGATCCACATCACTGACATCAGAAAACCGCTCACCCACACGACGCCACACACGCTGTCTGCCATCTGCCCTGGACAGTGTGAACCGGGATTCATCCGTGAAGAGGACACCTCTCCAACGTGCCAAACGCCAACGAATGTGAGCATTTGCCCACTCAAGTCAGTTTCGACGACGAACTGGAGTCAGGTTGAGACCCCGATGAGGATGACGAGCATGCAGATGAGCTTCCCTGAGACGGTTTCTGACAGTTTGTGCAGAAATTCTTTGGTTATGCAAACCGATTGTTTCAGCAGCTGTCAGAGTGGCTGGTCTCAGATGATCTTGGAGGTGAACATGCTGGATGTGGAGGTCCTGGGCTGGTGTGGTTACACGTGGTCTGCGGTTGTGAGGCTGGTTGGATGTACTGCCAAATTCTCTGAAACGCCTTTGGAGACGGCTTATGGTAGAGAAATGAACATTCAATACACGAGCAACAGCTCTGGTTGACATTCCTGCTGTCAGCATGCCAATTGCACGCTCCCTCAAATCTTGCGACATCTGTGGCATTGTGCTGTGTGAAGGAGAAGTGCTCACTATCACAGATTTAGACTGGTTTGTGAACAATATTTGAGGGAAATGGTGATATTGTGTATGTGGAAAAAGTTTTAGATCTTTGAGTTCATCTCATACAAAATGGGAGCAAAACCAAAAGTGTTGCATTTATATTTTTGTTGAGTGTATATATGTGTGTGTGTGTGTGTGTGTGTGTGTGTGTGTGTGTGTGTGTGTGTGTTGTGTGTGTGTGTGTGTGTGTGTGTGTGTATTTCTAATCAAATTACAGTTTTTCCACAGATCTGATGGGTTAATTGTGTGAGATTTCAGACAATATAAAATCATGTGCACGGTGGCCGCATTGCTGCGCATGTGTCAACAAGGATGTCACCTGAGACTGACAGGAACTAGTTCAGCGATGATGATCCCGAAATGTGTGGATTTAATGGATTTAACTGGATTGATTGATGGAATTGCCATGGATTTAACTCAGTGCAGCTGATGAGATAGAGAAATCTGTGTGTCTGCTCACAGAATTTCCAGTTTGGCATGAAGACGCTGTTGCGATGGCAAACTTTGATGAGGCGACCACAACGATTCACCGACCGAATTACTTACAGAAAAATAAACAATGGAACGCGTTGCCACTAAAACTCAATTTGCGTCTGTAATCCAGCATGAACAATGAACATCCCCAAATCATCAGACACAGCAGGTTTATTCCCTATATATATATATATATATATATATATATATATATATATATATATATATATATATATATATATATATATATATATTTTTAGGTTGACAGAACTTGAGAAAAAGCATGTGGCCATATCTCTCTCTCTCTCTCTCACACACACACATATATTATATATATAGATATATATATATATATATATATATTATATATATGTGTGTGTGTGTGTATATATATATGTATATATATATATATATATGTATATATATATATGTGTGTGGTTGTGTGGTTGTGTGTGTGTGTGTGTGAGAGAGAGATTATGGCCACATGCTTTTTCTCAAGTTCTGTCAAGCTAAAATCATGATACCAACAACTGTGTGTGTTTCTTTCATATCTGTAAAGGAGCTAAACCTCATTCCTGTTTGGCAAAGGATTGTTCCCCAAAGTCAAAGTCATCAGGGTGTTTTGAAAAGTTTGCGCATGCTATTTTATTTATTTATTTATTTGATATTGGATTATTCCGCTCGATAATGCAGTGGAAAAAACAAGTGGCGGAGAATAGTTTGGTAAAACTGAACTTGATATACAAAAATCCAGATGGAGAATCATACAAGGCTTTTCACACTGTGAAGAGCACATAGAAGCAGATCACAAACGACAGTCCCCAGGGATATACTGTCATTCTCAGCTAAGGTCACACAACCTGTTTTTTCCAGTGCACTGTTGCAGACTTTTTGAAATAAATCCCACAGAGAGCAGCTACCAATCCCCACTGAACTCTTATTTTATTCAAAAGAACTAAGGACTCCATAACCAGGTGATCTTTAAACTTTATTTTACCATAATACCATTACATAATTAAGGTTGCAGGACAATCACTTAAAAGCCTTACTATTGATCTTATATTTAATATATACATTAGTAGAAGGTGGCAGCTCTTTACTCTATAAGAATAAAAATGTTAATATATATCCTGGACAGCTCTTTCTGGTTTTCAGCCTGTGTGTCCCATATGACTATATCAGCTATCAGAGTGATGCTCAGATGTACTCAGGCTAAGGTCAGTCTCACATTTATTCCAGAGATTCAGAGATTCAAGACTTAGAGCAGCACATGTCCTGAGCTACGGCGTGATGAGGTATGAAGGCCAGTTCGTATGCTTGGAACCTGAGTCAGGTTTGCATTTTACTGCTGGTTGAGCTTGAGGGGCCATCAAATGCGAGTCCCATAAGGGACGTGAACCAGGCAGCCTCCCCACACAGAGGATCAGTATTTCTGAGCTACAGTACACCTTGCATCACAAAAACAGCAAAAACTGAAATGAACAACACACCTGCATAAAGAACAAATGAGTCCTTAATCTAAACCCACTTTACCGTATCCTTTCTTTACAGAGATTCAAGAAAAGAAAACCACCACATTGAAAAATGTTTAGGGTATAGGTATTTTTTTAACTGAATCAGAGGTAGGACTGTATTTTAATCAATCAATCAATCAATCAATTTTATTTATATAGCGCCAAATCACAACAAACAGTTGCCCCAAGGCGTTTTATATTGTTAAGGCAAGGCCATACAATAATTACGTAAAAACCCCAATGGTCAAAACGACCCCCTTGAGCAAGCACTTGGCGACAGTGGGAAGGAAAAACTCCCTTTAACAGGAAGAACCTCCAGCAGAACCAGGCTCAGGGAGGGGCAGTCTTCTGCTGGGACTGGGTTGGGGCTGAGGGAGAGAACCAGGAAAAAGACATGCTGTGGAGGGAGCAGAGATCATCACTATGATTAAATGCAGAGTGGTGCATACAGAGCAAAAAGAGAAAGAAACACTCAGTGCATCATGGGAACCCCCCAGCAGTCTAAGTCTATAGCAGCATAACTAAGGGATGGTTCAGGGTCACCCGATCCAGCCCTAACTATAAGATTTAGCAAAAAGGAAAGTTTTAAGCCTAATCTTAAAAGTAGAGAGGGTGTCTGTCTCCCTGATCCGAATTGGGAGCTGGTTCCAGAGGAGAGGAGCCTGAAAGCTGAAGGCTCTGCCTCCCATTCTAGTCTTACAAACCCTAGGAACTACAAGTAAGCCTGCAGTCTGAGAGCGAAGCGCTCTATTGGGGTGATATGGTACTATGAGGTCCCTAAGATAAGATGGGACCTGATTATTCAAAACCTTATAAGTAAGAAGAAGAATTTTAAATTCTATTCTAGAATTAACAGGAAGCCAATGCAGAGAGGCCAATATGGGTGAGATATGCTCTCTCATTCTAGTCCCCGTCAGTACTCTAGCTGAAGCATTTTGAATTAACTGAAGGCTTTTCAGGGAACTTTTAGGACAACCTGATAATAATGAATTACAATAGTCCAGCCTAGAGGAAATAAATGCATGAATTAGTTTTTCAGCATCACTCTGAGACAAGACCTTTCTAATTTTAGAGATATTGCGTAAATGCAAAAAAGCAGTCTTACATATTTGTTTAATATGCGCTTTGAATGACATATCCTGATAAAAAATGACTCCAAGATTTCTCACAGTATTACTAGAGGTCAGGGTAATGCCATCCAGAGTAAGGATCTGCTTAGACACCATGTTTCTAAGATTTGTGGGGCCAAGTACAATAACTTCAGTTTTATCTGAGTTTAAAAGCAGGAAATTAGAGGTCATCCATGTCCTTATGTCTGTAAGACAATCCTGCAGTTTAGCTAATTGGTGTGTGTCCTCTGGCTTCATGGATAGATAAAGCTGGGTATCATCTGCGTAACAATGAAAATTTAAGCAATGCCGTCTAATAATACTGCCTAATGGAAGCATGTATAAAGTGAATAAAATTGGTCCTAGCACAGAACCTTGTGGAACTCCGTAATTAACTTTAGTCTGTGAAGAAGATTCCCCATTTACATGAACAAAATGTAATCTATTAGATAAATATGATTCAAACCACCGCAGCGCAGTGCCTTTAATACCTATGGCATGCTCTAATCTCTGTAATAAAATTTTATGGTCAACAGTATCAAAAGCAGCACTGAGGTCTAACAGAACAAGCACAGAGATGAGTCCACTGTCTGAGGCCATAAGAAGATCATTTGTAACCTTCACTAATGCTGTTTCTGTACTATGATGAATTCTAAACCCTGACTGAAACTCTTCAAATAGACCATTCCTCTGCAGATGATCAGTTAGCTGTTTTACAACTACCCTTTCAAGAATTTTTGAGAGAAAAGGAAGGTTGGAGATTGGCCTATAATTAGCTAAGAAAGCTGGGTCAAGTGATGGCTTTTTAAGTAATGGTTTAATTACTGCCACCTTAAAATCCTGTGGTACATAGCCAACTAATAAAGATAGATTGATCATATTTAAGATCGAAGCATTAAATAATGGTAGGGCTTCCTTGAGCAGCCTGGTAGGAATGGGGTCTAATAGACATGTTGATGGTTTGGATGAAGTAACTAATGAAAATAACTCAGACAGAACAATCTGAGAGAAAGAGTCTAACTAAATACCGGCATCACTGAAAGCAGCCAAAGATAACGATACGTCTTTGGGATGGTTATGAGTAATTTTTTCTCTAATAGTTAAAATTTTATTAGCAAAGAAAGTCATGAAGTCATTACTAGTTAAAGTTAAAGGAATACTCGGCTCAATAGAGCTCTGACTCTTTGTCAGCCTGGCTACAGTGCTGAAAAGAAACCTGGGGTTGTTCTTATTTTCTTCAATTAGAGATGAGTAGTAAGATGTCCTAGCTTTACGGAGGGCTTTTTTATAGAGCAACAGACTCTTTTTCCAGGCTAAGTGAAGATGTTCTAAATTAGTGAGACGCCATTTCCTCTCCAACTTACGGGTTATCTGCTTTAAGCTGCGAGTTTGTGAGTTATACCATGGAGTCAGGCACTTCTGATTTAAAGCTCTGTTTTTCAGAGGAGCTACAGCATCCAAAGTTGTCTTCAATGAGGATGTAAAACTATTGACGAGATACTCTATCTCACTTACAGAGTTTAGGTAGCTACTCTGCACAGTGTTGGTATATGGCATTAGAGAACATAAAGAAGGAATCATACCCTTAAACCTAGTTACAGCGCTTTCTGAAAGACTTCTAGTGTAATGAAACTTATTCCCCACTGCTGGGTAGTCCATCAGAGTAAATGTAAATGTTATTAAGAAATGATCAGACAGAAGGGAGTTTTCATGGAATACTGTTAAGTCTTCAATTTCCATACCATAAGTCAGAACAAGATCTAAGATATGATTAAAGTGGTGGGTGGACTCATTTACATTTTGAGCAAAGCCAATTGAGTCTAATAATAGATTAAATACAGTGTTGAGGCTGTCATTCTCAGCATCTGTGTGGATGTTAAAATCGCCCACTATAATTATCTTATCTGAGCTAAGCACTAAGTCAGACAAAAGTTCTGAAAATTCACAGAGAAACTCACAGTAACGACCAGGAGGACGATAGATAACAACAAATAAAACTGGTTTTTGGGACTTCCAATTTGGATGGACAAGACTAAGAGTCAAGCTTTCAAATGAATTAAAGCTCTGTCTGGGTTTTTGATTAATTAATAAGCTGGAATGGAAGATTGCTGCTAATCCTCCGCCTCGGCCCGTGCTACGAGCGTTCTGGCAGTTAGTGTGACTCGGGGTTGTTGACTCATTTAAACTAACATATTCATCCTGCTGTAACCAGGTTTCTGTAAGGAAGAATAAATCAATATGTTGATCAATTATTATATCATTTACTAACAGGGACTTAGAAGAGAGAGACCTAATGCTTAATAGACCACATTTAACTGTTTTAGTCTGTGGTGCAGTTGAAGGTGCTATATTATTTTTTCTTTTTGAATTTTTATGCTTAAATAGATTTTTGCTGGTTATTGGTGGTCTGGGAGCAGGCACCGTCTCTACGGGGATGGGGTAATGAGGGGATGGCAGGGGGAGAGAAGCTGCAGAGAGGTGTGTAAGACTACAACTCTGCTTCCTGGTCCCAACCCTGGATAGTCACGGTTTGGAGGATTTAAGAAAATTGGCCAGATTTCTAGATTTCTGCGCAGGATAAGAGTAAATGGTGATGATTATGGTCTTGATATAACCCAGATTGAAAAATGAGACTAGAGTTTGAAATGGCCTCGAGAACATGCAGGTGCTGTCAGGCCGGTGTCTTCACACTCGCCAGAAACTACCTGGCCTCAATTCGTCACTGTATGAACTATTCTACATCCTCGTCTTTTGATCCTTGGCTAACTCCGTTTTCTTTGTGTCCTCAGTGTTCCTGTCTGCAGTCAGCAGCCACTTGGTTCCTGTTCTGGTTCTGCTTCACTCATCCTTCACCATCTGGCTCGGGAACTCACTCCATCCACCATTTGGGTAAAGTCAGTTTCTCCATGCTCCAGTGTTGACCTCTCTGGCTTTTGCACATTTTCAATTTTGGGTCCGAACCTGTACTTTTTTCTCAGACACCTTCCATGTACACTTGTGACACACATAAAATAGCATATCTGGTTAATCTACTCCATGGTGAGGCCCTAGCCTGGGTTATGGCAGTCACCTATTTTAGCATCATATGCAGCCTTTGAACAGGAGTTCTGGATGGTCTTCAATCCTCCAATGCGGGGAGCAAGGCGATCTCTAAGTGGTTAGTATCCATTCGGCAGGAGACCTATAGTGGGGCAGCATATTTGGTCGAGTTCCGAGTACTCACCGTAGAGTCTGGCTGGAATGCTGCTGCACTGTGGAATGCACTTGTTAATGGTCTGACCGTGACACTCAAGGATGAACTGGTGATCCGGGACGAAGGAAACTCCCTTAATCATCTCATCTCCTTAGCCATAAAAACAGAAAACATGTTGAGAGAATGATGAAAGGAGAGAGGCCGAAGGGCAGAACCCGCATCTTCCCCTCAGATCCCTCCACATCCCATGCCTTCTTCCTCGCAGTCTACCAGGAGTGCACTCCCCATGCACAGCACCAACTGCTGAGGAACCAATGAAACTCAGCACACATAAAACAGCTTACATGGTTAATCTACTCCATGGTGAGGCCCTAGCCTGGGTTATGGCAGTCGCCTATTTTACCATCATACACAGCTTTTGAACAGCAGTTTTGGATGGTCTTGGATCATCCGATACAAAGGCAGGTGATTTCCAAGAGGTTATTATCCATTCACTAAAAAGTAATAAAAATTTAACTTTTGCACATATTTCCAAAGTGAGTGCTGTAGTGTAACCAGCAGGACCCCACTGTGTGCAAAAAAAAAATTGTGTCACTAGACCTTATAACATTGATGCTATTGAAAATTTAAACAATAAAAAATTCTCCAAAATTTTTCACAATGAAATTTTTACAAACTGAGTGCTGTAGTAGGTGCCAACTGATGTGTGCATTAAATCTTGTATCAATGAATTTGTTGGATATTTTTCTGGTGGCTCTTTTCATTTTTGCACTTTATAGGCGGTCCCTACACTTCTGTTTCTCCATCACCTGTTCATTCAGATTAATGTTATTTTTCCAGCTCAGCGAATCAAATTTCAGAATCAAATTCATTGTCAAGTAAATTCTCATATACAAGAAATTTGATCTGGTGTCATTGGTGCATAAATGACAATAAGAAGAAAAGGAAAAACTACTTCTGTAAGAAGTAATTGGTACGTAAACAACAATAAAAATAAATGGAAAAAAATTATTCTGTAAAAAGTAAAGGCAAATGGGCAAAACTATGTTCACTGTAAATCTGTGCTTTGTGGGAGTGGGGCCCAGGGTAAATGGGGTCTTTGAGGATTATTTATAAGTCTAGCTGTGGATGGAAAGAAGCTGTTTTTGTGTCTTGAGGTTTTGGTCCTGATGGACCTCAGCCATCTGCCAGAGGGGAGGGTGACAAAAAGTTTGTGTCCTGGGTGCGAGGGATTGGCCGCTATCTTCCTTGCTTGCCTCTGAGCCCTGGAGGAGTACAGGTCCTGTAGGGATGGCAGATTGCAGTTGATCACCTTCTCTGCTGCATGGATGATACGGTGCAGTCTGCTCCTGCCTTTAGCAGTGGCAGCAGCATACCAGACGGTGATGGAGGAGGAGATAATGGACTCAATGATGGAGGACAGGACTGTTCATATGGATAAAAATAAGGTTGTAGCTCATTGTCTACCTTCCTGAGGTTAGAATCTAGTGTTTGTTTTTCTACAATGTTTCTCTTGAGATTTATTGAGCCATGAACTTTGCATCTGTGAATATCTTTCTAATTGTACTGCAGTCCCACTTTCGTCAGTCTTGATGCCACGCTATCTAAAAATAAAATAAAATAATCGTTTCGTAGGTGATGACACATTTGATCTCAGAACATGGCTGCTGAAACCATTTCTCATTGCTCCCAGAATCAAGTATTATCCACAGCTACAGCCAATCTCATGTGCATCGTGTGGCGGAGAATGTTCAGATACACAGCACATCCAAATGATTATGACGGGATGTTAAATCTATAATAAACATAGGTTTATGGATACATCAACTAACTCATAAGAAGGAATGAAAATGCAACTGTTTGACCAATTCATTACTATATATATATATATATATATATATATATATATATATATATATATATATATATATATATATATCACAAATTCTACAGTTTGTAGAGAGTTTAATGTTGCATCTTACATACTGTGCACAAACCAATGAAACAGACATGGTATAGGTGGAACTTCTAAAAATAAACTGAGCCAGTGGATTGGCATGCAGGAACTCATATTTGAAGTATGCAGATTAAACCACTAAGTGGCATTTTTCAATGTATATATCTTTTATCTCCCTTTATCTCAAGATGACAGTCCCGTTCATCTTAAAATAAAGAAGATTATCTTGCAGCAAAACAATTTCTACAAATTTATTCATCAAGTGCCAGACTATGGAACTATTGTTGGATTTCGTGTCAGCTCTCCATGCGTTCGTTATATATTCTTCATCATCATGCAATTGACTGTATTTCAGTGGTATAGGTTAGATGCTTCTGTCAATGCACTGCTGCTCCCCCTCTGTTGTCAGAGGCAGAGGCTCGGTGAGAAGAGCCAGTGGTGCAGAAAGGTTCTGGGCTGATGAGCAAGCACACAGCCCTCTGATTACAGTGGCTTTTTCTCTATTCAAGCCTTTGTGACACTCAGAGACACAATTAGTCTTGACGAGCAAAGAGCCCTCTTGTGTCTGCCTCTTACCTGCTCCCTGTCCTGTCCTATAATTTAATTTACAAGCAACAAATATGATTGCTAAGTGGATCCCAGACAAAACGGATCATACGGCTCCTTTGTTGTCTTCTTGTAACTGAGTCACAGATGAGTGACTGTCCTCCCCCCCACCCCCCATGTAATAGAGATACACGTGAGATACGTTGGTGTTGTCAGCCAACTGCAACACGCTACACCAGTTAGTGAGGGCAAAGGAAGGCTAAGCTCATTTTGCATTAGCTCTCCTGCACACCTTGGAAACAGAGTCATCAGCAGCTACCATATGCAATCAGGAACTGCAATACAACCCAATATATACAGTGGAATTAATCATTCAAAAGAAGTACAAACTATAGTCACAATAACAATACGTTGAGAATTTATATTTTAGTAAACATATTTAATTAAATTCATGAAGTGTCTAAAATCTTCCAAATAGCAATAACTAACTACTTTAGTAAGTGTCATTAGTCATAATACAAGGTCTGGTCAATAAAGTAACGGTCCTTTTATTTTTTTCAAAAACTATATGGATTTCATTCATATGTTTTTACGTCAGACAAGCTTGAACCCTCGTGCACATGGGTGAGTTTTTCCACGCCTGTCGGTTATGTCATTCGCCTGTGAGCACACCTTGGGAAGGAGTGGTCCCGCCCCCTTGGCTCTTTTCATTCTCAGGGAAATGGCGGAATGAAAAGGACTTTTTTCCCATCACAGGTTTTTCAGAAGCTGTTAGAAACCAGCACCTGGTAAACCATTTCGAAAAATTTATCTGGCTTTCGGTGAAAATTTTACGGGCTTCACAGAGAATAAGGACTGTTACCAAAGCTTTAAGGACCCCTTTAAGGACGCTCGGCGCACCCGCGCTCCGAGCATGCGACGACGCGGCACAAGCCACTGGACCATTTCTAAACGGATGGCTCTGTGGATACGAGACCGTCGTGTGCTCTTTCTCTGGTTATCACAAGAGCTGGACATCAGCCATTTTCCGGCAGATTTCACTTTTAACAAGAGATTTTGTCATGGAAAGCCAAGCGGAGGCTTCGCGCGTAAAGAGCGAATCGCTTTGGAAGCGAGACAAAGGAACACCTCCGTTTTGGAGTGCCAGGGGACAAGTTTGGACATGCCTATCTTGGCTTTCAATGCTTACCAGTCCAGTAAGTATCAGAGAAATTGCGGAGAGCTGGGCATGTCCAAACTTGTTCTCTGACACGCCGAAACGGAGGTGTTCCTTTGTCTCGCTTACACAGTGGAACCGGTCCTGACGTGCAAAGCCTCCGCGCGGCTTTTCATGACAAAATCTCTTGTTAAAAGTGAAATCTGCCGGAAAATGGCTGATGTAAAAACATATGAATGAAATCCATATAGTTTTGGAAAAAAATAAAAAGGACCGTTACTTTATTGACAGACCTTGTATTTATGATGCATGAGCTGATGAGTAAATATACTTTTTTATGATCACAGCCAATAAATGTGCTGTAATCTCTTGAATCATGATTTTTTTTTCCTTCAAGCAATTTTGGGAAAATACTGAGAAACACATTCCAAGGTCCTTGTACATTTCATTTATTTAATCCAGTTGCAGTTTCTAATTGCTAAATGCTGCCATTGTGTTGCCATATATGTATGTATGTATGTATGTATGTGTTATGGGCATTGAAATACATATATTTGTATTGAACCGTACAGCACACATGCAACGGTTCAGTGCACAGAAACTGTGCACAGAATGTCAGTACAACTCCACACAGTTATTCACACATGCATATGTTTCCATAAGTCACCAACATTTCATCTCATGTCCACAAACTGCAGTAAATCATTTACATATTAAAAAATAAGCAGCATCTGTGTACTTGTATGCATATGTGATTGTTTTTTACTAACTTCAATGTAAGTAAATAATTGTAAATATTTTAAAAATACATGGCTGACACAAAGAAAGAAAAACACTTATTTCCATTGTGGTCCCATTTAAAAATCAAATGACAAAATAGAAGTACTAATAAAATAAAAGTAATAATAATAATAATATAATATTAATAATAATAATAATAATAATAATCTGATAATAATAATAATGATACGAATCATAGTTGAATATGGTAACAAGAACCTAAACAATTTCTAAATACATTAAGACAGTTAATTAACATAAAAATATGTAATTAACAGGAAATAAAATGGTTGGATTGTTGCTTTAAAAACTGTTGAGGTCTAAGGTCTAAAAACATTCTGGACTAACACGCCATTCCAAATCATTGTAGAAACTTTGCATAATTTATTACCACATTGAAAACATCAGCTACCTATTTTAATAAACAGACCCAATCTAGAGCCCGTGGATCCCCATGGATCCCCACAGGCAACACGCTAGGGGTATTTTAATATGCTTTGAGAATTATGGTATAGATAATCACAACAACTATAATAATAACAATAATTCAACCATCCATTTTCTATACCCGCTTACCCCATTTAAGGGTCACGGCTGGAGCCTTTCTCAGCAGTTATAGGGCATGAAGCAGGGTACAGCCTGGACAGGACACAAGTCTATTGCAGGACATAATAATAACAATTCACTATATTTGAATATCTCCAAATCACAATGCAGGTCAGCCCAAGGCACTTCACATGGTCCAAATAAGTGTGTACCAACTCAGTTGGGTGACCATCCATTCTGGCAACTACAACAATGTAAAACATCAGCAAAAGCAATACAAAATAGATGAGATGCGTTGCAACTAACAGCAGTGCAAGTAAAATAGATGAAACAACCAATAAAATTCAGTAACAATAACATTCAAGCAATTAAAACAAAGAGTAAAAGTACAAATCAATACCACTAAATCAGAGTCTGTTGTAAGAAACAGAAAACAGATAAGACTTTAAACTAGATTTAAATGAGTCCACAGAATCAGACTGTCTTATCACAAATGGCCAACTGTTCTATAAAAAAGGCCCTGTAACAAGTTGAATTCTTCTTACCCCTTGGAAAACACAGAACAATCCTGAATGCTGAGAGTAGATGGCACAGCTATCTGTTGACTGTCTGCGGTGCAAGTCAGTCAGTCAATTATGACAACGGTAGTCCATAAAAAATTTTCTACGTTAATAACAATACCTTAAAGCAGGGGTGCCCAAGTTCGGATCCTCGAGATCTACTTTCCTGACACTCTTAGTTGTCTCCCTGCTCCAACCACACCTGAATCCAATGAAAGACTCGTTAGCAGGCTTTTAATGAGCCAACTAAGACAACTAATGTGTCAGGAAGGTAGATCTCGAGGACTGAACTTGGGCACCCCTGCCTTAAAGTCAGACCTCATATGAACATGAAGCTAGTGAATGGAGTAATGTGATCAAACTCTCTTGTCCTGGTTAGGACTCTAGTGGCAGCAATTGTGCACCAACTGGAGACCCTTGATGCTCAAACGAGGCAAGCTAAACAACAAAGCATTGCAGTAGTCAATTCTAGAAGAAACAAAGGCATGAATTGGTATCTCTGCATCTGCCATTGACAGCATAGGTCGAATCCTTGTGATAACAGAATCAAATGAAAGAAAGCAATTATTGTAATCTCTCTAATGTGCAGATCAAAGGACAGTACAGGATCAAAGATCACCCTTAATTTTTTACCATATTACTGCGTTGAATGACACACGCATCTGGTCTTATGGATAAATGGTCAAACTGGCTTTTGTGCCTCAAGGGACCAATGACCATTAATTCCGTGTTGTCTGAGTTCAAGAGCAAGAAGTTACTGGACATTCAATAGTTCACTCATGCTAGACAATCCTCCAAGATCCCAGTTCGAAGGTGATTATCATCATTAATCTGCATAGAAAGATGGGTGTTGTTGGCATAACAATGCAAAGCAATTCCGTAGCTTTGGAAAATTTATCTAAGCTGTGTCATATTTAGAGAGACAAGAACAACCTTGTCCTTTTGTTTACACAAAACCTTGGGCCATTTCATGAAGTAAATTATTAGTGACATAAAATAATGGTCAAACAAATAATATCATTATAAATTCAAGAACAAATTCATGCATTAATTTGTCAGTAAGTGTTTATTTTTAAATAAATTAAGTCTCTTCACCTGCTCCATTGTTTTGACTCAGGGTTGCCACACCAGATCCAGTGTTTGTGTCCAGTGTTGAAAGATTCCAGTTCAAGGTCACCCCTGCCTTTTCTCCATGTAATGGGGTGTTGCTCAGGAAGGACATCTAGCATAAAACCTGTGCCAAATCAACATGCAGAATCACCTCGGATCTGACCCCAAAAGAAAGAAGGGAAAAGCCAGAGGGACTTACTTTTGTGGTAGCATATGCATGAACACACATTACGTATGTCTAAAGATGTACCAACAATAGTATATGAATATGTATAGGTACACGTGCCTATTTTAACTTGATTTGTCTGCATACTGTTTCTTTAATGTATTGTAAATCCATGTAGGGGCTCATCTAACAAGGACACAAGTCAACATCACAGCTTTTTGTCAGATGTCATGTGTTGCTAATGCTGTGTTCAGTACAATATAAAATATGATTTGTTGACTCCACTTTACTCAGTAAAGTCATCTTGTTCCTTTGATTGTGTTATGCCAATGGAAAATGTGAGCTTTGCTGAAACCCATGCACTTGCATTGAAATATCTTAGTCAAAGCAACAAGAAAACTAAGTCAGCTGAAGTCATCAAATCCTTTTTCACTATAAATTAAGGTTATTAACAAAAGTAATCAACACTTGTCATTAGGTCAGCAATCAGAAAGTTGCTCAAAAGTACAGGGGGCGGATCGATCCTAATATCGATAATATTGATACCAATGCTGGTATTGATATTGAACGATCCTCGTGTAAAAAGATCGATACTCAAGCTTTTTTTTCTCTCCCACACGCACTGACTGCTGTGCACGCAGATTCATCAAAGTCTACTCTCTGTCTGTAAGAGCAGCACTGTGCTGTGTCACACAACACGGAGCAGCACACCCTTGTATTGTGGTTTGTCAGCCCTCTACCTCAGGAGATTTTGTTTTAAGTTGTGTTGAGTGATATTTTTTTAAACAAAAATGTTGATTTTGATAATAAAGTATTCTGTTGTATTCTGTTTGACAAAATTCTATCCTAGGTCTTTCGGATCCTTTGGATCTATGAAGCTTAAATATGAAAAAGTATCGGTATCGATATCTGCGATACTGGGCCTGTATTTACTTGGTATCGGATCAATACCAAAATTCACGGTATCGCCCACCTCTACTCAAAAGTGCTCAGAGTGCACAATGATGCTGTACCCATGCCACAACCACATTGGGTTTTAAATGGTCATATTCACTAACAATAAAATATCTGAACTTCCACAAACTTAACCATTCCCCTAAATATTGGAGGTAGTTCAGTGGCATAAGGAGAAGGGGTACCAATATGAAGACTTGGATTAAACTTCAAGTCATGCTACTTGTTTTTGGCCTTGGGGAAGACATTTCACCTGGTTCATCCCAATCCACCCAACGATAAATGGGTACCGGCAATAGTTGGAGAAGTAAACTGTCAGGCTTTTCGCAGCAATGAGGTACACCATGGACAGGACAAACAAACACAGTTGTGGTTGCACGCACACCTATGGACAATTTAAAGTTTCCAGTCCACCTAACCTGCATATCTTTGAATGTCGGAGGAAGTCGGAGCACCTGGACTGAACCCGGACAAATACGGGGAGAACATGCATACACCACACAGAAAAGCCATAGGTGGGAATCGACCCCTGACTGACATTCTTCCTTTGATTCCAGTTTGTTCAGGGTGACCACACCACAGATCTGCATTGGTATTTGGCGCATTTTAAACCAGATGCCCTTCCTGACGCAACTCCAGTTTTACCTGGAGGAACACACACAGCCCCTAGTGTTCCAGAGAGGTCTCTTATCCAAGTACTAACCAAGACCCACACTACTTATTTTCTGAGATCTGACGAGCTCAGGCCTAGACAGAGCAGACTGGCTGCATTAACATCACCGTAACATGTCTTGTAAATCATGTCAGATGTGTTATCTAGTTACAAAATCTGTTTTTAGATTTAGAAGTGTTTATTTCTTGCTAACTTTTACAAAGTGTATGAGAAACAGATTTATACAGAAATACGGCTGTTTTATTTTGTTCAAGTGAACAACCAGCTGATATCACACTGCCTGTACACTCAGATTGGCAGCAGCCTTGTAATGTCACTCAGCATCTGCATAAAATAGACTTCTCGATCATATTCTATTCTGGCCGGCCTGGCAGAGCGACTTGTCTCTTGCCACTCCAGAACGCCCACACTGATTGAAAATGAATGGCAAGTCACCCCTTTGCCTCTGTCGCTTGCTGTGGCTTGTAGCTAATGTGACCGTAAGGGTAACTGATCCTAACCATCTATCTGCCCATTATACCTACAAACCTGCTCAAAATCAGATTAAGATTTCTTAAAGTATTTTACTACCCTGCACACAAACATAGTAGTATAGTTAAGTTTATTCTCACTTTCACAGAAATATATCCCTGAAAACCATAGTCTATAACTGTTACAAACCAGTAGTTGCACATGAATGTGATCTAGCGTGTGGTTTGGTGATGTAACATAGGGCCATATGATGCATGCAAAACATGGGGCCCACCTCTAATACAGAACAACCTTGACAGTTCTGGAAAACCTTCAGGTGATGTCATAGCATGGAAATGCAAACACTTACCAAAGTACGGCAAAATTTGTAGTGGAAAAGAAAACCCTTACCCCTAAAACAATAATATCTTGAAACTACCACCATAGTTAGAACATGACCATAACATAATCCTCCAGAACCCTCTGTGGTTTTTAGGGTATAGAAGTTTTCAAACTGTAACCTTTTGGGATGCATATCCATGAAAGTGAGAATGGGGCTTTCTGTAAGATCATGGTGATGACAATTGCACACATCTCCAGGGGCTTTTCAAATAAATGTGAACGAACAAGATCAAAGTGAATGATCAGGATCCCATGAATGCCTTTCTATAAATACACTTTTATCCAGATAAATAACAGCTCATGATCTGGATTGATTGGATAAGGATTGGAATTTTGTTTTCAGTTTATCTTAAATTAAAGAGAACTATCACAATGCCCATCTTGTTTTATCTTGTCCCACACCATTCTGAAATTCTGTTGACATCTCAGCAAAACATGTTATTTCACACTATCAATATTCGCACATCATAGAAAATTAAAATTAGTGTCTACCATTTGACATTAATAGACAAAATTACAGAAAAATGCTGGTTTCTTTCAGAAAAAAAAAAAACCTGTAAGACCCTTTTCTAATTATGGAGAGTTAATAAGTCATTATATGCAGCCTCTATAAAGGAGGATTTGTGTGTTATCAGTGTTTTAGGGTAATTAGTATGCTTTTGAAGTCTGAATTCATCTTGTAGTTCTTGCTTCACAGATCTGAAGTCTTAGTTGAAGGTTTCAGGGTCAAATCGCTCCATCTTCACTTTTTCCAATTTCCTTCAGTTTAAAGCATTATATATATACATTTTCAGAATTGCAGAACAAATGGCAGTTACATGCCCACAGAATTTTAAGTCAAAACAAACACCAGCCTGTTCAACAATTTAAACGCTGAACTAACATCATCCCTAAAAAAAAAAAAAAAAAAAAAAACAGGATCTTGCATGTTTGTTGGTACTATGTTAAGGAAGCTTTGGAAGATTGCAAGAGGCAATTACTGGAGGTCTTTCTCACAATAAACCGACACAACCTGATCGGGATTATCATGCCCTAATTTCCATAAATCTGCCATCACCATGGCAGGAGGCACGAATGACTGATTGTAATCACAAAGAATTTGTGATGATTAACAAACCTACCAAGTTGGAGCTCCAGTCAGAAATCAGTAATAGCAACTTAGATGAGATTCAGATGACACTGAATGCCTTTTTTTCATCTTTTTTCCTTCCTAACACTGAATACATTCTGTGATCTGTCTCTAAGGTATGTTGTAATACCAAAGAAAAACACAGCACAAATGTTTCTTGTGATACAATGGGGCTTGATAAGAGCATGATCAATCATAATCAGGAAGCCTGACTCTGTCACAGACAGCAGGCACTAACCTTGTACTGCAAGGGTGATGCTTTGCTTCAACACTATGTATGCAAGAGGAGCAATCGCTTTGAAAGTGCTGTCCTTCAGATGTACTTGACAGGAAATTTAAAAAAGAAACATTCGGAGTGGATGGCAGATTGGTACCTGACATGAACAAGTAATGGATACGACAATGCAGAATGCGTCTTTGCGGCAATAAGAACAAAACTGTAATTAGACAATGACAGTAGCACTTCTCAGATCAAACGTAGGATGATGTGCTGGTCACGGATCACCACATGCAACCACAGTATGAAAGTGCCCTGAAAGCAGACTGCACCGACCCAGGCAGTCCACCAGCCAGTCTGGCTGTCATATCATCACTGACATACACAAATTGCATGCTTCATCTGTGTCTCCCCAAGTACCCACTCATTTGTCAAAAGAGTAATTCTTGTGGTACCAACAATTCTTTGCAGAGACCATGTACCAAAGACATCCAGTGATCCATAGATTGCTGGACAGAATCAAAGTCTCACAAGCATCCAGTATGACTGGGAGCACCTCCAAACATTGTGCCATCGCCAAACATGTCCATACAGAGACCTCATGTCTCAATAAGCTTTTCCCACACTAATCCACACAGCCTGAGATCCCAGAGACAGGGCTGTCACTGCTAAAAAAAAAAAAAAGAAAAAGTTCAACACTTTCACCAGGTGCAGATACATTTCTGGTGGTTAAAATCAAAACTCTAGTCTTGATCCAGTCCACTCATTAACACAGGCATCCCTCAATCAGATTTTCAAGTGTAAAAATCAAGGATTCCCACAAAGATCTCACCATTGTCTGTAAAGTAAAATTCATTGAACCTTTCCTTATCAACAAAGGCACCCAAGTCGCTGAACCCAATGGCTTTACCCAACAACAAGTCTGTGCAAGTAGTGAACAGAGTAGGAGCTAGAGCACATCCCTAACGAATGCCAGAATTCAAACTGGTAAGAATAATGTGTCTCCACACAGCAGAGCACTCACAGTTAGAGGTTAGAGGGTGGGTTTCTGACCAGAAGATGATCGGTTCTAATCTCTGTGAGGCTGGGAAATCACTAAGGGCCCTTGCACAAGGTCCTTAATCACCAAATAGCTCCTGATATGCAGTACATTGGCTTGCATGGTAGCGCACCAACACTGATGTGTAAATGTGTAGGTGTAGCCACACTGTGATGGACTGAATAAACTGATTTGAACAGATATAATTAATTTGACTGATGGCAAAAATTTCCTAGTCTGTCAGTCTCTGGTCGATTTGAGGCACTGATGGAATGTGAACAACCACCAAATGCAGGTGAGCAGCACTTCCAAAGATGAACAAAAGATGAAAACATAACACAATGATAAAACTGTCTGCTGGACATCCAGTAGCAAACTACAAACACATACAGGATAAAATGCTAAGCAAACGTGCAGCCACTGGGAAAGCTCTCCATCTGATGTCTGCTCAAAGTTTTGACCATTCTGATGGACGTGCTGAACAACAGGTGACATCAGTTGACAAGGAATGCATTTAATGAATGAGAAAAGGATTTATACAGGACAAACGTGGACACTAACATATCAAAATTCTGTTTCTGTTATTCATGTTGTGTAGTGATTGGAAACATTTATAATTTGGCCACACAGTGTCAACATAATATGTAACAAGTGGTGGGCACAGCTAACCAAAAAGTTAGCTTCAATAACAGATAATCAGCTAACTGAAAAGTTATCTTTTATAAAGCTAAACCGATAAACCACCCAAAAATTTATCGGAAGCTACAGCTAACCAATAACTTCCAGTACTGTCTCTGGTAGACTTCCAACTACTAACAAGCTGATTTTGAGTTTTAACAACACAGTTGCTTCTGGTAGCATCACAGGTGATCACAGACCCAAACAATGAGCCAGCACTTCCGTCTTTGAGCACCCTGCCCCCTGCTGGAAGCTATGCAATAAACAGGAGCTTCCAGCAGTAAAGCAGTTGAGAGGAGCAGCAACGCTGAACTCTCTACGCAATAACAGTGTCGCTGTGAGGCGGAGGTCTTGGAAAATAAAGCAGTGCTGACTTATGGTTTGGTTTTTAACTAAAATTAATACCGATAGAATACTCCATTAATCTCAATTCTGTCATTTATATAAAGTTAAAATATAACATATATCTTTTAATGTTGAATAATGCACAAATTCTGAAGTTTTGTAACAAACACAGACAGACGCCAAAGGGATTATAGGTAAGATGTGCCTCTGCTAACACTAATTGGTTGACTCATTCATTCTATGTAAAAACCAACACGTTAATGTGAGGTGTGTGTGTGTGTGTGTGTGTGTGTGTGTGTGTGTGTGTGTGTGTGTGTGTGTGTGTGTGTGTATGTTGGTGTTACATATAAATGTGCTTTTGTAAAATGTGCCTTTTTTTTTTGTAAAAAAGAGGCATTTTCAAAAAAAAAAAAAAAGCCAAGTTGTAATTAGATAACCTTCTGATATAACCAGTGTCAAAATAAATAGAACACATCTACTGGTGCCAAGACACTCAGTACTTAAGCTGGGCTTACACTGTGCAAGTTCTGGCCCTTTTTCAGCTGATTTTTCACTCGTGCGAGAATTTTTTGGATCACGCCAAGTTTCATCTTAATCATGCGTCCTGCATTGTGTAGTATACATGGAGTAACGAGCTGCGTTTAACCTCTGACGACCACCTCCTGATCGGCAATCGTATGGTCGGATGAAAATCAAACCTGTTCGATATTCTGGTCAGCCGTCATGAGGGTATCCCACTGCTGAAGCACGAGAAGTGTCCAACCTGTCGCACTGTGCCTGTGCAAACACTGGACAGAGCATAAACAGTGATCATCACTTTGGGAGAGCAGCTTCTGTTTCTTTCCCCCCTTTCTTCAACTCATGTCAAATCTTGTATTGTTTTTGTTTTGTTTTTGTTAAAACTTTGATGTCTCGCATCGAGAGTGTTTTGTACAAATAAGAAATGTAAATAAAGTTTAAAAAAGCTTCTATTTCCATTTTGCTTCTGGAAACAAGAGTCTGACGTGTGGTTTTTGAACGTACAATGTGTGAGCAGTCAGATCGCAACTTTTACACCTTGCAGTTTTGTCATACAGTTTGAGCTGCAGCTGACTGAAAATATTGTACAGTGTCTGCCCAGCTGTAGGGCGAATACTGCCATGACCACTAATGGCCAGTAGATGGCACTAGAGACCGTGAAAACGTGCCAAAACAAAATTCCACATAATCCATGTCTGCTATGTTTAAGCTGAGTGGAATTTAATAAACGCAAACTGAAATTCAGACATCTTATATATATTACTCTGGAACAAAGACGACAGACAGTGTTTGACATAAGCAGGACTCTAACTAGCAAACAGGAATCAATTGCAATGATTCCAACTGAAAATAATTACGCAGCTTGAGCTTCTTCTGGCATTTTTAAATAAAACACACACAATAACAACACCTATAAAGACAGAGAATATATTTGCGAGAGTTTCAGGCACAATTTACAAATAGTTTAATGCTGTTTTCCGTGTGGAGCCTGATCAGAGCATCTCAAATACATTTCTTCTGCCATGAATGTACTGACATTACCCATAATGCCCCTGGAGACAGCATGTCCACACTAAAACCTTCAAAATTAGTGCATTACTTTAAAACTAAAACATATATCTGATATTTTCACTTTATAAAACTTCAGACGTGACATTAATTGAAATAACTTGTCTGAAATTAATTTGGTTAAAGTTTTAACCATAAATGGTAAATGGACTGTATTTATATAGCGCTTTTCCATCTGAATCACACGCTCAAAGCGTTTTACAATTATGCCTCACATTCACCCTGATGTTAGTGATTTTCCAGTCAGGTGGGGATTTGAACCCATGATCTTCTGGACTCAAGCCCAACACCTTAGCCACTAGACCATCACCTCCCCTAAGTTAACCCTTACCAAAAAATAGTACTGATAAGTATATAAAAAGTAAACTAGAAGTATACTTGAAACATACTTGCATATACTACTTTTTGGTAAGGGAAAACTAAGTTAATAAGTTAAAACTGTATGCCTCTGGATGACTTGGGTGATATTTAGTATGGGGTCAAAAGAAATGAGCTTTTTTTTTTTCTGTGACTAGCTCTCCTTTGTCTGCAGAGGACAGAGTGGTTTACTCTACAACCAGCTCTTCTCTGTTTACAGAGGATAGAGCGATTTCTTCTAGAACCGGCTCTCCTCTGTGTAGAGGATAGAACTGTGCATCTACTACAAAACATTTAACAGGTAGGTACTCAACTGATTTTAGATTTTATAAATGTCTAACTATTCAGCTTTGTTTAACACATCTGCAAAAATACGTTGGTGGTCTAAAAATTATCGGACCAAAACTTATCGGAAGATAATTAGTCCAATAATGGTTTTCAAAGTTATCTGAAAAGCTAATCCGATAATGAAAACATTATCTTTGATAATTCGCGGTTAGCAGATTAGCGGAACTGTGCCCACCACTGTACATAACAAAAATGTTAAATTTAATAATTATTAATCTTTGAGATTAAAATATGATTGAAGTTCCCTCACATAAGTCTCTGATCTAAGGACATGAGCACTCGATACAATTGATCAAAACTCTGTTTCAGCTGAACACAAAAAAACAGCTGGCGTAATATTTACACATTTATTTACATTTATACAAGGGATAAACAGGTGAATCACATTTTGATAAGATTAATTATATATTTGTGTGTGTGTGTGTGTGTGTGTACATGTGTTAATGCTCACTTTCTGACTACTGTACAGGTTACAGCACAACTGAATGCTGAGCTGACTGTAAATCTCCGCTAAGTGCATTACACACTATGTGTGATATGGAGAATTGACACTCCTGACTGTTCAGCTTCACTCAGATTTCCTCATACCTTGCTAAAAGGTATTTCACGTTCTCCATGCATACTTGTGCAGACTTGTTCTGCTCATTTAATTGAGTACATGCAGTACATGCAAACACAGTCTGTCTTGGACACATTAAATTCTTCTGTTAAGGTTCATGTTGTTAGGAACTGGCCTCTGTGTCTCTCTCCCTGTGTGATAACTGAATGTCAGCACAAAATATTTGGTCTACAAAGACGTTTCTAAAGGCCAGAATATGAAACTGGCCCTGCCCCCCACCCCCACCATAAACCTTCCCATGCATGTAAAATATCTGTGTGAAGTTTTACAATACACATGCAATCTGCCCAATGCACTTGTGCTGTATATTGTTTTACTTTTGAGTGTCCAGTTATCTGTTATCTAATATACGGAGGCCTTTTAAACCATGCACAATTTGTTTAACCACTCAGCCAGAGGTTATAAGTGACAGAGTAAATAGACCATAAGGACAAAATATGTTGGAGAGCGACATCCTAATGAGCGACATCCTAATGAGCACAGACAGCAACAGCAGGATGGTACATGATTGTTACGTCATTGTTACCAACATGCCTGTGCTCGTCTTCTCTCATTCTTCTCTCACACTATCCATTTCCATCATGTTTGTTTTCATCCTCATCGTCCTTACAGAACCAGCAGCTCAGATCAGCAGATCCAGTGTGGTTTTATTAACTTACCAGTCTGAGAAATGGCCACAGTAGATATTTTGAGAATGTCACTTCGAGCTGCACAATGTTGCATACATCCCTGGAGGGGACTGAGGCTGGGCGGATCGATCCTAATATCGATAATATCGATACCAACGCTGGTATTGATATTGAACGATCCTCATTTAAAAAGATCGATACTCCAGCTTTTTTTCTCTCCTGCACGCACTGACTGCTGCCCACGCAGATTCATCAAAGTATACTCTCTGTCTGTAAGAGCAGCGCTGCGCTGTGTCACACAACACAGAGCAGCGCACCCTTGTATTGTGGTTTGTCAGCCCTCTACCTCAGGAGATTTTGTTTTAAGTTGTGTTGAGTGATATTTTTTTAAACAAAAATGTTGATTGTGATAATAAAGTATTTTGATTCCTGGTATCGCCCACCTCTACTGAGCGCCACACCAGTTTCCATCCTCATGGTTTTAAAGTAGCCTGGGTGATTTATTTATTTTTTTAAGAGTAACTCGAGTGCTAATCCTGCCACTTTGAGTAAGAAAAGTGGAATGCCTTGAGAAAAGCCACACTGACAGGCAGATTGCAAATTACACATTAGTCAGCTAATGTTAGCTAAGGCAAATATTGGTTCTAGCTAGCTAAACTGTAACAGTGTAAAAGTTGCAAGCTGCTAATGTTATCATTCATCTGTAGTCACTAGACCTAAGTCTGAACTTAGAAAAGAAGAAAGTAAAGTTTAAAAAACAAGGTAGACAGCAGGGACAAAAAGTAATAGATTTTTTTTAAGCTTTGACAATAACAACATTTTACTATGTTCTTCGAAATTGTGTTTGTCGAACTCTTAGTAGGCATTAGTAGGCATTAATTGTTTAGCTTTTCTTTGGCAGCAGAATGTCAAAGCTTTTCATATTATTCTTATACCTTAGTTCACAGGAGGAGAAACAACATTGTTGAGCTGTTTTAACAGCAACAGGTTTCTGACAACCATCCTGTCAAATCCAAACCACTTCCACTAGTGAGGTTGATCCACGTCAAGGAACTAAATCTTCCTCAATAGACTGCAAGGATGGAGGTGTCCGCATATTTCCTTTTTGCTCTTTTTTTCATATCAGTCATGCTAAAGCCCCTCACACCGGGCCTGCGTAGAGTTGCACTGTGCTGCGTATCTAGTACGCAGGAATGGCTGCATAAGTTGCGCACAGGGGAGAGAAGCTTGGCTCCATGACACTGTTTTTACAGACTGCCTGGCCACACAGATGGATGTGATAAACTGAATTGACTTTTGAATTCAAAAGTCAGAAAACATTATTACCAAGAGTGAATGGACTTTATTTAACGTGCCACAATCCTGAGAGAACTTGAGGAGGTAAAGGCGGAGCTGCAGCTGGTGATTGTGTGCATGATTCGTCGTCCGTGAGGAGTTATAGTGGATGTGGACATGTCCTCTCACTGGCGATCTGTTTGTGAGGAGTTATGGTGGACGTGGATATGTCCACTCACTGGTGATCCATCTGTGAGGAAGTATACTGGGTGTGGAAGCTTGGCCTGCCTCTTCTTCTTCTGTGATTTTGAAGCTTCACTGCCAGCAAAGTTCAGCAGGATGAATAAAATCTAGCAATGCAGGTATGTACAGATAAAAAACCTAAAAGGATTTTCACCGGGCTGGCGTAGGGTTGAGTACAATTGCAGAGGCATGGTGTACAGTAGTGCAGTGTTGCATAGGCTTACATACAGTAGCGGAGTGTTATGATGTAGACTTGCGTAGAGCCTTGCGTCCGGTACTCTACGCCGCAAGTCCACGGAAAGATTAAGCGTTTAATTTTTTACGTCAATTTCACAGACCCCTTTGTGTCACTTTGTGTCCCTCAGCATAAGATCAGTGTAGGGTTGCATAAACTTAGAGTAGGGCTACATAAGCTCAGCGTCGTCACCATGCCACATTAAGCCTGGCGCACACGGGAGGAAGATTCTTTTCCAAATGGCACACGTGGTCAAATGCTTAAGCAGGATACCCTCATCTGCGGTGGATTTTGTGAGAGTCATCTGCCTTTCTGACCCAAAAGCAAACTGTCTAGCGTGTTTAATAATTTCTGCCTCGCGTGACAAATGACTCGCTTTGTGCGGGGGGTCGCAAGCAGGCAAAAAAAGGCAAAAAAAAAAGGCAAAAACATTTTCTCCAAAACGGTTCTACAGTTAACTAGAAACACTCGGAGAGCGCAAACCTCCGCCAAAGTCATAGGGTCACTGACGTGACATGGAATACCCTTTGGAAAAGAGACTTATTCCACGTCGTTTTCACGCATCTACCATCATGTTTCAGATTCAGTGGTTAACCCTCTGGGGTCCGAGGGCATTTTTTGGACAGTTCACTCACCTGGCATAAATGTTTTATTATTGCTGTTAACAGTGCTCCCTGCATCCCACAATCAACAGGGGTCAAAATACATTTTTTAACCTACTTGTACTGGTGCTAGTAACAAAAAAATTACTTGCACCAAAAAAAAGTTACTTGCACAACCAAAAGTCAGTCTTATATCAACCTTAAAACTCCTCCTCTGATGTGTCAGACTCTTCATCTCTGGGCCCTCTGGGTGCGTAAAGTCCCTTTCACATGGGGCTGCTTCCAGTTGCATCATGTGTCATCATGACAACGCCGTGTGGAAGCAACTCAGTGCCGAGACAAGCAGCTCGACGCCACAACAGCACGACGGACGCAAAGGATGAAGCAAATCAGACACCAAAAATTAAACATGTTAATTGTGGTTTGCATCCTGTGTTCGAAACAGAATTTAAGTGGTTTCAGCACAAGTCAGAGCAAAGCAGCATTACCCAATGCCAGTGTATGATTCCTGCTGTGTTCCATTGTTCCTGAAGTATAAATCACGCAGGACTGTTTTTATACCAATACCCTGAAAACTTGCTAAAACAATTATAACAAGTAATCCGTGTCTGTTACGTTTAATCTGCGTGGAATTTAATAAACGCAAACCGAATTTCAGACATATTATATATATTAGTCTCGAACAAAGAGGACAAACAGTGTTGTAAAGAACAATAATCAAGATGTTAAAGAGCAAACTTCACTTTCCCCCAGAACTACATGATCAGGAAGCAATTGTAGCTCACAGCAGCTCCCACTGAAAATAACAGAGAGACAGCCTGTGATTCTCGCATGTTTACATAAAATAAACACAATAATAATAATAATAATAATAATAACACAATAGTTTTATGTTGCGATGTTAATGGTGTTGTCTGTGTGCAGTGGTTAAAGTGCAGCGTGATCAGAGCGTCTCAAAGCAGTTCTCAATGTTACTGAGATCTCACAGCGCGGCGACCTCTCCGAGGTTTTGCGGGATTTGAAACATCAATAGGGTGAATAGCCAACATTTATGTGTCAAGACAATATTGAGTGCACGTTTTACAATATAATAAAACGTGTGCACAATATAATAAACGTGCGCACAACATCATAAAACGTGCGCACAACATCATAAAACGTGCGCACAATATAATAAAATGAGCACACATTCTTTCCACATGCAAAACATTTTGTGATGACACTTCCAGGGCTCCGTAAAAATGCCTGTTTTTACAAATTAAAAAAATGAATATTTTACAAAAGCACATTTATCTGTAAACACCAACACATGACACACATCACGTTAATGTGTTCGTTTACATAATGAATGACTGAACCAATCAGTGTTTAGCAGAAGCACATTTTACCCAGAATCCTTTGCGATCTGTCTGTGTTTGTTACAAAACCTCAGAATCAGTGCATTATTCAACATTAAAAGATATATGTTATATTTTAACTTTGTACAAATGACAGAATTGCCGTTAATGGAGTTATTCTATCGGTATTAATGTTATTTGTAAATCAAAACCATAAGTCAGCACTGCTTTATTTTCCAAGACCTCTGCCAGACCGGAGTGTTGTGATTGGGTAGAGAGTGAGGCATTGTGGCTGCTTGCTTCTGTGCTGGAAGCCATGTAGTAAATAAGAGCTTCCAGCAGGGGGCAAGATGTTCAAAGACAGAAGTGTGGGCTCATTGTTTGGGTCTGTTGTTGCTTTTGATGCTACCAGAAGTGATCGTGGTGTTAAAACTCAAATTCAGTTTATTAGTAGTTGCAAATGTACCAGAGACAATACTGGAATTTATGGCTTATCTGTAACATCTGATACATTTTTGGGTGGTTTATTGTTTTATCTTTATCAAAGATAACTTTTCAGTTATCTGATTATCTGTTTTCGAAGTTAATTTTTTGGTTATCTGTGCCCACCACTGCCAGCATGCTTCAAGGCCTCCACCATCATTCCCCATCCCCAAAAAACAAAGAACTACAGGACTTAATGACTACAGACCCATTGGCCTGACCTCTGTGGTGATGAAGACCTTGGAGTGCCTTGTCCTCACACACCTCAAGGCCATCTCTGACTCGCATCTCTGGACCACCTGCAGCCTACAGAGCCAACAGGTCAGTAGACGACTCTGTCAACATGGCCCTCCACTTCATCCTCCAGCATCTGGACTCCCCAGGAACCTATGCCCGGATTCTGTTCATGGACTTGTGGCCGATCCCTCTCACCCAGGACACAAATTTTTCATAACCCTCCCCTCTGGCAGGAGGCTGAGGCCCATCAGGACTAAAAACTCAAGACACTAAAACAGCTTCTTTCCATCTGTAGCTAGACTAATAAATAATGCCAGAGGCCCCCACTTACCCTGCTCCCCCACTACCATAAAGCACAGCTTGGTCATCCCTGCACTGAAAGGTACTGTACATCTGTACTGCAATCATCTGTTTTTCACAGTCCCATTCCACTACATTATACTTATTTAACAGTGAGCATAATTAGGGAATAACCCTGTTGTGTCTGATGATTTGCAGATGTTCATGCTGGTTATACGGTCACAAATTGAGCTTATGCATCGCCGGTAAAAAGGAGTTTTATGGAGGAGCCGTAAAATGGCTATTTGCAAACTTATAACAGCATGAACGTCCGCAAATCATCAGACACAAGGGGGTTATTCCAATTCTAATTCAATTCGATCATTTGCACAGTTTATTTTTCTGTAGGTAATTCAGTCGGCGAGGCTTACCATCACCCGAGGCAGTGTTGCTCCAACAGGGGTCAGGGCATGGAATAATCCATCATACGTGAAAATCCATCAAATCCATCAAATGTGACATGGTAATTCTCTATCAGAATCCACATCAATACTTTCGCATGGTAGTTTAAATTCACCTGTTTCAGTGGTGGCGGTGGTACACAACTTGCTCTCACTCTCAGCTAACAGTGCTAACACTAGCAATGCGCACAACCGGTGTTAAGTTGAATTGTGTGTCTCGTCGCATAAATCGAAAGTTCTGCGTCCCAACAATATTGAGCATGAAATTCAACAGGAATGACATCTCATCAGAACACCAGTCAGGTCGTAGAGTAGTACATCCAAATGTGAAACAGTTGAATATTTTGCCACCGTTACCCCAATATTATATAGTCTGAAATCTCACATGTTTAACCAATCAGATTTGCAGAAAAAATGTAACTGGATTAGAATATTGCCTGTTTGACTAGTTTGAATAGTTCTGTACTTCTTACAGAACTATTTTTCTTTCTTTTTCTTATTGTTTATGCACCAATAACACTAGATCAAATTCCTTGTATGAGAGAACTTACTTGGCAATAAATTTGATTCTGATTCTTATATTTACCATGGAATCTCCACAATAAATTTCTTTAACAGCTATAAAATTATCACTAATTTTGTACCACAGAAGTAAAGGTATTTTATAATAACGAGGTTTCAACATATAATAATAAATTTGGTCAAACTTGTGAAAAATCCAAAGGGACTAAACATAAGCACAGGAATATAGAGACAGTGAGCAGAGAACCATGCAAACAATCATGAGTCATTCCTGAATAACATAACAGAGCTGTATTTGTGTTTTGTACTGGGAGCTGTGGTCAGCTGAATACCAATCCTACTCCATCACTGACACACTGCTGCTGAACACACGCAGATATTCAAATTATGCATTTTTCCTCATAACTTTTTAAATTAGAAAATGAAGCACTGGATAAAGTCAGTCCATCAATGAATGGCTTTGCAAAATGCCCATAAGTAACTACTGCACATTCATTCATTTTCTATACCCTTTTATTTCAATAAAGGGTCATGGGGTTGCTTGAGCCTATCCCAGCAGTCACTGTGTGAGAGGTGGGGCACGCCCTGGACAGGCCACCATTCTATCTGAGAGCTGACTGCCTATTCAGTTCTGAAGTTTGGTTCTTACAGATACAGCTGAGGTCCAGTGAAACTCCTTTCTTGAGCCATGTTGGCATATGAACCTGCACAGTGATGATAACATAAAACAAAGGTACAGGCCTACAAACTTGTTACTTATGAAACCATGTTGGCAATCGCAGAGTCCTGGTGGCCACAAAGGCCACTCTTGCTTGTTTAAATGTAATGACATTAAAGGGGCTGTCCCAAATACAAATGTTAATAAAAGCAACATCCCATCATCAATGTACTGGACAAACGTTTGGCACATTGAAACTAAGTTCATATCTCTAAGCACCTTTTATAATACTATGGCTACTAATATTAATAGTAGTAGTTATAATAATAATAATAATAATAATAATAATAATTATTATTATTATTATTATTATTATCACTATTATTATTATAGTGCTTTTGTAGTATCGTCCTCTTAACGAAGCATTTTTGGACAGATGAGACGATGAAGTCTGACTTACCAGTGTCAGGAGTTTGGTCCAACCACAAAGACTTCATACAAATTATCCTACAGCTAGCCAGGCCCCTGTAGTTGGTGCGGACCAATGTAGCTTAGCCGCCGTTAGCTGTCCCCCAGCAGATCCCGAGCAGCCGGGAAAGCAGGCCAGCTGGGTGACTGTGAGGAGGAAGCATAGTTCTAAACAGAAGCCCCCTGTACACCACCAACCCGTTCACATTTCTAACCGTTTTTCCCCGCTCAGCGACACACCCGCCGAGGAACAAACTCTGGTTATTGGCGACTCTGTTTTGAGAAATGTGAAGTTAGCGACACCAGCAACCATAGTCAAATGTCTTCCAGGGGCAAGAGCAGGCGACATTGAAGGAAATTTGAAACTGCTGGCTAAGGCTAAGCGTAAATTTGGTAAGATTGTATTTCACATCAGCAGTAATGACACCTGGTTATGCCAATCAGAGGTCACTAAAATTAATATTGAATCGGTGTGTAACTTTGCAAAAACAATGTCAAACTCTGTAGCTTTCTCTGGGCTCCTCCCCAATCGGACCGGGATTGACATGTTTAGCCGCATGTTCTCCTTGAATTGCTGGCTGTCTGAGTGGTGTCCAAAAAATGAGGTGGGCTTCATAGATAATTGGCAAAGCTTCTGGGGAAAACCTGGTCTTGTTAGGAGAGACGGCATCCATCCCACTTTGGATGGAGCAGCTCTCATCTCTAGAAATCTGGCCAATTTTATTAAACCCTCCAAATCGTGACTATCCAGGGTTGGGACCAGGAAGCAGAGTTGTAGTCTTACACACCTCTCTGCAGCTTCTCTCCCCCTGCCATCCCCCCAATACCCCATCCCCGTAGAGACGGTGCCTGCTCCCAGACCACCAACAACCAGTAAAAATCTATTTAAGCATAAAAATTCAAAAAGAAAAAATAATATAGCACCTTCAACTGCACCACAGACTAAAACAGTTAAATGTGGTTTATTAAACATTAGGTCTCTCTCTTCTAAGTCCCTCTTAGTAAATGATATAATACTTGATCAACATATTGATTTATTCTGCCTTACAGAAACCTGGTTACAGCAGGATGAATATGTTAGTTTAAATGAGTCAACACCCCCGAGTCACACTAATTATCAGAATGCTCGAAGCACGGGTCGAGGAGGAGGATTAGCAGCAGTCTTCCACTCCAGCTTATTAATTAATCAAAGACCCAGACAGAGCTTTAATTCATTTGAAAGCTTGACTCCTAGTCTTGTCCATCCAAATTGGAAGTCTCAAAAACCAGTTTTATTTGTTATTATCTATGATCCACCTGGTCGTTACTGTGAGTTTCTCTGTGAATTTTCAGACCATTTGTCTGAATGTGCTTAGCTCAGATAAGATAATTATAGTGGGTGATTTTAACATCCACATAGATGCTGAGAATGACAGCCTCAACACTGCATTTAATCTATTATTAGATTCAGTTGGCTTCGCTCAAAATGTAAATGAGCCCACCCACCATTTTAACCGCACTTTAGATCTTGTTCTGATATATGGCATAGAAATTGAAGACTTAACAGTATTCCCTGAAAACCCCCTGTTGTCTGATCATTTCTTAATAACATTTACATTTACTTTAATGGACTACCCAGCAGTGGGGAATAAGTTTCAATACAGTAGAAGTCTTTCTGAAAGCATTGCAACTAGGTTTAAGGATATGATTCCTTCTTTGTTATGTTCTTCAATGCCATATACCAACACAGTGCAGAGTAGCTACCTAAACTCTGTGAGTGAGATAGATTATCTCATCAATAGCTTTACATCCTCATTGAGCACAACATTTGTATGCTGTAGCTCCTCTGAAAAAGAGAGCCTTAAATCAGAAGTGTCTGACTCCGTGGTATAACCCACAAACTCACAGCTTAAAGCAGATAACCCGTAAGCTGGAGAGGAAATGGAGTCTGTTGCTGTATAAAAAAGCCCTCCGTAAAGCTAGGACATCTTACTATTCATCACTAATTGAAGAATAAGAATAAGAACAACCCCAGGTTTCTTTTCAGCACTGTAGCCAGGCTGACAAAGCGTCAGAGCTCTATTGAGCCGAGTAGTCCTTTAACTTTAACTAGTAATGACTTCATGACTTTCTTTGCAAATAAAATTTTAACTATTAGAGAAAAAATTATTCATAACCATCCCAAAGACATATCTTTATGTTCGGCTGCCTTCAGTAATGCTGGTATTTGGCTAGACTCTTTCTCTCTGATTGTTCTGTCTGAGTTATTTTCATTAGTTACTTCCTCCAAACCATCAACATGTCTATTAGACCCCATTCCTACCAGGCTGCTCATGGAAGCCCTACCATTAATTAATGCCTTGATCTTAAATATGATCAATCTATCTTTATTAGTTGGCTATGTACCACAGGCTTTTAAGGTGGCAGTAATTAAACCATTACTTAAAAAGCCATCACTTGACCCAGCTATCTTAGCTAATTATAGGCCAATCTCCAACCTTCCTTGTCTCTCAAAAATTCTTGAAAGGGTAGTTGTAAAACAGCTAACTGATCATCTGAGTTTCAGTCAGGTTTCAGAATTCATCATAGTACAGAAACAACATTAGTGAAGGTTGATGGAGTTCCACAAGGTTCTGTGCTAGGACCAATTTTATTTAAATTTTCATTGTTACGCAGATGATACCCAGCTTTATCTATCCATGAAGCCAGAGGACACACACCAATTAGTTAAACTGCAGGAATGTCTTTCAGACATAAAGACATGGATGACCTCTAATTTCCTACTTTTAAATTCAGATAAAACTGAAGTTATTGTACTTGGCCCCAAAAATCTTAGAAACATTGTGTCTAACCAGATCCTTACTCTGGATGGCATTACCCTGACCTCCAGTAATACTGTGAGAAATCTTGGAGTCATTTTTGATCAGGATATGTCCTTCAATGCG